>NC_058130.1:164306161-164426722 GCF_016433145.1 Gracilinanus agilis
AGAAAGAAAGAAAGAAAGAAAGAAAGAAAGAAAGAAAGAAAGAAAGAAAGAAAGAAAGAAAGAAAGAAAGAAAGAAAGAAAGAAAGAAAAAAGAAAGAAACTCCAAAATAAACTGAAGCATAGGGAGGTTTGATGATTTCCCAGGAGTCAGTAAGCTAGTACAGTGGTACCTTGGTGCTCATTATTAATTTCTTCCAGAAGGCAGGGTGAGGACCAAAAAAGTTGAATACCAAATGAATTTTTCCATATGAACTTTTCCATAAAGAATAATATAAATTGGATTAATAATAATAATAGAAATAATAATAAAAATTGAATTAATAGTCAGGTACCCAAAAAAACCCAGATTTTATGAGGCATTAAATATTTTAATAGAGTTAAATTTTACTAAATAAATTCTATTAATAAATAGATAAAAATTTTAAAAATTAGATCAAATAAAATAATTTTAACTTAACTTTACCAGTATTGAGAATTTATGGTCTAAGGGGATGGTGGAGAGGAGAAATGTTATTGTCTGGAAAAAGTGACCCTTTCCACATTATCTGAGGGCAACTGCCCTTCTGAAGTTCTTTCACTTTCTCTTTTCTGTCCCTTCTCACCACTGAACCCTGTTTGAAATTCACTAGGTGTAAATTTCAGAAGAAACACATCCAGTGGTGTTCGTTTTTGTCTCTGTTTCAAAATTCCTCTAAAGTGGGAAACGGTCTGATCCTTTAACACATTTATACTCCTGCTCGTTAAGGTTTTATCAGGGTGATATTTTTCAACAAGGTTTTGCACTTCTACTCATTTTGTACACATTTCCTTGATTAATGAAGTGGGGACATCCTCCCCTGCCTCCTCATTGAAGACAATTACCCACCCCTCACCAACTGTAGCAGCTCCTTTTGAAGTTGCTGTGGCTCCCCAGTGTTGAGCTCTCTTTTATGTTCCTGAACTAGCATGTGATCCTTTGTTTCTGCTGGAGCAGGTGTATGCTCCCTGAGATCACTAGCAAGTTCCACAGAGCACGTTGAGTGCCAAGCAAATGAATACCACGACCATTTTTTCTTTTCAAAATGCATTGAGCCCTGAAACTGTCGAGTGCCAAGGTTTGACTGTAATTGTATGAGGCATCACTCCTATTAGAATGTATATTCTTTGATATCAAAGATTTAATAGCAATGATTCATATCTCTCTATTTGTCTTTGTGTCTCCATTGACTAGCACAGTGTTTGTCACATGTTATTGTTCAGTGCCTGATTCTTTTGGACTCCATGAACCAATATAGCACCACCAATCCTGTCCATGGAGTTTCGTGGCAAAAACACTGTAGGGGTTTGCCATTTCCTTCTCTAGTGTATTGATACAGAAGCTAAGTGTCTTTCCCAAAGTCCTACAGTAAATAGTGTCTAATATCTGATTTGCCCTTGGGTTTTCTTGATTCTGGGCTCTCTTCTGTATCCTCTGAAACACCTAGCTGCCTGTCACTTTGGAAGCTTAAGAAATGCAGATTGGATAATGGCTTAGTAACAACTATCATGTTCAATTCAGCAAAAATGTATCAAATATCTGTGTGATAAAAAGTGTGGTATTGGGCATTCGATGGAAGCATTAAATATGACTTTTAAAAGGTTGTCAGGGAACTAATATAATAACAATGTAACCTGTATCTGAAGTAGCTCTTGTTTCAGTTAATAACCATTCTTCCCCCCTAATGATTTTTCTAAAATCGTTTAGGAACTAGAAAATGCAGGGCTGCTATGTCCTCTAGTCATTTAATGTAAACTGAGTTACCTGACATCATTCAAATAACCTACTATGAGTAAGACACCATAAAAGAGTCATGGTTCTTTAAGGACACAAGAGGAACCAGAGATACTAGAAGCCAGTGAATGAAGAAGGTAGAAAGTGTATGATGAATTGAGCTGAGCTGATTCTAGACAACCCTGGGGTTTGCATGACCACCTTGGGAGAAGATACTCCAATAAATGATTTCAATGAATGAATGAAATTAAATGGATTTGCTTCTCTTCCCAAGAGTGCAAGATGCGAAATTTCAACCTCTGCTGTATCTCTACTAGTGGGGAAGGAATAAGACACTCAGAATGCTTCCTTACAAAGGTCTCTGGATTGAAAACCAGAAGCAAATAGGGGAGATTGGAATGCTTTTACTCTAATATAAGCAACTATAGGTTCCCTAAAACCATGGTGGATTTTAACCCTACCCCTTTTGCTTTTCTGCACTTCAATAAATGTGCTTAATAAGCAAATAAGAAATGTTTTGGAAGGAGAACATCATGCTTGATGTGGAAAAGAAATTAAGATACTCTGGGACCTAGGTATAGGGCAGTGATGGCAAACCTTTTAAAGACAGAGTGCCAGGCCCTGCCCCCACCCCACCTCCTCAGATTGAGTGCCATGCCTGCCCCCCCAAACTGAGTGCAGAGCATGCCCTGCCCCCCCTTACCCCACACAGGGGAGGGAGAAAGCAATCCCATTGGGTTGCTGGGCAGGAGGGTGGGTAAAGTGAGGAATGTCCTTAGCAAGTGTAGAGAGGGAGAGAGGAGTGGCCCAAGTGCTGCACACTACTCTCCTCCAGCTCTTGGGCCTGTGAGCCACCCACCTTACTCCCTGTGTACTCCTATTGGGTTGCTTGGACAAGGGATGGGTGAGGTGAAAAAATGTTGTCAGGTGCAGTAGAGAGGGGGAAGGAAGAAGCCCTACCTGAGACCCTCTGCCTTTCTAATAACAAATTCTGGGTGTGGGGGGTGGCCAAGTGACCACAGAGTGCACTCTGTGTGCCTTAGGTTTGCCATCACTGGTATAGGGTATATATTCCCTATGTAGTTTGTTTGTCTGCATAGATTATCTAAATGAAGCTTAAGGGAAGATATAAAGAGATATCTATGAAATCTCACCCATCTTGTTTCAAGGTAGACTTTGATTCCTGTTTGAAGAGGAATAGGAAATGGGACCACAAGGCTCACCAAATGTGCTCCTCAAACAGGAAATACCAGACTAGAATTATATTATCTGCTCCTCTAAATATTGCTAATCTTGGGGAAATGATTGCTTCCTAGATTCAAATTGCTTTCCTGATCACTACACTTTAAATAGCGAGGGATGCCCCAAGATTACATCTGAGGGATTGGTTCTTCCCCTACCAAATACTTATTATATAAGAGACCATCAGAAATAGTGAATAATGAGTTAATGCATCTAAATAGATTGCAAACTGAAATAAGAAAATTCTAGAGATTGGAATAAATAAGCTCTTCCAGGGGAAATTCCACAAAGTCTCTAAAGAGCCAAACTGGAAAATAGGGTCAGGCTCAAGTGCTACATTCTCTACATAATTGCCATTTCCCACACTCTTTTCTCTTTCTGGTTTCTCCCTGAAAGGGGGATAAAATTATTTATGAACTCTTCAAAAGCAGGAATGAAGAAGATCCCTCCCAAACACTTATGCCAACGCCACCCCTCACACAGGAATAGAAATGAGTCATCATTCTCTTCAGGGTTGAAGCATCTTTTGCAAATACTTCAAGACTCAACCCACTGATACAGAGACATGTATGACAAGGAGGCCATTCATAAAAAAGAAAGACTCCATATACACCCAAATATTAATAATAGCCCTTTGTGGTGGCAAAGAATTGGGACTGAAGAATAGCAAAAGAAATTATGATATGTGAATTTAGTATAACAATTCAGAATTATGCAAATAAAGAGGCTGCAATGTCATATTTTCTGGTGTAAAGATTCCATATCTACTTATATACTGCAAGGAGGTCATTGACCAAAAAGGAGCCTCAAGATATTTATAGCAGGGGGCATCTTAGTGGCTCATTGGATTGAGAGTCAGGTCTAGAGATGGGAGGTCCTAGGTTCAAATCAGATACTACCTAGCTGTATGATCCTGGGCAAGTCACTTAACCCCCATTGCCTAGCCTTTACCACAATTCTGCCTTGGAACCAATACATAGTATTGATTATAAGACGTAAGGTAAGGGTTTTTGTTGTTGTTGTTTTTAAAGATATTAATAGCAACATTTTTACTGATGGCAAAGTTCTGGAGGGAACAGATACCTATTGATTGGAGAATAGCTTTTAGAAAAAATTATGGCACACAACTATAATGGGATGGAATTGTGCTATAAGAAACAACAAAAAAAGCTTGGAAAGATTGAAATGAATTGATAACAAGTAAAGTAAGATATCAAAATTTAGTTTTCAAATATATCCCATGGAAGTAGGGGCTAAAGCCATTTGATAAATTATAAATTATTGTTGGAAATTAATCATCCCCTTAGATTAGAGTGGGGCAGCAACTCAACTACAACAAATATTAGACTAGATAAGAGTCCAGGGAAGATAATAGAAGCAAAAGGCCAGGAAGTACAGGTTGTTATAGTCCCAATTGCTGCCAATGCACAGTTGCATGAGCATATAGTTTAGGGTTTGGAGTGCCACCTTGTGGCTATTATGGATATTGCACTCTGAATAGCTATTCAGGTACATCTTTCTTGTGTCCAATGTCCACCCACTGGGACCATTGTAGTAAATCTGTAGGCCCCATGTGTGGCCTCATGCCCTTTTCCATATACAAGTCTCTCTGCCTCTTACTTTTTTTAACACGTGGATTTTTTTAGCTTAAAGATATTACCTTTCAGGTGAATTTTGGATAAGAGAATTAATAGACTCATACTCCATGCCAAGAGTTCACAAGGCTTCAAACTACTTACAGCCAGTAGTTTTCAGTATTTTGCTTATGAGGTAGATGCTATTAGTCCTGTGGCAGAGGAAGACAGACAGATTTTATCTTCCAAGTTGTATTCTACTAATATGTGCATATTCCTTAAGCAAACTACTCCAATATCTTTGCCACGAAAACTGCAAGTGGGGTCAGAAAGAGATGGAAAAAGGAATAAACAAGATTTCATCCCTTTTGACATCTAATCTCAGCTTAGGGATGAAGTTTTTTATGATTTCTGTGCATCAGTCAGCAATATGTTATTTGATTTGAATCCAAGGACACAAATAATGAAAACAGCCTGAACTCCTTGTCAATAACTGGTGAGATACTTCTAATTTTGTTATGAAATAGTACTGGTACTAAGTAATGTACTCATGCCTTTAGTCCATTTTATGTACATTTGTGGTTTGTCTACTTTAGTTATCAATTTCATCTGCACCGAAGCATTTCCAATAAATTGGGTGATGAGATTTCTGATTTATTCCTTATATTATCTTGGGGTTTTGTATTACCAGAACATGAAAGAGCAGCATTCACTCCATGGGCATCTGTCAAGCTGATTGTTGTTGACAATTTTTAGTAGGGTCAACTTGCAACCCTATGCCACTGATGTGTTTCTTAGAGTCATAGAAGTTTTGGTATAGAAAACAAGGGGCCAGGATAATCATTGTTATTAACAGAGTTTATTTTGCCAGGATTTCAGGATTTCTTCCAGCCTTTATAGTTCATGAGGCAGTATATAGATCCATACTTTATATCACCTCGACCAACATTCTTTATTTGCCATTGCCTTACTTTCATTGCTTAGAAGATGGATTGGCCTTGGGGGTGTAAAATGGGGAGGATTGTTGTTGTGTTGTTATTATGGCTTTAATTTATATGTTGATTTAAGATTTCAAAGCATTTTGCATATGTTATCTCATTTGATTTTTACAACAACTCTGGGAGGTGGCACTATTATTATCACCATTTTATAAATGGGGAAACTGAGGCTGAGAGTGGTTAAATGACTTGCCCGAGGTCATATAATTAGTCCCTTAGACAAAATTCAAATTCAAGTCTTATTGACTTGAAGTTCACTCTATCCACCATGCATTGTCTCCACATTGGATTGACTAAGTATATGGTAATTTATGGGGTCACAAACCCCTTGGTGAGTTAGAGGGATGGCTACCCCAAGCATATGAAGACTTCTCCTTGTGGAATGGGTAGATGAGAACAATTTATTCCAAAGGCCATGAAGGTGACTGAAGCAGGTGCTATGGAGTGTTTATAGCTAGATCTGACATTGAAGATTTCAAAGTTATCTACTACATCCCAGATCGTCACCAGTCATCCTGACTTTTGTCTTGCCACTGGATTTTGATGACTCTGAAAGAGAGAGAGAGACTGATGACTTTGTGCAACTCCGCCTCACTTAAATTGATTTCAAGCTCAAGTAAAGACATCACCCTGTGATGTCATTGGCCCTCTTTGAAACAAAGGATGAACATCAACTCTGCCACCTAACTATCATACTACCCAATCTTGTGTGAATTGGCATCACCTAATGGGGCCTCTTTTCTAATATTTGTAGCCCAAATGGTTAGTGCTATATGTATGTGTTTGGGGAAATAGAGATATTAAGCCAGGGACCTATTTGTTCTTCTCTGTCTATGCACTGTGGAAGGAAGCTACAGTCATTAACTGTCTTTCTCAGGTCAAAAAGGGGGCTCTCTAGAGAGGGCATTTAGTCAGTCTGCTAGCTAGTTATTCTTGATAAAAACTTTCTGATATTTGTTTTATTCTATGAGCTTATCAATTCGGGAATTGTCTCCAATGATGCAAATCCACAACTGCTCATCTCATGTGGCTTTCATCTATATCCTCCCTACAGTTTGCCATTGGAGGCCCACCTAACATGCTGGAGGCCTTCCTCTCTCCTGACATGATGAGGTGACAAATGGAGCACTCTGGCTAAACACAACTAGGTTAGGCAGCTAGTTGATAAAGAGGATGGAGTGTTAGCCTTTGAGTCAGAAAAACCCAAGTTCAAAACCTCCCTCAAATATTTAGTAGCTGTGTACCCCTGAGTAAGTCACTTAACCTCGGTCTGGCTCATCTTTTAAGTGGGGATAATAATACCTGTCTCACAGAGTTGTTGTGAGGGTCAAATGAAATAACATGTAAATCACTTTGCAAACCTTAAAGCACTACATAATTCTAGTTATTATTATTATCATTATTATTATACTTGTCATCACTTACTTTTGTCAGATCATCAGCCCATATCCTCTTCCTATCATACCATTCCCTGAGGACATCCTTCACTCTTATTCTTCTTTGAAGTTCCCAGGACCAACTGACCTCTTTCCCAAGATTCTAAAGTCCTTAACTGACAGAATTCTGCAAAGCCTCCAAAACTGTTATGCCCCCCTCTCTGTACCACATTAGCCAGATATTGCAGCCTGCTCACACCTGTAATATTTAGAAATTAGATATTATATAGATATATAATTTAAGGTGTGGCCACCAGGAATCAATAATTCATATTGATTCCATAATTGAAATAGACCCAAGTCAGCATCAGTTTTATGATTGTTTATTTACAATTGGGAAGGTAGAAGGTAGGGAAATAGAGAGAGGGAGAGGCTAGCCCGGGCCTGCAGAGGCCCAGACGGAGAGAGGATTAAAAGGCTAATTAAACTAGGCTACAGGCCACTAGGCCTTAGCAATCAGAGAGGCAAGAGGCCTACTTAAGATAGAGAGTCTGGAAACGCCAAGATAGGCCAAGGAAGTCAGCCTAACTTACCAACATGACAATTCAGAGGGGAAGCTGCCTGAGGTCTCAGCCGAGATCTTTCAGCTCCAAGTTCAAAGGGGGAACTGCCTCAACAGGAAGTTACCCATCATACTTGAAGAGATAGTGTCTTTCGTCACTTCCTGGGGGTCCACCTCTAATTCAAGAGGACAAATGGCAGCCTCTACACTGTTTTGGACTGCCCAAGAGGCAGTCCCTTGTTCTTGATTTGTTACTTATTGTCACGTGTGGGTAACTCATCTCCCCTCCCCACTAAGGGAGGTGGGGATGACATTATCTCTGGTAGCTAGAGTTTTAACTATGAATGGGCTTGAGCTAATTCCATTTACACACACCTACCATGCACCTTTTTATTGCCCTCTGTGTGATTCTCATGTCTTACTGCCAGAAAAACATCAGTATTGAAAAGATAGACTTTTGCTTTCAAGTTTTGGAAAAGTAAAAGAGCTTTTGAAATTTCTCTAGAGCAGTCCACCTGCTCTCCCTTTCAACTCTGGACCCAGATGCACATGATACTGACCAAGCCCTATCAGGAATCCATCCAAATCGAACATTAAAATGTGGGCAATAGATATTTTTTATCCACTTTTGTCTTTTTTATGTGAATGGACAATACTAACAACTTTAAGTGATTACTGATCTCTTCCAGGAAACTCTGCAATGTTCTAAGGCCTTGATATAATCAATACAATGTTATCTACAAACAGGAGTGTCTGGAGGACCTCACTATCCAGAGGGAATCCCTTCTTAACCTGGACTCTGTGCCAGATCTTCTCCATTTTGGCAAGCGTACTTTTCCTCTTTTATGTCTTACTTGCGATTAATGATCAGAGGTTTGTTGAACAGGCTTTTTCATATTGTGATATCCTCTAAGGAATTCTGGATTATCTTGATTTATGGATTTAGACCTTGCTGTAAGAGATCCCAAATTAGCACTAACCTCTTGTTCTACTGAATCAAATGTTTTTGTTTGGGAGAGGGGTGTAATCAACAAACAAAAAGTGCATTGGGACAATTGGATCCTATATTCACTAAATCTTTCATTTAATCATGAGACTGTAAAGATAGAGTCCATATTGAATATTACATGTGAAAACTTACTTGTTCCCTACAAATACTGAAGATGCCCTCAATTTATGTATAGATGACTCTGATAAATATTTTGAATAGATAGACAGGAGTATAGAACTTTAGGTCAGGAGTTATTTATGTTCTCTGAGTCACTTTTTTTTTTTTTGGTATTAAGGTTCAATTTTTTCCCCTCTCTTTTAGATACTTTATAAATTAGCCATTCAGTGCTCTCATAAATGTATACAGAAAGGATCTCCTCTATGTGTTTATATCTAATTCTATCAATTGATTCCCCATGTTTGTTCTCTTTTAGCACCATTTCTACCTCCTCTGTAATGTAGCAGGTAAATAAAACACTGGGGAGTAGTAGAGGGAGAAGGAGGAATGATGGGTTGAGTTTGTTAACTGCCAGGACACAAATAACACAAGGTAATAACACCCACTCCCACAATTAAAGGACAGAGCTTGGGAATGAGTGGTGACAGGACTGAGAGAATGGCAGTTAAGTCCAACTGTCCCTCCAACTCTAGCCAGGGATTAAACTACCCAATAGTGGGTCCTTGTTGTTTGTGGAGAAAGAAATAAACAGATAGTTATATAAACTGTTTAATGAAGTTAAGGGAAGAAAGGTGGGAGAGGTTTGGACTAAACTAATAAAGAGGGCACAGCCAACTGTCAGTTAGAATGTCTGGCTTCTCTCTGACTCTAGCACAAACAGATAGTTTGGTTGAAATAGGGGTGGCTGCTAAGGGCTTTGGAGACAAGGGGATTTCTCATGCCACTGGAGATACTGTTCCAAGCTGAATCCTTGATGTCACAGGTATTGGAACAAATCCTTTCTCAGCTAGTAAATCCACAAACTAAGGTTAAAGGCACTCTTTAATTGGTCCACCCAATTACAGTGACTTGTCCTTTCCTTAGTCTAGGCACTTGCTTGATGTTATCACTCAAGGTCTCCAAAGTTTCAGGATATGGACAACTAACAGGATCCCAGCTGCTAAGCTCCTTACTTCAGCTCTTGACAGTTATCCTCTCAACCACCTTCTCCAGCTACTTCTGCATTCTACACAGAATGTCTATGTCACTCAGCCAAGATTTTGCCTCCTGCTGCCTATGCATTGCTATATATCTATTTTACCTATCTTTAATATCCTACCTTATAAATTTACTTATAACAGTAAGCACCTTAGCTGTGATTTCAGGGTCCATGTATGGTGGTTCCAACTACTTTTAATGAAGAAGTCTGAAATATTTCTTCTCGTTGCCATAACAGGAAACATTAAGTAAGGGAGCTGATACATAACAAATGTGTGTTTTAATAGAATAAGAATAACCAATAAAAAAAAAGTTGGCTCTAGTTAGACTGGAGTGAAATGTTTATGTTTGGAAATAAATGGAAGTAATCCCAGTCCCTTCAACCACATGCAATAAACCACTGCTCCAATTCCCCAGGTGGAAAAGGCTTATGAGCCTGATTCAGGGAAAGTCATGATGACACGAAATGGAAGTGCCTTGGAGAGATTCAAGAGCATGTGCATACATTCTGTAACTGGTTTTGATCTGCCAACCACATAGAGAGGAAGAGCCTTTTTGGTTGGCTGAGTAGGCTCAACCTCTTCTCTCTAAGCCTTTCTCTTCAGCTGTCTTCTTAAGAGAGGGCATTTAGTGAGAGATGGTGTTTTAAAGGCAGAAGAGTCATCCTCATGGCCAACAAAACTCCTAAGTACAGAGGAACATAATTAAAATGCAATTGAGAAATAAAGATAAATATAAACAAAAACACAATACAATATAGAGAATGTTCACTTGTTTTCTAAGTCAAAGAATTGGAAACTAAAAGGATGTTGCTCAATTGGGAAATGGCTGAACAAACTGGTATATATTGGTGATGGAATACTATCGTGCTATAAGAAATGATTAACAGGATGTCTTCATAAGACCTATGTGAACTGATATAGAGTGAAATAAGCATAAACAGGAGAACATTATACACAGTAACGGAAATATTGTGGGATGATCAAATGTGATAAGACTTTGCTACTAACAGCAATGCAATGATCTAGAATGATTCTGAGGAACTTACAAAAAAGAATTGCTGTCCACCTCTAGAGAAAGAACTGTTAGAGTATAAATGCAGATGAAGACATTTGATTTATCACTTGTTTATTTGGGTATATGATTTGGTTTTGTAAGATTATTTACACACAAAAATGAATAATATGGAAAATTTTTGCATGATAATACAAGTATAACCCAGATTGAATTGCTTGTCAACTCCAGGAAGGGGAAGGAAAGAAGGAATGGAGGCAATATGAATCATATAGCTTTGGAAAACATATGTGAAAATGTATTAAAATAAAGATAAAACATTTAAAAACAAACATTTATTAAGCACCTACTATATGTGAGGCACTATGCTAAGCATAAAAAATATAAAGAAAAACAAAAAATAAATTGCTGGTCCCAAGGAGCTCACCTTCTAATGGAGGAGACAACATGCAAACTACTATACACAAATAAGATTTATACACTTTTAATATGGGGGATAATCACAGAGAAAAGGCACTAACATTAAAAAGACTAGAAAGGCTTCTTGCAGAAGGTAAGACTTTAGCTGATACTTATATGAAGTCAGAGAAACCAGGAGGTGAAGATGAGGAAAAAGAGAGGTCCAGGTTTGGAAGAAAGCCAGTGAAATATTTGGATCCAGCAACATAGTCAGTTAGTCAACAAGAAATTATTAAATAATTTCTATATGCCAAGCATGGTGCTAAGTACTGAGGATACAAAGTCACTTACAGTCCTGTAATCAATCAGTCAATTAATCCATAAACAGTTATTAAGCCCCTACTATATGCCAGGCACTGCACTAAATGCTGGAGATATAAAAAAAGCAGAGGGCAGTCTTTGCTCTCAAGGACATTACAATCTAATTGGAGAGATAACATGCAAACAAATATATCCAAAGCAAGCTATAAACAGGATAAAAAGGAAATATTTAACAGAAGGAAGGCACTAGAATCAAGAGGGTTAGGAAAGACTTCCTGAAAGAAATGAGATTTTAGTTGAGACCTAAAGAAAGCCAGGGACATGAGGTATGAGGTGAGAGGTATGAGCTGCCTCCCTGCATGTATTCTCTGGCCATACATATTATTTATGTGTATGCCCCTCCCTGTATATTCCCTAATTTTGCCCACTCTTTCCACTGATGCTGTATATATATTTTGCAGAAAAATATGGACCTCAGACACTTCCTAAGTGTTTGATCCTGGGCAAGTCACTTAATCCCAATTGCCTAGCCCAGTGATAGGCAAACTATGGCCCATGGGCCAGATGCGGCCCTTCTCCTTCATAATCTTTCAGTCATTAATAGCTCTTAGTATCACAAAAAATACTACACTTAGTATACTTAGTATTACCAAAAAAATGAATTTTGTAAAATGTATCATTGTTATTTTTTAATAAATTATATTGGCCTGCCTAAAGTTTTTTTCCTTTCCTTTGGTCCCCTCTTTAAAAAGTTTGCCCATCGCTGGCCTAGCCCTTGTCATTCTTCTGTCTTAGAATTGATACTAAGAAGATAAGGGTTTAAAAAAGAATAGAAAGGAAAAATATACCCTATATTTGTGGGGAATGCTTTTATTCTGCTTTTTTTCTATTCTACTTCTTTTTTAAAATATCTAAAATATTTACTGTTTGTTCTTACACCAACTTCATCTCTAAATAATCTCACTTCCTTCCCCAAAATGTCATCTTTTATGGCAAAGAATAATAAAGAGGGAAATATATCAGTTCAACAAAACTAATCAATATATCAGCCAAGCCTGATTGTATATGCAATTTTCTACATCCATAATCCCTCGCCTATGCAAAGAAGTTAAAGATGTAAATTTTCTCCTCTCTTCTTTAGGGAAAAACTTGATCACTGGAATCATACAGTTCTTTTGTTGTTCTATTATTTTCCAGAATGGTTGGACCAATTCAAAGTTTCACCAAAAGTATTTCAGAGGTTATTCTAAAAGCTCTCCAATATTGATTACTTCCATATATTATTTCCCAGTCATTGTGTTAAGCTTGAACTGACTCCTGAGAGTCAATAAATTTTTAGTGTGAACATTCTTATTTTGGAAATTAATAAATTCCACAAAGGTGTGATTTGTTGCTCTTCTAGACTTCACTTAGAAAATATTAATAATGCATGTTAAACTTAAAATAATTAAGTGATTAGTACAATATACGTAGTAAGTACTATATGAATGTTAGCTATTATCATTCATAAAAGTGTGTGGGAAAACCCCAAATGAGATCACAAAAAGATGGACATGAATGAAAAATGACTGAACTGAAATGTCTTCTAAGTCAATATTCCTTTATAAAAGCTAATTGGTATCTACTGGTTAAGTTCATACGAAGTGGTAATCACTGGAAAGTTATATTCAGCGAGGAATATACCAGAATAGCCCTAATGCCAGTATTTGGCCCCAAAGTTCACCAGTATGGGACTCTCTTCTTATTGGTGGAGGTCATTGTCTCAACCTATGTAAGGCAGCATTGGTGAGAATAAAAGGGAAGAAAGATCCTGGTTTCTCCAAATTTCCCATGTCAAGAGAGAAAATGTGCAATGCCAACCTCTCTCTGGGTTGCTGAAGGGAAAGAAAGACTCTAGGAAAAAGCTAACATAAAAAGAGATAGCAGTCTCAGTCATGTCTCTATCTCAAGCTTGTTACATTAGAGATTTTATGAAATTTTCCCTTTGAATAAGATCTAGTACTCTCTCTTGGTTGAGCTGAGTTTACTTTCCTCCTAATGGGAAAGCTTCCTCATTCTGTATTGTCTAGTATATATTCTCATATATATGTTTTTCTGTTATGCTCTTGACTTGGATAATTGGATTTCTTTGCTATTTGTTCTATGTGTTCATTGAAGAACTGGCATTTCTTGGGAAAGGAATTAGGCCCTAGATTTAAAACTTGGAATCCTCTTTCCAGTTATGGGAGAATGATCATAAGTTTAGCATGAACCTAAAAATTACATTCTCTAGACTAATAATATTTATCCCAGCACCCCCTTTCTCTGAGAAGATCAAAGTGGTCAGTCTTTGGTCCCAACTTCTCATTTCCCCTCTTTGCGGGAATCAAAGTCTGCCTTGGAAAAGGTTAGGGAGAAGAGATGTTAATAATGTCTATTCTTGTCTCCCTTCGAGTCATTATAAATGTTAGCCTAGGACAATTTTGCAATATTGCCTCCCTAACATCAACATCTCTCTGTTTTAGTTATACTCAATGCATAATGAGGATAATAATACATGTTTCCTGCTAAACTCACAAGGGTATCATTAGGATTAAGAAATTAGTAACTTCATAAAGTACACAATATTCTTCTTAAAATAGCTAAGACATTAATTTATATCTACGGCTTCCCTTGAGATAGGAAAAATATAGAACACACAAATATAAATCTAAATATATAGTATGTCTATTTTTTCAAAATTAAGAAAATTGCTTTAAGTTCAATGAGCTACTATGAAATATTGCTTAAATTGCCTCATTACTGTATTTTCCCCCTTGGATAATGTTTATCTGCAAAGAATCAGTGATGCTAGATTCCAGTCTTCATTCTGCTATTAATTTGTGAGTTCTTCATTTTACTTCTCTTTTTTTTTAACATACTAAGGGGTGATGAATATTGTTTATGGAATATTTGAAAACAAAAAGACATGCAAGTAGCTATAAAATGAGTAGCTTGGATTAGATTGTGCTATTTGTGGTTTTTTCCATAGGTAATCAAGCATATGTGTATTAAGTGCAAATTAGTTTCTCTGCTAGAGGAAAAGGTAAAAAAGGCCTGAGAAAGTTTCTTCGTCTCTGATTTATTGATGATAAAGTCTTCCTTAACTAGAGGAAATAAACTAGGTAAAAAATAAAGAGGAAACAAGATTTTGAGAAGGCATATAGCAATCCTAATGTGTCAAGATGATGAAAGGTAGAATAATGTGACAAGAAGGGGAAAGGAATAAGGATCTCTAGAAAGTTGAAGTCATATAGTTGATTTTCCAGTTTGGTGGATCTGAACTTTTTTTTATTAAACCTTTATTTCTATCTTAGAATGGATAAGGTTGAAGAGTTACTGTAAGGGACAGGCAACTGAGGTTAAGTGACTTGCCTGGGATCGCATAGTTAGAAAGTGTCTGAGGTCAAATTTGAATCCAGGTCCTCCCAACTCCAAGCCTAGCACTCTATCTACTATCTATGGCTGCCTCTGGATCTGGACTATTTGAAGAAGTAGGCTCTTTTACTCTCCAGAATGATTAGCAGACACAGATTCTATCATGAGGAAGGACGTTTGTCCCTGGTCACAGGAAGATGATACACTTAAGTCTTTCAATTCAGTTATCAAAGTAATAATCCTAAAGCAAATCTGATCATATTATCTCCCTTACTCAATAAGCCCCACTGGGTCCCTCCTATCACCTCTGGAATCAATTATAAAATCCTCTGGCACTCAAAGCCTTTTATAACCTGGTTTCTCTCCCCATGTCCAAACTTTTCATTCTTCTTATAACTTACATCCCAGCCCTCATGTACTCTTCACTCCAGTGACTCAGGCCTCTTTGATCCTCCCAGAACAAGACACTCCATCTCCTGACAATGCATTTTCACTAGCTGTTCTCCATGCCTGAAATTCTTTCCTACATCATCTCTACCTCCTGTTATATTGAATAGCAACAGGCCAGACCGTATCCTCTGACATTGGCATGTTCCCTTTTGGGAGGTTAGCAAGAACAAAATCTTGGATCTAGTTTTGAAGACAATGACTAGAACAATTTGATGGAACAGGAATTTTGTCTAAGCAAGTAGTAGCTCTGGTATTTCAGTAGGTTCCTTGCTACAGACAGTATAATGAAGTATCTATTTATCTACATATCTATATGCCCCCAAAAGATGTTTATAATGTTTTTTGTTTATGAAATTCTCAAAATATACATAAAGTCATGAGAAGAACCAAATGTCATTTCTTTAAAGAAAAAAAATTATTGGTGAATAGGGTGACTCAGAATAGGGGCAGATTGTCACTACATACCTATATTAAGGCAGTTTTTTGGAACAAAAGATTGAAGTGGGAGATGATGAGTTTTTGTTCTTTGTCTTTTTTCCTTTCCCCCTCCCTTTTAATTTGCAAAAGAACCAAAGATACTTGGACAGAAGGGAAATAAAAGTTCATCACACCCATAAAACTCTTGAGCTAAAAGAGGTAGCACCCTGGAAGGCAGTATACAGTGAAAAGGATACTGACTCCTAGAATCAGGAGATTCAGGTTTGAATACTGACCCTATTATTTATTATATATGTAATAATAATTATATGGATATAATTATTACATTTGTGTGTATATATATCACATGTATATGAAACTTTGAGCAAGGTCACTTATATGCTCCAAGTGTCAATTTCCTCATCCATAAAATGAAGGGGTCAGACTGACAATGTCACTTAGTAGAAATCTCATGTTTTGCAAAATCCAAACACACATGTCTATCAACAAGGATTTATTAACCACTACTAGGTCCATATCCCAAAGAGATAAAAAAAAATAGAAAAAGGACCTGTTTGCACAAAAATATTTATAGCTATACTTTTTATGGTGGCAAAGAATTGGAAACTAAAAGGGTGTTTCTTTTTTTAGAGAGCTAGTTAAACATTTACTAGCACATCACTGAATGAATATTGGGGTCCTTATCCCTATTCACTTCGTGAGTTTCCCAGATAAAGGCTTCATCATCCCGTTAGGGATCTAGGGGTACCCACGAGGGGTCATGATGAATCTGCCCCCCCCATTCTTGTATGCTCCTTCCAGTGTTAACTGCCTATTAGAATTCATATCTCCTTTATATCATATAATATATAATATACATAATATATATATAATCCTGTAGAGATTACCACTCTAGTATAATTTAGCCAATTAACATCAATTAGTTTTTACAGATTGATACTTGCCATGATGATAGAACAAGAACAAAAGTTACAAAGTATTTCCTACTGAACCAGGGGGTCATACTCTTCCCATATATCACCTCAGTGAGTTGGTTCATACTTAAAAATTTTGCTACAATACATTAGCCCCCAAGAAGTTTACTTCCAAATGTGGCATGGCTGATAGATAAGTTGCTGTCACTTCCTGCCTCTGGGCTGGGTCAAACAAGTTGCTCTCCAAAGCCTTAGCTGCCACCTCACCCATTCTCAGCCTCCAGCAAATTCTGGCATAGACCCAGCTTGCAGATTTCTATCACTTAATAGTCCAACTTTTGAAAGCTCAAAAGGTCATACTCCCTACAAATATCCCATACTCTTTCATTTAAAATCGAGGAAGAACAAATGTGAAGAAGTAAGAAAAACAGAGGATTATATTTACAGATCACATGAGGCCATGGGTAGGAAAGGTCTGAAGCCTCTTCCTATCCAGAAGCTTTCAGAAAGTCTTTCTCACTGGAATGCAGCCAAGCAAGAAAAACACTTCGACTGGTTAGTGTTATTTGAATGCTTTCCCAGTTCCAGTTCAGCAGCCAATCAAAAGGCTTTTCTTCATGTGGTAAACAGACCAGAAATAATACCTGCACATTCTCAAGTGTCCGTGAATATTGTGACAGCAGAGTACAGTGCACATAAGGACTGGATTCTATGGCCATGTGCTACACCACTGAGAGGGGCAAAAACTGGTACCTTCCAGCTGATCTCTCCTTTTCCCCACTATGGTGTAATATGGATGCATTGTTAACATTTTAACAAAGTATTAGGTGAGATTAAGTCTTCATAGTATGGATGCTACTCTTAGATTGTAAGATGTAGTCTGTGGGACCCTACTGGTATACTTTCCATTAATAGTCATATCAGCAGGCAGAATTCGTTTATTGAAAAAGGTAAGATGGTATAGTAAGAACAGCAGTTATAAAACATTCTTCCATCATTAGTCTGGGGTATATTTTACTGCAAATATATATAGTTTCCATATAGTAGACACAACATTAGAGTACAATGATAGTAAAACACATATATAGGAAATCATGAAGCTATAGATGACTCGTGTCTCTGGAACTGCAGGATTCCAATGGTCCTTCTCTCCTCATGAAGCTTGCCCTTGAATACAATACAGCATCTCTACTAGGTTGTTGCTCAGTTTAGCCCCTTTCTAATACTCTCATCAATTTCTAGGACTTGCTCTCTCTTGAATCCTTAGCCAGCTTTCTACTTTCTTGTCAGAATCCTGTTGCTTGAAGCTATTTGAACATTGCCACTTTTCATCTGTCTCCCTGGAAAGTGTCTCTGCTCCCTGATGGATGTGGTATCTCCTAATGGGTGAGTATTTCTACTTCAAAATGGCATGGCTAATGGAAGAGAGGGATAATTAATCTCCCTTCATCCTCTGATATAAGTACAATGATCTCTTCCATAAATCTGTCCTACCCTGGATGGCCTCCTAGACCATCTGAGCTCCCACTTTTGATGGGCTTTCAGGAGCATGGCCAATTTTTAATCTTTTTGACAATCAAAGAAAGGTGCTTGTACATTGTTAAGATAGTATTACCTCGGGGGCAGCTGGGTAGCTCAGTGGATTGAGAGTCAGGCCTAGAGATCAGAGGTCCTAGGTTCAAATCCGGCCTCAGACACTTCCCAGCTGTGTGACCCTGGGCAAGTCACTTGACCCCCGTTGCCCACCCTTACCACTCTTCCACCTAGGAGCCAATACACAGAAGTTAAGGGTTTAAAAAAACAAACAAACAAAAAAAAGATATTATTACCTCACCATCTATGATTTCATCCTAGTAAGAGTTAGACAGGGACCAACTTTTTTTTTTTTTTTAATCCTTATGTATTGGTTCTAAGAAAGATGAGCAGTAAGGGCAAGACAATGGGTGTTAAGTGACTTGCATGGGGTAACAAAGCTAGGAAGTGTCTGAGGCCAGATTTGAACCTGGAACCTCCTATCTCTAGGTCTGACTCTCAATCATTGAGCCACCTAACCGCTGTCATCTAACTCTTCTCGCTCAATGTTTTATCATCATTGTTCATTTGCTAAATGTGAGGTGAAAAATCAGAGTTTTTATTTGCATTCTTACTATTAATAACTGATTGTTGTCCTTTGGATGGTGATTGTAGTTTGCAATTGTTTGTAACAATGGACCATATTACAAAAGACTGGGCAGCTCCCATGTAACAGGAACATAAAGATGGATATGGAGATGCTCTACCCCTTCCTCTTAAAAATCTGGGTTACCATCTTTATGGGTAATGGGTAAGAGTCTTACTTCCTCATTTTTCTGCCTTTGAGAGGAATATTGGGCTAAAATTATATCTATTACATATCAAATATTTCAAGTCTAGGGATATTTTTCTTTTGGGGCTCAGCATATAAGCTACTTTCCATGGTCATTCATAGAGGAACTAGTTCTATCCCAGACCTGGAGAGTAATATTTAATCTAAGCTGGCTTAGTTTCCTTCCCACCACTTATTACATAAAAGAATAGCAAATAGGCATGTTTATCAAAGCAAGTAGTAAAAAAAGTCATTAGGAAACCATATAGATCAGTTTAGACCAAGGGTTTGTGGCTATTACCCTGTTCATGTAGGGCCAGCTAAGAATGGTTTTTACATTTTAAAATAAAGTTTATTGTACTTGTAAATGTAAAAACCACTCAGCTTGGAGGCAGTATAAAAATTGTCAGCAAGCTAGACTTGGCCCTTATGATAGTTTATCAACTCTTGGGTCAGGCTATAGAATACATAAATATTGAGGATCTGTGTAAGTATATATAAAACAAACTATATTATTTGACTATTGACTTAAAATTAATAATTAGTGTAAAACCCTCTATTATTACACCATAGTTGTCAGCAAAAACATTTGGACCCTGACTGATTATTGCAGAGGCCTTGGAAAGGTCAGCTATAACAACTGACATAAGTTACCACCCATAGAGATCTTTTTTATACTTTCTAGCCTGATCAGCATTTGTGTCATTAATTAAGAACTGCCAATGTGAAAGATTTTGCATCCATTCTATTGTAATTTTGATTGCATTTTCTGTCACTGTGTCATCATATTTCTTGGCATAAAAAAAGGCTATCTCCTATGGCTTGGGGTTTTTGGTCTTGATCCTGACCAGAGTCTGGCTTTATTGTGGGACTGGCCCCCTCTCAATAAACTCATTATTTAGCTTGGAGTTTTGTACTGATTTGATAAATTTTTGCCACATCTGTGACCTGGAAGCAGTCTCACCAGGGAAATAATTATCTTATACCGTGAATTTATTTTTAATATTCTCTCAAGAAACAGGCAATGAGAATTAAGAATCATTATTGAGGTGTTAACTTTTTCCCATAAGCCTGTGATCCTCAGAGTTAGCTATTTTCAAAGTCCATGCCCTGCTTCTTCTTGCCCCGCTTCTTTCTTTCTTGCTCTCAAAAAGTCTTTCATCTAATAAGGAATCATGTCTCCCTGCACATATTCAGTGTCTTGGGACTGTCCTTTATGCCAACACCACCTGGGTGTGATACAACATCTTTCTGTTTGTTCATATTTTGAGTATTTTGTTCATATTTGGACTATTCTTTGGAGAATAGCTATTGGTCTAATACGGCTGTGCTACTTCTTATGTATCCTTTGACACTGGCTTCTTAGTAGAGATATCTGAGGTAAAGATTATTTTTCTCAATTGATACTTTTGCTTCTTTTCCTGGTTATACTGATTTTGTTAACACAAAAGCTATTCAGTGTCATGAAATCAAAATTGTCTTAGTTATTTTGTAATCACTTCTACCCCTGTTATGCTATTTCATTAAATGCCTTTTCTTTGAAACTAATTGTGTCTGAAGCCTCATTAATAAAAGTACACCCATTCTAGGGATCAGGAAAATTGTGTTACAGCCCTTCCTCTGCCACCAAATACCTGTGTGACCTTAAACAATACATTTAACTCTCTGGGCTTATTTCATCATCTGTAAAATAAAGTGATTACATTAAATGGTTGCTAAGGTCCCTTCAAGCTTTCACATTTTTCAATTTTCTGTGATCTCATTGCTTCTCATTAGCTTTAACAAGACCTTTTGGTATCTGAGTGCCTGAAACCCAGGTACCAACAGATTGAAAGATATACCTTTATTATAATTACCTTCTTCTTTTCTGCATACTCATTTGGAATTTGAAATGCTGGGGATCTTGGATGATTAGAGGAAAACAAGTTGCTCCGTCTCTTCCATACCCAGAAAAACCTGCTTGCTAAGAATTTTCATGTCTGTGACAAAACTTAATCCTGATATATTCTATAAGTATAGGAATGTATAGGCAAATGTTTCTCTCTGAAAACAGAAGACATACTTTAAAATTTAGTCTTACATATTAGCATTATTAACATTTTCTCTTCACTCTCTTAAGTATAGACAAAACAACAAATCAAGGCTTGAACTATAGGATAAGAACTTCCAAGGTGTCAATGCTTACACTGTTAATTTAACAATCAACTCTATATAATCAATCAGTGCTGGCTTGAGCCGGTCTCTGTAGATACCCATCAGTTTTAGATATTATTCCGAGTATCTCACAATATTTACAATTCTCTTATTGATTCATTCCTTGTAATTATCATTTTTGCTAAATTGATTCATTGTAGTCAGGTTTCCCTTGATAGACATTTCCCTAACCTTTTTGAATTCTGGATTGTCTGGGCTTCTATCCTTTTTATCTTCAGCTTGACATTTTTTGACTGTCATCAAAATTTTAGTATTTTGTGCTTATTTTTTATAATGTAAAGCTTAGTAATAGATATTAAAAGGCAATTTGGAGATCTGATTTATTTGAAATATTATCTGAATGGCACAGTAACACAACTAAACAGTGTGCTGACACCTAATGTTATGCATTTGTTTTTACATTGCAACTGAAGCATCATAAAAAGAGAGAAAAAAGTTTATTTTATATTCTGTAAAGTCTTTAAGTTCTTACCTTCTGATTTGGAATGGATACTAATGTATCCATTCCAAGTCAGAAGAATGGTAAAGAATGGTAAGGTCTAGGCAAATGGTGTTAAGTGACTTGTTCAGGGTCACACAGCTAGGAAGTATCTAAGACCACATTTGAACCCAGGACATCCCATCTCCAAGCCTGGCTCTCTATCTACTGAGCCACCTCACTGGCCCTATTATGTAAAGTCTTCTGTTCTTAAAAATGTGTTAGAAATATGATGGGCCTGTTGCCTAAATTGTAACTCATAGATAGTATTATAAATAGCAGGCTATGTTTGCTAGTAGAAAGTGGTAACACTTAACAGTGTACTGATTACTAATGCTATATATTTTACTTTATTTTGGGTCTGAGGCATCATAAAAGATAGAAGAAAGCTTATTTTTACATTATTTAAGGTCTTACTTTGTTACTTAAACATGTTTTAGAAATATGGCGAGCCCGTTGCCTAAATTGTAACTTATAGATTATATTATAAACAGCAGGCTATATTTGCCAGTAGAAAGTAGCAGCACAACTAGAGTACTGACTTCTAATGTTAGTATTTTATTTTATATTGGGGTCGAAGCATCATAAAATAGGGGAAATTTATTTTTACATTATATAAAGTCTTATTACTTATTATTTCTTTAAAATGGTTTAGAAAAATGATAGACCTGCTGACTAAAATTGTAATTCATAGATACTATTATGAAAAGCAGGCTTTGTTTGGCAGTAGAAAGTGACAGCTAGTTGACTATAGGGCAATTCCTCAATAATGCCCAGAACAGAAACTAAAAACTGTTTTATAAGTATTTGTGTTAACACTTAGTGATTTATGAAGTTCTCCTTTCTGTAATCCTTCTGAAGGTTATTGGATTGTTTTTGTTCAGATTTATGAGTCCACCAGTCACTCCTACTATGGAAATCCCCTCTAACAATGCAACTTTTCGCATTTTATATATATCATATATTTTTTTAACTCTTACTTTCTGTCTTAATATCAATTGTAAGAAAGAAAAGAAACAATGGCTAGGCAGTTGGGGTTAAGTGACTTGTCCAGGGTCACACAGCTAGGAAGTGTTTGGGGTCAGATTTGAACTCAGGTTCTCCCAACTCCAGGCTGCCGCTCTATCCACTATACTATCTAGCTGTTCCTGCAGTTTATATTCTTAAAAAGTTTCCTGAAGCACTGAGAAATTCTGATATGGCCAATGTCATACAATCAGTATTTATCAGAGGCAGGACTTGAGAAGCTGGGTGAAGTGGAAAGTGCTGGATTTGGAGTCGGAGGACATGTTCAAACTAGTTTTTCACTTGCTGTCACTTGTTACTTGTGTAACTTTGGGCAAGTCACTTAACTTTTGAGGGCCCTTGTTTCTTGATTTGTGAAATGAGGAAGTTGGGTTAGATGTCTTTTAAAATCTCTTGCGGGGCTAAATCTGAAAGAATCTTAGGGACCTTGGTTTTCCTGCTATCTCTACACCATACTACTTCAATTAATTAACCAATAAACATTTAGGAAGGGCCTACTATAACTTCACTAAGCACTGGTGATATAAAAAAGAGTTTGTAAGACAGTCCCTAAAGTCGAGGAGCTTGAGGGAGCTAATGGGATTGGGGAGGGGGGCAACTTGCAACCAAATATATAAAAGCAAGGTATAGAGAGGATAGAAAACAACAGAGGGAGGGCATTAGAATTGAGGAGTCAGGGAAGGCTTGTAGAATGTAGGACTGTAGATTGGACTTGAGCCAGAAACATCAGTAGTGAGAGCAGGGGCTGGAGTGCTGTCCAAGCATGAGGGACAACCAAAGAGAATGTATAGTGTGTCTTGCTTATGGAATAGCCAGAAGGTTAGGATTAATGGATCAATTAAAATGACAACAGTGGAATGATGAACAGAATAATTTCATAAAGAGCTGGAAAGACATGCAGAGTGAGATAAGCACAACCAGAACATTATACTCAGTAATTGCAATATGTGGAATGATCAAATGTGATAGACTTTGCTATGAACTGCAACACAATGATCCAAGATAATTTTGAGGTACTTATGAAAAAGAATGCTATCCACCACCAAAGAAAGAACAATGTTGGGAGTGGAAATGCAGTTGAAAATATATGATTTATCACTTGTTTATTTGGGCATATATTTTGAAGTTTTGGTTTTATAAGATTATTCATTTACAAAAATGAATAAAAAGAAAATGTTTTGTGTGAAAATATGTGTATAACCCAGACTGAATTGATTGTCAGCTCCTGGAGGGGTATGAGAAGAAGGGAGGGAGAAAATTATGGATCATATAACTTTGGAAAACTTATGTGAAAATCTGTCATTAAAATTTAAAAAAATTAAAAATAAAAAGAATAACAACACTGGATTACTTTGCAACCTGAAATAAACAGAATTCAGGAGAGAAAGGAAGAATGGGTGTGTAGATCTTGAAATCATCTGTAAATAGGTTCTGTAAATCTGTTCCTTCAAATGGGGCTTCTTAGTTTGGGGTCCATGAGTTTTTTGTTTTGTTAATATTTTGATATCTCCAGTTCAACATGATTGGTTTCTTTTGTAATCTTATGTATTTTATTTGATACATTTAGATGGAGTGCAGAAGCTTTACCAAATTGCTACACAATATAAGAAAATTAAGATCTCATGCTCTAAATCCACTTTGTCATTTTGTTGAATTATTTTATCTTTAAAAAATATAAAATAGAAAAATCTATACCAATATATAATAGCATACCATACATGATAAATCTTTAATAAAAACAATAAAGATCGGACATATAAGTATCCAATTTTATTTGTATGGGAAGGGATTTTTTTTCCTATAAAGCCTTAGAATTCCTAAATATAAGTGGCTTGTTAAACCTCAGTCCATAAACATTTATTAAACACCTACTATGTGCCATATATTGTTGTAGGTCAAATAAATCCTTCAAAGTGGCTCATTGGCTATTCCAAAAGCCTCTTTATTTGCTGCCCGTTTTCTCTTGGAACCGCTGAGATGAATTAGCCTTTGTTATGATCGCACTTTTCTCCCACTTCTACCATCACCCAGAATACAACCGGGGAATGAGGATGGGGCTAGGGCCAACAGGGAGCTGGGTTGAGCTGGGCCGGGTGCAAGACTGTAGGGTGGGGGGGGGTGGGGGAAGAAGGTGGAGAAGGCTCCGGGAGGAAGCCAGGGTTGGAACACACAACACGTGCATCCTAGCCGAACGAGTGACAGGACCCACGAGCGCAGTAGAGTACAAGCCACAGCCTCGCCCCCGCAACACGCGTCTTTACATACGTCCTTACATGCGTCCAGGCCACGCCCACATCTTTGGTCCCGCCCACTCTACCACCTCTCCTTAGGAAAGGGGACTTAAAGGAAAGCCTGAGAAGGAAAAGAATAAACTGCTATCGCGAGATTCTTTTTGTTACGCGAGAATTGAGACTCCTTTGCCGAGATTGGGGAGGAGAATTGAGTGGAAGAAGTTGTGCGTGTCCGTGTGCATGTGTGTATGTAGTATGTGCATGTGTGTGTGGTTGAGTGTATGTGTGCGTGTGTGTGGCATGGTGATCAAGGCTCCTGGGAGTAAGGGAGGGGGCGGGGTCCCATGAACTGGGCGTACGCATGCGCGCATGCGCGCACGCGGCCGGGCCGGGCCGGGCTGGTCTGCTCGGGGAGGGGGCGGCCGTGGCGGCGACGTTATTTCCGAGGTCGGCAGCGGAGGCGGTACGGTGCGTGGCGGCAAGGGCGCCGCCGAACTAGTCGGTAGGGACCGTTACAGCGCAGCCCCGGAAATTCCTTGCTCTGCCTTTCGGAGCGTCGCGGTCGTGGCGCGGAGTTCTGTGGTACTGGGGACCCTCGGAGCCGGCGGGTCACCCTGCGGCCCCTGGCCCGCCTCGCCCCAGGTAGGGGCCCCGAGCTGCCCGGCCCCGCCCTCCCGGTGTCTCCGGCGCGTCTACCCGGCGAACGGGGGAAAGCTAGCCAGCTCTGTCCTTGCCTCGCCTGCTTCTCCCTGCGCCTCTCCTCTAGCCGGAGCCAGGGGCTGGGGGCCGGGCCCGATCCGACCCGGGGTGCCCCCGAACCACTAGGCGCAGCAGACGCTTGGGGGGGTGGGGAGAGGCAGGCGGGGAGTCTGGCAGCGCGGTGTAGGTGCCCCTTCAGGTCGCCTGGTAAGGCGGTGTGTCCAGCAGCCCGTGGTCCTTCCTGAGCTGGGGGTGGGGGTTCCAGAGAAGGAGGAGTCGGAGTCCGAGTCATCCGAGGAAGGAGCTTCACTGGTGGCCACCGGCCCTCAAAGTTAGGAGCGCTCCAACTGCATTTATCGGAACGAGCAGAGTGGTCTTCAGCCTTATTGTTGTCTTCTGGTGTCTCAGAAAGACAGTCACTAGTGTTCATAGGACTAAGTCCCCTTAAAGATCCATAATGATTCTTAGGGGAGTGGACCTTGACAGAGTTACTTTGCCCCAAACCTGGGGCCCCATGCACTACCTTGGCCTCAGATCTGTAACGAGAGGTATGAGGTATGTGCCCAACTCTTAAAACAGTTCCAGTAAAAGGGTACCTCTGACTAGTGGCAGATTCTGAGAGTTAGGTTAGAGAAAGAGAGTATAACTTTAGAGTTATACTGGGGCCCAGACCTGACCAATCACGAATTACTGTGGGATCGGTTTGGCTTCAGGTTCTCTTAGTTTGTAAAATGAGAGGCCTGTACTAGATGATCTACAAAATTCATTCCACCACTAGAGTTCTTCTAGTCTTAAGATATGAGTTAAAATCATAAAATGTTAGAGTTGAATGAAAGGGACCTTAGTGATCATTATCCTCAAACACAAAAGAAGATAGGTGAAATGAATTGTCCAAGGTCACACAGTGAGGAAGTAGTATAGCCTGGGTTTTCTAACTATGGTACTCCATTTGATAATTTAAGAGAGAAAACTTTGTGTAAATACTTGAGTTTTGTGGAGTGCTGAAAGCTATTATTTTCATTTTAACATTTTTTACAGATAAAATGGTTATGAAAGCTTCTGTAGAAGATGATGATTCAGGATGGGAGCTCAGTATACCTGAAAAGATGGAAAAGAACAGTACAAGTACAAATTGGGTAGACATAACTCAAGATTTCGAAGAAGCTTGTCGAGGTGAGTGGTAACTTTTGGACCAGGAGTGCTGCTACTAGGGGAAAAGATAAAATAAAATTTGAGTTTTATTTCCAAATTCTCATGGCCTGTATTAAAAAAAGAAAACTTATAAAGTATCTTTGTAATTATGTTTCCACTTGCCTCTAATTTGACTTTGGTGAAAACCAAAATGTACCTTGTAAATATTGATTACAACAATGTTCTAAAATATTTTATAAGTAAAAGTAAATGCATAGAAATACTTATAATTAGTCAAAGATTTTTGCCTATGTAAGCACTAATCCTTTAGAATTAGTAAAATCATTCAATGGTCTTTTATGGGTGTGAGCCTGGGGAGTACCTGTTACACAGCTTTGCTTTCAATTTCTTTTAAGGTCATTTCTTTGTTTGACTAATTTCGAAAGTCAATAGCCAACAGGAAGATTGAAGCCTACATATTAAGCCAGTCATAGATGTCTTCCTTTTCCAGTTTCTTGTTTATCCATCTAATAAGAATTCCATTATTCCCCACTGACACTTAGAACTGGAATGAGTCAGAGATACTTAATTTAGAGTTAAAAATTGGTAAATATTCATTCAGATGAAAATAGATAGTTCTATATGTACAAGGCAGAGAGTTGTACTAGACTTGTGATCTATGAGGTTCTCTCCAATTCAATGAATCTATGACTTCAGACACAGTTGCTATAACAGAAGACTTTTGTACATACTTGGATTTTCCATATACCTTTTATGGCCACATTTATTAAACAGAAGTTTCACTGCGTATAATACAAAACAGGGTGAGACTAAAGTAGCTTAAGCGGGCCTTTCTGGGACTTCTGGGTTACCAGGTATGCCAAACTTGCCTGTAGCACTCTTCTGTTACCCTCTTTGGAAGATCTCAATAGGTAATGTGACCATAGAATTTAAAGCTGGAGTGGCTTTCTTTGAAATATCTAGGACAAACTAGACATTTTCAAAATAATGTTTTTAGGTAATTGATGGACAAGCCAAATTTCTGTTAGAGATTAGTGAATTAAGAGGTAATTTTTTTCCTATCCAAGTTCATTGATCCCTCTGGTCTGTGGATTCCAAATTAAGAACTTCTGATCTAGACTAATAATCTCTCTTCATATGATAAGGAAGTTGCCGTCAGTGAAGTAGATTGTGGTCTGTGAGGATTTTGTAGTCTCAAGTAAATCAGACACATGTGAATAATTAAATAATAAAGGCAGCATATGATTTAAGATGAGAGAACTTAATCCCACTTTCCTAATTTTTTTAAAAAAGGGGTAATAACAGTACCTACCTCACAGTGTTGTGAGAATCCAATGAAATAAATCAGTAAGCATTTATTAAACACCTACTGTATGCTAGAAACTTGTATTGGCATGCTAAGAAAGGCAAAAAAAAAATGGTGGGGGCAGGGTGGATTGGGGTTGTGCACAATTCAGTGTCATATAATTACTGCTATTATAATAATAGTTAATATAGTATTTTAAGGTTTTCAAAGCACTTTACATATGTTATCTCATCTGATCCTTATACACGACAATAAGGTACATGCTATTGTCCCCATTTTACGGATAAGGAAAGCAAGGCTCAGAGAAGTTAAGTGATTTGACTCAGTCATTCATACAACTAGTTATTTGACTCAGTCATTCATATAACTAGTTAAGTGTTAAAGGATGGGGGAGAGTTTGGAAAAACAGGTGAGAAGGAAGGATGGTTCTAGTTTTGCGGGAAGGGAAGCCAGTATGACCACAGGTGTATGTTCAGTAAATAGTGAGTAAACCAACTAGGCACAAATAAAGGGATAATTTGGTAGTAGAAAATAAGATTGGACAGGAAAGTTGTGTTGAGATTTTAGAGAGTCTTGAATTATTTTTTTTTTTACCTTCTGCCTTAGAATCTATGTATTGTTTGCAAGGCAAGGTCACACAGCTAGGAAGTGTCTGAGGCCAGATTTGAACCCAGGACCTCCCGTCTTTAAGCCTGGCTCTCAATCCACTGAGCTACCCAGCTGCTCCCTGAGAGTCTTGAATATTAATCCAAGGACTTTTAACTTTATTCTATAGAGGACCATTGGGAGTATTGAGCAGAGTAATGCCATGGTGAAAGTATGAAAGCAATATTAAATTAATTTGGCAACTATGTACAAGATAAGACTAGAGCAGAAATAGATCAATTAGGTAGTTATTACTTTGTATTTACTGTGTCACTGTTTTGTATTTAACTTGTTTACATGCTTTCCAACATGGTAGACCATAAGCTTCTTGAGGACAAGGGTTTTAGTTTTGTATTTATTTTCCCATTGCCTAGCACAGCTTGTGGCAGGTGTTTAATAAATGCTAGTTTGATTATTACTAATTATTGATTATTAATAAATGCTAGATTTGGTACTTACTAGATGTGAGGTACAAAAGAAGGCTGGAGCTGAGAATGAGTGGCTTACGCCAGAGAGCTAAAGACCTCCTTTAGGAAGGCCCACAATTTAGAAATCAAGAAAAATTAAAAAAGAAAAGAAGAAATCAAGAGGCAGAAAACATCAGGGAGTTTAGTTCCAACTAAAGGAGACTGGTCTTCATCAGGGAATGCTGAGAGGCCAAGAAAGACTGAGAAAAGGCCATTCAGTTGTTCTTTCATTATCTTTGTGCAATCAGTGCACTGTATTTGACTTTAAACTGCCTGTACTCC
The DNA here is from genome assembly GCF_016433145.1 of Gracilinanus agilis. Lineage (NCBI taxonomy): Eukaryota > Metazoa > Chordata > Mammalia > Didelphimorphia > Didelphidae > Gracilinanus > Gracilinanus agilis. The sequence goes on from NC_058130.1 coordinate 164,335,586, forward strand.
TTTGACTCTGGTTAATCTTTTCCATTGCCATTTGGAATTAAAGATTCATGTAGGCAGAGTGTAAACCAAGGCCTGCCCAACCAACCACTTGTACAGTCTCAGTCACCACTTGGAGGGTGAGTTACTACTAATATGGTTTTGGAAGCTGGGATTATGGTCCTGGAGCCTGAGAACACAGTAAAGAAACAAATTTCTCAACTGAGATAGTATATGTAAAATGCTCTGGAAACTTAAAAGACTACATGAATGCTTGCTGCTGCTGCTATTACTACTACTGCTATTTGGTGTTGTTCATTTATTTCAGTTGTCCAACTCTTTGTGACCCTGCTTGTGACCCACATTTTTCTTGGCAATATTTCATAGATTTGTAGGGAGTACTAGAACCTCAATCTTAAGTGTTCTGACTCTTTAAGTCCAGTTTTCTCATTACACCCTAGAGCAGTGTTGGCAAAGGTTTTTTGAGTCCATGTGCCCAGAGAGCAACTTCAAAGCTGCCTGTGAGTTCTCCCCCAAGAGGGGAAACAAGCAGGTCTCCTGTGCTGGGGCCGGCATGCATACCAATATTTTCCCAACACTGCCCTAGAGTTTCCTATAACTAATGTCTACTAATATCAGGAAAATCTCTCCCTTGTTTTATCTTCTCTGTTTTTATTTGTCATCTTAGATATTCTTTACAACTTACCTTAAGTTGCTTAAAGTCTTTACTTCTGTTGGATAAAATAAAATTAGGTTATTTGATCGATTCTGCAGGGCAGACCTTCTTAAGAGCAAATGAAATACTGAAGGAGCATTAAGTACCAGAGAAATAAAGTCAGTTAATTTGAAGAACTTTGCCAACTGTAGCTTATAGAATATTTATACTATTGAACACTACTATTAGTAGTGTGTTGATTGTTTCCTTGCTTCCACTGAAATTTAGAGGATCAAAGTTATTCTATACAACAGGTGCTTCTTAATCCTGGTTTCATTTACATATAAAGCTATTTCCAATTATATCAAGAAACTAAAAATGAAGTTAATTTTAATTGATGTGTTTTGTCTTGATACCATGATAATTTCTGGAGAGGAAACCCTCTTCCTTCTGCTCCTACTCCAGACTGAACTCTTTTGTAATAGTAATAATGAAGCAAAAACATTTGATATAGTGACTGAATCTGAAATGATATGTGACATTCTGTCTTAGTAGACCTTCACTTCCCTGCCATGAAATCAGTGTTTCGTTATTGGTGTTCTAGGTTCCTAATTGTTTTTTCAGTTACTTAAAGTTTAGCTTCTTTTATTTATCTTTTAATTTATACTTTTGTAATTATGCGTATTGTTCTTTGGTTCTCCATATCTTGTTTCATCAATTCATTCAAATCTTTTCATGTTTCTAAGTTTTCATATTCATTGCTTCTTTTGGAATGAACTTTTGATTTCATGTACTAAAGTTTTTTCCCATTTTCCAGTTGATGACCATGCAGGACTTTTAGAGAAATGAGGACAGAATAAAGAGGCGAGTCTATGGTAAAATCAAAGAACTACAAAAAATAATCACTGCAGTATAGTATCTGTTTACCTTCTCTTTTCTTGGTGGGAAATTAAAGTCCTTTGGGTTGGTCCTAATTAAGCTCAAAGTTATGAAAGCAATAATACTTCGACTAATTTGTAATCACCATGATATTATAGAAGATGCTTCTACAGTGCCACCCCCTAATGCCTTTTCATGGAAAAATGATCTTGGAGTTGTAATAATTAAAATGGGTTTGACAAATATAAGAATTTTAAAAAGTTGTGGTTGTGGTTTATAATAATTAAATATTAAGTCATGAGACTGTTAGTAGCTTTATTACAGCAAAATAGTGATAGTAAGAGAGGGAAATATAGGAAGGAGGTAGAAAATATTGCCTAGCTAAAAATACTCCCAGTCTGGGTGTGAGTGCCTCCAGACCATGAATGCAAATTCGAATGAAAATCTCATTAGCCCAGGAGAGTGTCTCAACAACCAGAGACTGCTGCTGAAGAGACTTAGTTGCAAAGGGCAGTCTCTCACCCCAAAGACCAAGAGTCTCACCCAAGTAAGCATCCCTCTTCAGCCTGAACACTGAAATTTCCAATGCAGAAAGCTGAATCTTCACCAAAATCCAAAGTCAGAATCAGGAAGCCAAAGTCCAAATCAGAAAGCCGAAAATCTGAAGAACCTCACCAGAGCTCATGCCCACAAGGCAAAAGACCCGCACAAGAGCTCCCAGGTCCTAGAGGCTCCTGATTATACACAGTTTTCTCCACCCATCAGCTCTCCTTGTCACATCTCAGAAATCAGTCCCAGTCTCCCAATTTGCCTAGAACTGCCCCCCGGGCCAGTACTTGTGGTCTTTTAGGATATGAACTTCCTTTTCTAGTAAAAAGGTTCTTACTAAGTGTTAATGACTAAGTGTGAAAGGCTGGGGACTCCAGGTTCTTGATTGATTAACTTAAAATAGACAAACAGAATTTAAATTCTCTTTCAAGCTCTGGCAGGTTCTTTTATGCTAGGCAGATTCCAAGTATGGAGCCAACAGAGTTTATGCATCTTTTTTCTTAGAATCAGCCTAGCTGAATTTTGAGAGGCTCATTACCAGTAAGTCTTCTACTTGATGGTTAATTTTTTTACTTATGGAAACTCATGATATTAAGAAATTTTTCTAATGGCCATCAGTCATGTACAATCCCTTTCTGCTTGTACAAGTGATGGTAGCAGAATATTGGGAAAATAAGACAAAAGATGCCGAGAGTCCGTCAATCTTTAAAAAAAAACATAGCCATTACCTTCCGTCTTAGAATTATTGCCATATATTGATTCCAAGGCAGTGGTAATGGCTAAGTAGTGGAGGTTAAATGACTTGCCTAAGGTCACATGGCTAGGCAGTGTCCAAGGCCAGATTAGAATTCAGGACTTCCTGTCTATGCCTAGCTTTCAATCTGCTGAGCCACTTACCTGACCCCAAGTCATACAATTTTTAAACCATCCGTGAACATTAACTTAGTGGTTAATACTCTAAATGTGAAGTATTTGTTTAGTGAATAAATAAGTAATATATAAATAAAGTGAATAAATAAAAGTGCTACTGGAAAAATAGAACCATAATAGTCTCTCAAGGAGAACTGAAAGACAAAGGGAGGGTATACCTAAATATAAAGACTTTTTTCCCTTTAAGATCACAGGTTTTCCTTGGAGAAAAAATTAAAGAGTTTATGAAGTTAGTTTTATTGTGTGTCCAAAAGCTACAAGAAACATTTCATGGAGCACTTGATCATTTTATATGGCCAATAATAAACATATGCAAAAAGATCACTATGAGGAGTTAGAGAAATTTTATGTAAAACTTGATAAAAATCCTCTAAATGAAGTTAGTGTGCATACTCAAATGCTCAGTATCTTCAAAGCAAAGATGGTCATAGAAAAGAACTGTGAAAATTATATAAGAAAACATGATTAAAGAGGAAGAAACAAGAAATACCAAAGATTTGTAGCCTATACAGAAGGCTATCGCCTGTATCTCATGAATACTTTCTTTAATAAGTAAGTCTCAGAGCATTGAATATGCAAGCACCAGAAGTCATGCTCTCCCCCTACAAAAAAATTTTTTTTGATTTGATTTTAATAGAAATAAAACAACCAGTTACGGATTTCAAAGTCATTTCTGACTTTCTATCTTTGTAAAGGGAGTTTAACTTCTTGTTAGAGCAAAGATCAAATTCAATACCAAATTAGAAGAAAGGTTAATGATGAGTAGTAGAAGATAGAACATGCAGTTAAAACATCTTGAGTCTGACCTGGTTAAACACTATTGATGTCAAAAAATGGAAACAATAGAAGAGACATCTCCATTTCCTAAGGAAATTTTACCGAAATGAATTGATTGCCATACTGAGAATAAAGAGCTTAAAAACCACATTCATTGTCCTTGCCAAGCAAATTGAGGTGGCAATCAAAGGTAATACCAATATAGAATGTAAAATTTGTAAAGCCTTAAAAAGGAAGATGGCGGAAGATTATAAACAGCATTATCTTATAGGACAGCAAGAAGCTGAGAAAAGAAATGTTAAGAAATTTTGGCAAGTGATTCACCTAAGCCAGGCATTTAAAGATGAAATTGGAGGGAGGACAATGATCAGATGAAATTGGAAAAAATTTTGAAGATTTCTATGAAATTTTCTCTATCAAAGCCAGGGTAGCCACCACAGTTGAATTCCAGAGCTACATAAAGAAGTAGAAGTAGTATTAAAGAAAAGAAAAAAGGATCAGTGAGAGTAGACAAAATGTAAAGAGGTCTTTGTTGGAGACTGTGTGATTTTGAGGGTGTTGAGAAATCAATTCTTAACGGTAACTGAAGGAGGTGACAGAAGGATACCAATAATAGAGTACCCTCAGAAAATTTGTATGAACTGATACAGTGAAGTGAGCAGAACTAGGAGAACAATTCACAAAATAACTGATCATCATGACCACCAACCAAGATTCCAGAGAACCAGTGATGAAGCTGCTACCCACCTCCTGACAAGAGAGGTGATAGGCTCACTATACAGAATGAGATGTATTGTCTCAGACATAGCCAATGTGGGAAGGTTTTTTTTGTTTGACTGTGTAGTTATAAGAATTTTGCTTTTTTTCCTTCTTGGGAGAAGGGTGAAAGGAGATAAGAAAAAATAAGTGCTTGTTAATTGAAGAACATAAAATTTAATTTTAAGAAAAGACAGGATGTTTACCAAAAACTTGGAAAAAGATAAATCTTACTACCCCCAAAAAATTGATCCAGAAAATGTCAATAGCAGCCCTTATGCCTACTTAAGAATCTCTTAGGGCATCTTTGAGAAAAATTTACACCTTCATATAGAGCATTCTTTTTTAAAAATATGTTTTATTGTTGCCTTTGTATCTTAATCATTTCAACACTCTTTCCTCATTGAATCCTCCTTTGGGACAAAGAAAGACAAGAAAAAATATCAGATCCTTTGCAAATTTGTACAAATAGTATTCTGTCTTAGTATTCCTCTGCCCCTATGCTGTGAGGGGAGGATTGTTTTGTTTGTTCTCTAGGACCTTTTTTACTTTTTCAGTTCCTCAAAGTATATGATCTTTTCCTTTGCATAGTTGTAGTTATTCTTTTGGTTCTACTTATTTTGCTTTGCATCAGTTCATACTGATCTTTTTATGTTTCTTTGAATTTCTTCCCATGATTCTTTGAATTCCTCAGGGCATTCTTAATAAAAGCATGAAAAGGAGACAAGTTGACTTGCAAGAGTGGATCACATCTTCATAATGCCACAATTAACTGAAAAATATAGAAATTGTAAGATCCTTTTAAGCCTATTGTTTGTTGTCTAAAGAAGCATTTCAGTAGAATAAAGTGTGGCCTTACTGGCTATTCTTCAGATATCTGCCTTAAATATATCAAATATTATACAAGATTTCTTGGGATATATAACTCCTCTGTCTATTAATATTAAACAAAGCATGAAAAGGAATTTGACTTGATCATAGAAGCATCTAATGCAAAGTTCATGTAGAAGAGGAATTTTTCCAGTGCTTCTGTTCACAGGTGCCCTGTATCAAGTAGAAAACATTGTAGAATCTTCTTCTAGATGAAGTTAAAAATCAGTCATGAAAATCCATTGTGGGGAGAGTATCTAGGAAGAGGAATATTCACCAGTGTCACATTCAGCAGAAAAGTTGAGAAGGATAGGACCTAAAGAATTGCCATTAGATTTATTGACAGAATCATCAATAACCTTGAACAGCATATTTTCATTTATGTGGTGAGGTTAGAAGCCAGATGACAATGGGTTGGGATTTGGATAATTCGTTATTAGAAAAGCAAGCATAGTGGGCAGCTAGGTCACTCCATAGATATGAGAGCCCAACCTGGAGACCAGGGGGAGAGGAGGGAGGGTCCTGGATTCAGATTTAGCCTCAGATACTTCCTAGCTGTGTGACCGTGGACAAGTCGCTTAACCGCCATTGCCTAGCCTTTACCACTCTTCTGCCTTGGAGCCAAGACAAAAGGTAAGGGGTTTGTGTTGTGTTATGTTGTGTTGTGTTTTGTTTTGAAAAAGAAAAAAGCAAGCATAATAAAAAATGAAACACATTGGTAAAATTTCAAATTTGCTATCTTTTGTTTTTATATCACTTTTATTTCAGAATAAATCTTTGCCCTACAAGTCATCTTTGTAACAAATATAAAAAAGAGACAAAACAGCCCTAGCAAAAAGAGTAGACACATAAATAAAGTCCATTGATTTATGTAAATGATCAATATCCATAATCACTCCAGTATATTTTATGAGTTCTTCAGTTGGGCCAAGCTTTGCTATTTTAATTATATGCTGCTCAGTTTCATTTTTTGTGTTTTTTGTTTATGTTGTTGTCATCGTGTATTATTTTCCTAATTCTTACTTCACTTGTATCAGTTCATATAAATCTTAACTCCTATAAGTCTTCTTTGTATTCATATTCATAATATGAGTGTAGCAATATTCTATTACATTGATGTAGCACAGTTTATTTAGCTTTTCTACAGTGTATATTTAAATTTAAGGTGTTAACTTTTATTTTCAGTTCTTTGCTGCCATAAAAAGTCCTGCTTTTGAATATTTGGCATATATAGAACTTTTCCTTCTGTCTTTTCTTTTTTTTTTTAAAACCCTTACCTTCCATCTTGGAGTCAATACTGTTTATTGGCTCCAAGGCAGAAGAGTGGTAAGAGCTAGGCAATGGGAGTTAAATGACTTGCTCAGGGTCACACAGCTAGGAAGTGTCTGAGGCCAGATTTGAACCTAGGACCTCCCGTCTCTAGGCCTGGCTCCCAATCCACTGAGCTACCCAGCTACCCCCTTCCTTCTTTCTTGACCTCTTTGGAGTATATGCCTATCAATGAGATTTTTGCATTAATTGGTATCAGACTTTTTTTCAGATTCTTAGCATAATTCCAGATTGCTTTCTAGAGGTGGACCAATTGGCAGCATCAACAGTACACAGCATATAACAGTGATGGTGAATCTATGGCACAGGTGCCAAAGATGGCATGCAGAATGCTCTCTGTCAGCCCCCCCCCCCCCCAAGTTTGTTACTAGAAAGGCAGAGGGACTCAGGTGGAGGTGCTCCCCTCTCCCTCTCTGCTATGCCTGATTACATTTTTTCACATTCCCCCACACCTCTGCCCAGCAGCCAATGGGAGCATACAGGGGATAAAGTGAGCAGCTCACAGGAGGCAGAGTGGGAAGGAAGTAGAGTGCTCAGGCCTCTCCCACACTTCACCCACCCCTCCTCCCAGCAGCCCAATGGGATCACTTTCTTCCTCCCCTGTGTGGGGTGAAGGGTCAGGGCACAAGGTCTGGGGGTGGGGTATGGGAGTGGGGCACGGCACTCTGTCTCTATAAGGTTCACTGTCACTAGTATATAGTGTCTTTCTTTCAATGACCTCTAACTTGCCAATTTTCTAGACATGAGGTAAAATCTTAAGAGTTGTTTGAGTTATAAAAAGGAGACTAGTGATTTGGAGCAGTCCTTCATATGATTGTTCATAATTTGAAATTCTTGAGAATGGTTTGTTGCTTTTTTTTTTAACCTAATATCCATTTGAAAATGACCTTATTTACTTGTATGAATTCTTTATAGTTCTTGTTTATCATAAACATTTAATGAACTCTCCCCTTCCCCCCTAAATTGACACCTTCTTATCCTAGCCATATTAATTTTGTTTAGGAGTTTTTCAGATTTCTTTAACTGAAATTATCTATTTTTTCTTTTGTGATTATATCTTTCTTTTGGTTAGGAATTCTTCTCTTAACTCTAATTGTGAAAGGTACCCAATTTCATTCCTCTCTCTTCCCCCTGCCCCTCATAATATAGCCCTTATTCTTTTAGGTCACATACTCATTTCAGTTTTGGGGAGGTGGTGTGTGTATACAGTATGTTAGTTTAAACCTGATTTCTTGTTAACTGCTTTTTGGTTTCCCCTCAGTTTCTATCAAATATCATTCTCCCAAGTAATTAATAGTCTTAGTTTTATTGAACACTAGATTATTGAGTTTGATTATTTCTTATTCTTTTGTATTTAGTTTACTTATTAGGTCTACTTTCTTATTTCTTAATGAATGCTGACTTCCTTAATATGTAAATTTGAGGTCTTGGAAGTAGTTTCCCTTAATTCCCTATTTTAAAATACTTTAAAAAACCTATTAGCTAAAGAATAAGCTGTATCTTGTTTAAATTTTAATGCTGCTTTTTATGTCTCTGGGAAAGAGACAATATTTAGATTAATTTTTTTTTTTTACCATTGATATATATTTTTGGATTTAAGCTGTTTTTATATTTGTAAACAAATATCAGATTCAGGTACATTTGAATAAAAAAATTAATCTGTGGCAGCATTGTTTCCAAAACAATTTTTTAAAGTAACAGTTTCAGGGGCAATTGCTATCTGTTGTAAATATCCAGTGTCCTTTTTTAAGAAATAGTAATGATTTGAACACAATTGGCATTCAGAGTGAGCTATGGTCAATTCTAGTGTGCTGATTACTCTCACAACTGTTAAAATTTGTTTCCAGGTTACTTAATTGAAGTATTGTATAGTTTGGTCGGTATTTGAACATCTATTCTATGTAAGATGCAGTCCTGGGCATCGAATTACAGTAATGCTGTCTTATAGAACAGGTTGAAATGTGCTATTATTATTTTATGGTACCCCCCTTTTTTTTTAAGTATGCCCTCGAGTTAAAAGTACTACACAAATACTATTTATTATTCAGAAGAATACTTCTTTTACTTTCTTTTCAGAATTGAAGTTGGGAGAACTGCTTCATGACAAGCTGTAAGTATATTATTGAAATTTCCTTTAAAATGGGATTTAATATTTGTTTTAGATAATGTGTAGATAGTATGAACTCTTGGAGAACAGTATTCTCATGGAGAATGAGTTATCTCATCATATACTTTAGAACTTTAAAATAATTAGTAATTATAAACATTTATACAACTGGTTGAGCTATTGTACTAGGCATATTCATTGTCATAGCACTACCTGCTTGAACTTGATGAAACCATTTTTGGCTATTTCCTTGCTAAACTTATAGAGATATGTTATAATTAATAACTGAAGCTTATGGGCTGACTAATGGATTGGTTGAAGAACTGTAATTTGTTTTGTATTTTCTGCAGTTTTGGTCTTTTTGAAGCTATGTCTGCCATTGAAATGATGGATCCCAAGATGGATGCTGGCATGATTGGAAACCAAGTTAATCGAAAAGTTCTCAATTTTGAGCAAGCTATCAAGGTATGTGATTATCATTATGCTTTTATTTTTGTAATTTCAAATTTTAAAATAAAGTTATAGAAGAACCATTTCTATCACTATCATATTTACTTTAAAAGGCAGCTTTTCTTCCAAATGTTTTTAAACATTTAGATAGGTACTTAACAGACTTTCAGAACCACTGTCCATTTAAAATAGCCATATACATAGACAGTACTTATAATGCCCCTTAAAAGAATAAAATGAATTTACATCATTAATTATATTTTAATGCATTTTAAATGTCAGAAAAATTTGTTTATCAGTATATTACATGGAAAACATTATTGTACTATAAGACTTTATTAATTTAAAATCTATTTAAAACAAAACTTTGGTTTTAGTTATAAACTAGCATGAAACTTAACTTTGTAATATCAAGGGAAAATAGCTATACAAAGTAAATCGATGTTGTTGGCAACATTAGTGGGTCTAATTGCCTTTAGGGCAGCTAGGTGTCACAGGGGATAGATTGGCAGGTCTGGAGTCAAAAAGACTAATCTTCCTAAGTTCCTATCTGGCCTCAAACACTTAGATTTGGGGCCCTGGACAAATCACTAACCCCTTTTTACCTTAGTTTCCTCATCTTTAAAATGAGGTGGAGAAGGAAATGGCAAAGTGCTCCAGTATCTTTTTGCCAAGAAAACCCAAAATGGGATAACCAAAAGTTGTACACAACTGAAAAACAACTGAATGACAACAAATTAGCTTGCTTAGGAAATCCAACTGTTTAAAAATTCAAATAGCTGCCATTTATAGAGCACGTCTAAGATTTAGAAAGCATTTTCTAACAATAACTCTGTAGAGTATTAGAAGTATTATTATACCTATTTTACAGATGAAGAAATAGTGAGAGAGAAGTTGTGACTTGCTCCTAGTCAATTTTAGAGAGAGGATTTAGTCTTCTATAGTAGAGACTTAAGACTCACATTATTGTATTGTATTGTATTGTATGTATATTCCATTGAATGGAAATGATTGTTTTGGATGGAAATGGTAAGCAAAGTTTTGTTGTTTCCATTCAAATAACTTGGGATAATTATAAATCAGTCATATATTTTAAGAAGTAAGGCTAAGGGGTTACTTAATATTCATTGAAAGTAGTGTAACTACATTTCTTTTCTTTTTTTTATCTCTTGGAGATTTCACTCATTTGCTGCCTCTCTCCTCAGCTTAGATTTGTGAAGTTAGAGTTTTTCCAACATTCATTCACTCATGGTCTGGAGCGCCCAAAACATGAACTTATTTTTTCTGGTCTTCAGATCCTGGAAGTTACAAGATAGCATTTTCCTACAGTTGCTGTTTTAGGAAATTTAAATTGCTTTTCAAATAAAATGACTAATCTGTAGTTACCATAGTTGTGAAAGCATGTCAGCATAATGTCTCAAACATAAGTGTTGTGCTTTAGGACTCTTATGGACTAATTTATCTAGATGTTTCATAAAAATCACTTAATTATGGTAGACAGTGATTTTTTTTAATGATTTATAAATTCTTGGTTATTCATTTACAAGTCTGATTTTGTTTTCCTTTTTAGGATGGCACCATTAAAATTAAAGACCTAACTTTACCTGAATTGATAGGGATCATGGATACATGTTTTTGTTGCCTGGTAAGAATTGTATACAATTTATTTGTTTTATAATCTTTTAAAACTAAGATTTAATTTTTTAAAGTTTAGTTTCCAAAAATATGTACCTATTGGTAAAGCTAGTAGAATATATGATAGCTAAGTGTTGTTACATCCCATCTCTTTCACTACATGATCATTATATGTTCTTCTTTGTTGCCATGATCCCTGAGGTTAAAAGTAGGAGGAAATGGGGAAGGAGGAAGGGAAATGGCATTTTTTCATCCAAATGATGACCAGGCCCCCAAATTTCAGATTTTTCACCTATGTTCTTTGACTTTTCCAGTGCTGTATTCCTTCCCTTCCCCCACCCTTCACTTTTTTCTTTATTATAAAAAATTCTTACCTTCTGTCTTGGAATCAGTATTGATTCTAAGGCAGAAGAGCAGTAAGGGATAGGCAGTTGGGATTAAGTGATTTACCCAGGGTCACATATCTGGGAAGTGTCCTGAGTCCAGATTTGAACCCAGGTCCTCCTGACTCCAGCTTGTTGCTCTATTCACTGTGCTATTTATTTGCTTTTATTTTCCATTTTTTTCAAATGTAGTCTGGCACCTATGGCAATTTAAATACACTAGTGCTGAACCTTTTTTCCATGAAAAGAATCTTGAGCTACAAGCAATTATCCTCATTCAGGTTGCTTTCTTCTTTTCTCATCTTGTTCTGGTTTGTGGCTTAGACCTTATTTTCTCCAGTGAAACATCCTGGATATTCTGTCTTGTTCCTTCTTGAGGATATTCTAGGGCAATGATGGGCAAACTACAGCCTGTGGGCCCCTGAAATGTTCTATCTGGCCACTCAACATTATTCCTAATCTGACGAATACAATGAGTAGGATACAATACAATGAAACTTCGAAAGAGTTGCTTTAGAAACAGACTGACAGATGAGCATTTCCTTTCCTTTGGCCCCCTCTTTAAAAAGTTTGCCCATCACTATTCTAGGTGGCTTGAATTGCTGTCACTGCTCTTAGAATCCACAGTGGATCATTACTCCATCATCTTGTGTCTCAGCTCTTTTTTTTTTTTTTTTTTTTTTTTTAAATCAGTTCTTCACAGCTATCTCCTGGGCACCATCCACTCAACTGACCTTAATCTGGAGTCTTCCTTTAACCTTCCTTTAACTCCATTCATGGGATATTATATTTACTCCTGGCAATGTCTCATTCATGGCATCACTTTTCATATTTTAAGGTGGCGTGAATTGATTCGCACTTATAATATTACTTCATATTTGTTCTTTGTCCTACCTCACAAGATTATTGTGAGGTACACATTTCACAAGTTTTTATATAGCTTTACTATATAAATGAAAGTAGTTATTAGTCCTTTATAATTCCCTATCCCTGTTTGTATTATGAAGCTATTTCAGGCCAGGCCTCAAGATATTATGATGCTGTGATGGAGCATCTCAATTGTACAAGGTTCAATTCTCTGCATTGCAGTTTCAGAAATTTCTTTTTAAGAATTCATCATTATCAGACCCTAGAGCAGTGATTTATTCCGTCCAAATTCACAAAAGACTGATTTATAAAGTGAAATGCCAATTAACAATGGGGAATATACCATTTCAGTGTTCATAATGTTTGTGTCTGCTAGTCATAGGCATAGTCATGATACCTTGGACCAGTGATGGGCAAACTTTTTCATCTGGCCCCTGGGCTGTAGTTTGTCCATCACTGCCTTAGACTATAAACTAGAAATGAGAAGGTTTCTTGTTAAGCATGGTATCATAGTGGAGGGAGTGAACTGATTTTGGGGAAATTCCTAAGATAACATCCAGATCAGATTTCTGTTTGCTGTATTATAGAGTGTATCCAACTAGATGGTTTATATGTGCTACATATTTCTGTCTCTTTAAACAGTGTTGTATAAATGAAAATTTCCTGTTGTCCAACTTATTTTTCTACTCTTCTTGTTTCCTCTTCTATTTGAACAATTCATTATTCTCCATTTCAATATATTTTTATAAGTTATAATTCTGTAAAATGAGAGTTTAAATAGATAACACCTAAAATTATTCTATGATATGTAAATTCCCAACTGTAACTGATTGCCTTTATTTGATTACATCATGGATTGGCTCCTTTCTGGTAGTATGGAAAGAGATACCTTAATTACATTAATAACAATATCACCAAATAACAGTAAAAAAGCTTACTATTATGAAAAATAATAAAGGCTGGTATAAATATATAAATTAGTAATTTAATTAAAGCCATGTTGATAGATAAAGTTATCAGACCACGCGCTTGTAAGCATTCAAAACTGCCGCCTCCATTACTGTCTCCGAGTCTGCTCGCCAAGAGCCTACTGGCAAAGAGGCCACTCCCTCCTAACCCAGGAGATTTAAGCTCTTCCCTGCGTCAAGACGTCTGCCTCCCCAAGCCCAAAGACCCGGAAACGGAAACCAGTTGGACCATGTTGGATCACGGGAAATGTAGTTTTGATACATTTCCCTTGTCCATAGAAATATATACACTTTTTAGATGCCATTTCCCAAATTTCACTTTTACAATATGTACAAGTCTTGTGCTAAATTGAGGGATTCAAAGAAGGAAGAGGCACTGTCTCAGACTTTGGGAGCTTGTAATCCAGTAAAAGAGATAAATTATATTCACAAAACTAACTGTAAGATGAAATATGAAAATGCTTGTTATGAACAAAGGCCCTTGGCAGTTCATAAGAGTATGATATTATTCCTATTGAGGGTATCACAGGAGAATTCATGGAAAATGAATTTTAGTTGAACCTTTAGGATGATAGGCAAAGCATATAAACAGAGGAAACAACATAAATAAATATATAGAGATAAGGAAGTAAATCACTGTAGAAATAGTAAGTTCTACAGTGTGATTGGAGTATATAGTTAAAAAAAGGAGGAGGAGTAGGAAGTAACACTTGAAAAGTAGACTGAGTTTCATTTGTGGAACTTTAAGATTTCAGATAAGGGAATTTATTTGAAAAGAGAACCTCTAGAGAACTTCTCAATGCCAGAAAAATGTGAGTTCAGGTCATTCCTTTGACTTATTAAATGTGTGACTGAGTAAGTTGCTTATAATTAGCCTTCTAGGCAGCTTTTTAAAACTATAAGTTGGAGAGCAAGTGCTGACCAGCATTGGTAGAAATGGTTCCCCAGAAGGAGCTCCCTAGACCAAAAAAGTCAGAGGAATATCTCTCAATCCTTTCCCTGGTAGACAATGCTAGTAGATCATTGAAGTTGTGGGGAACACCTGGTCAGAACTGTGCTCTATGGTGATTAATGTGCAAGCAGTTACAGGGTGAATTGTAACAGGGGAAAGACTTAGAGCCAAGAATACTCCATCAAAGGCCAAAACTCATTTAGTAGGTGAGGTGAGAAGAGTTTGTACATATATCAGATTGATTAGGGGAGGTAGAGAGAAAGAATTAGAAATTACATTGAAATTTCAAGCCTGAATAAAAGGAAGGAGGAAGTTGCCATTAATAGAAAAAAGAAGAAAAAGGAGGCAGGTTTGGGGGAAATTTTTTGTCTTTGTCTTTGAATTTGAACATGTTGAATTTGAGGTAGTGTTAGGAATGCAAGTAAAAATGTCAGTGGAAAATGAAGCTCCCACATGCTTGGGAATAAGTGAGGGTAGAGATCCAGATTCCAGAGTCATCTGAAGAGATGATTGTTGAAACCTTGAGAATGATTGCTCAAAGAGTGTCAGTGCAGTAGCAGAAAGGGGAATTCAAATCATAAGGTACTAAAGACTATTGAAGTGGAGACAGGTATTTTATTTATTTATTTATGTTTGTTTTAAATCCTTACCTTCCATCTTGGAGTCAATACTGTGTATTGGCTCCAAAGCAGAAGAGTGGTAAGGGCTAGGCAATGGGAATCAAGTGACTTGCTCAGGGTCACACAGCTGGGAAGTGTCTGAGGTCAGATTTGAACCTAGGACCTCCCGTCTCTAGGCTTGGCTCTCAATACACTGAGCTACCCAGCTGTCCCCGAGACAGGTATTTTAAACTATTCTTCTGAGAACCTGAGCAGTGGCAGGAAGGAGAGGAGAAAAGAGCAGGGTTTAGGGAAGATATATATATTTTTTTAAGTAATTGTGTAGGCAGAGTATATAGGCAGAAGGGAAAGAGAGGGGGAGAATGAAGGGGAAGAGGAAGGGATGAGATTAAAGATAGGTTTGAGAAAGTTACCTTTGGAAGAAATAAAGGCATATTTCCTTCAAAACATGAGGAAAGTTGAAAATATTGAAATATTTTTAAGTGAGGTTAAAGGAAATTGAATGAGTATATGTAGGATGGTTGAATAAAGTTGGAGGCAAGCTTATTTGCTGAGTCAGCTTAGAGGTTGGAAATGTTTGGGAAAAAACAATGGAGAATTCAGTAAGTTTATAAAATGAGAGGGGTTGGGTTAGATATCTAATGTTTTTTTGTAACAAAAACATCCCTAGACTCATATTTATTAACAAGTTGTCAGCTTGATAAGACATATCAAAGGTTGTGTTTTATTTGCACAGCTGTTGAGAACCTGATTTTAGTAGAAATTGTGTGTCTTTAACCAGGTAATGTGTATGATCCCACAGATAATGTATTTATAACTAAATTGGTTGACTGGGCTGGATGCATCTTGGGTACTAAGATGGGAATAGCTTAGTGGATAAAAGATTAAAGTACTAGACAGTATGCATCATTTGGCAAGTTAGAATTAATAGGCCACAGGAAAGAATCTGAGTAAGAATAGCAAGTCAAAGAGACTGAATGAACAATATTTAATGTAGTACTACTAGCCCCCATATGTTATAGAAGCGTGAAGTATGTTGAAGTTCAATGTAGATGGTGATCAGAGGTTATAGAATATAGGTAGAGAATCTAGGGGTAATAGATCTGTCCAAAAGTTGAATGGACTGCCCCCACAAGTAATGAGTGAGACTCATTAGAGAGTTTTTGTTATTTTCCCAAGGAAAGGCATTGTTTGTCTGGTGTTTTCTTTTGGGTGTGTTCTTGTTCTGGTACAGTTTTTTTTTTGTTTTTTTGTTTTGTTTTGTTTTGTTTTGTTTTATCTTTGTATTCCCTAGCATGTTTTCTGGTAAGCACTTAATAAATTTTTGTTGATTGAATATGGCCTCATAGGCTTGTTCTTGTCTTGAGATTTTGTGATTCTGACTTTTAATTCTAAAGATAAAGATAGCTTGAATTTTTTGAAGTGTTTGAGAGTGTTTCCTACAGACAGTTAATTTGATTATAGTTTGTAAATTTCTTTAAATCTGAATCATAGAGGGCAATCAGTACTGAGTGTATTGAACTTCTTAGTAACCCTTTAGTCATTGCTTAGTTATTGAAGGAATGATCTGTCATTGACTACAGGAACAGTTTAGATTTTATAGACTTCTCATATTTAAGTCAACCCAAAATATAAACACTTTTGTTCCTTTATAGATAACATGGTTAGAAGGTCATTCCTTGGCACAGACAGTGTTTACTTGTCTTTACATCCATAATCCAGACTTCATAGAAGATCCTGCTATGAAAGCTTTTGCTCTGGGTATCTTGAAGATCTGTGACATTGCAAGGGAAAAAGTAAATAAAGCTGCAGTTTTTGAAGAGGTAAGTTATCTAGTTGTGAAAGTAGTTATTTCCTTGTGAAATCTTTTCTATCTCCTCCCCCACTGTCCTGCACAAAAGCAAGAGAAGCAATAGAGATTGTTTGTTTTTTTTTTAACCCTTTGTACTTTGGTGTATTGTCTCATAGGTAGAAGATTGGTAAGGGTGGGCAATGGGGGTCAAGTGACTTGCCCAGGGTCACACAGCTGGGAAGTGGCTGAGGCCGGGTTTGAACCTAGGACCTCCTGTCTCTAGGCCTGACTCTCACTCCACTGAGCTACCCAGCTGCCCCACAATAGAGATTGTTTTGACACTTGGAGGAGGCAGGGAGGCGGTGGGGATGGAAGTGTTGTTCCACAAGACTTTGACATTGAGAAAATCCATATACATAACCTGTCCCACCCAAGAGCTCTCATTATTTTCTTTGATCAGGATATGGAGATCTTAATACACCCACCCTATATATCCATTTTCTCTAGGTACCTTTTATTCTTATTGCCTCCTTGGCCCAGCTCTCAGATACCTAGAGTAGGTGAGAGACTATTTTAATGAACAAGATAAACCTAAAAGAAAAGAAGACTATATATTTTTAAAAACATTAGGGTAGTAAATCCTGTCAAATGTAGTCTAGTCAAAAGTAGATTAAAATGCTTTTTGTCCAACATATTTTGTTGCTGTTAGTTATTAAGCTATAACTATAGTAGTCTAACTACTGGTGTGTGTCTGTGTGTGTGTGTGTGTGTGTGCGTGCGTGTGCGTTATTCTCACCTATTATTCCAGCAGCTGATAGTGTTTCCTGAATACTGGTATTTAGTAGATGCCTAATAAATGCCTTTTGGTAGAATAATTAAAATGAAAATATCTCAGGAATATATCTTAATTTCTGCCTATTAAAGAACTCCAGACCATAAACTTCCCAGCTATGTGACCCTGGGAAGTCACTTAACCCTGATTACCTAATCCTTACTGCTCTTCTATCTTAAAATTGATACTATAACAGATGGAAAAGGCTTTAAAAAAAAAAAAAAAAAGCAAAAACACTAGCTAACTTGGAATTTTTTATCTTAATAGGTTAGGATAATCATAATTGGAGTAATCACCTGAGATACAAAGTAAAGCCCAATCCTTTCTTTTTAATTATTGTAGCAACCCCCACTGTCCTCACATCCTCATTCTTCTATAAAGTAGTCTTTGCCCTCAAATCTCTTGTAACTTGGCATCAAGAAATGCTCTGACATCATGTTTATATAAGAGAGATAATGAAAGCAAATGTCTAACAAGACTATTTGTATTTTATCAGATACGATGAATGTTTTTGTTTTGTTTTTAGAGTTGACATTGAATTTGTCTCCTAAAATGGTAATGGAGAGGTCTAGGTTTGTAAAAATGGCTTATCCCTCCCCCTAAGACATATAAAAAAGGCCCTACCCAGACACATAAATTCTCTTTTATTTTGACATCTTTCTTGATAAATTGATATATTGTCTTCCTAAGTTTACATTACTCTTAAGTTTCTAACTAAAACTATTTTTGGTATAGTATGATGACTATATTCTATCCCACTGGTAAATTGAGGTTAGTGATGTGTGAAATTTCCCTGACTTTATTAATAGTTACAGGTGTAATAAAGTCTCACTAGTTTGAATTAATTGGAAGGAAATTTCTTTTAATAGTATGGGACTTATAGGATATTGTTTAAGAGATATGGTATGTATAGTAACTCAGATTCTTTAACCAATCCATTAGTCAGCCCATAAGCTTCAGTTATTAATTATAACATATCTCTATAAGTTTAGCAAGGAAATAGCCAAAAATGGTTTCATCAAGTTCAAGCAGGTAGTGCTATGACAATGAATATGCCTAGTCTAGTCAAGGTTCCTTAAAGAATAAGTCAAAGTGATTTGTAATAAACATATCAGTTGGTTAGTAAATGGGTACTTCCAAAATGATAAGACACTTTATCAGGTGGTTTTTGAGCCTCATTTAAAGTATTAGAATTAATAGAAGCTGTTAAATGGCAGCCACATTTAAGTTGCCTACGAACAGCAATTTAGGGACAGACGTTGAATTAATATTTATTATTTCAAGTACATTCTCAGGGAGAATGTTTAAATATTTATATATTATATATAGACAAACAGCATGAGATTTCCCGTGCTGTGTTCCACTTCCTAACAAACAAGAAACAATAATATGAGAAAGATGTAATGATGGGGCAACTAGGTGGTGGCTCAGTGGATTGAGAGCCAGGCCCAGAGACGGGAGGTCCTGGGTTCAAATTTGACCTCAGACACTTCCTAGTTGTGTGACCCTGAGTAAGTCGACTCCCATTCCCTAGCCCTTACCACTCTTCTGCCTTGGAACCAATATACAGTATTGATTCCAAGATGGAAGGTAAGGGTTTAAAAATTAAAAAAAAAATTTTTTTTAAAAGATGTAACGAATGGTTTTGCATTTAGCATCAATTCTTTTTTTTTCTAATAAATTATTTTTATTTACAAAAGGTCTAATTTTATTTAACAACTATGCGGCTTTTAAATTAATTACATCAGAACAACATATAAACAGAAAATTTGGCAATTACAAACACAGAAAATAGAAACCACTCTTTCCCATTAACTCAGCCTTTTCTTTAAAGCAAGCCCTCAATTTAATCAGGTGAACTACCAGCTATCTAAAGCAGGGGTTTAGCATCAATTCTTAATATCACTATTCCTTTTCTCCAGGAAGATTTTCAGTCAATGACCTATGGATTTAAAATGGCGAATAGTGTGACAGATCTTCGAGTTACCGGTGAGACTATAAAGATAACATGTTAGCTTTATATTTTTATGTGTGTCCTTCATGAAATGAGCATGTTATCTTTTAACCACAATATGTCTGTTTTAGGCATGTTAAAAGATGTAGAAGATGACATGCAAAGAAGAGTAAAGGTATGCATTTTCCTCTTTTTTTTTCTTCACCATCAAGTCTTTGTCTTCATTATCAGAGTGCTTTTTTAAAGAAAAACTACTTGCAAGTCAAGGTTATAATTGAGGAAATGCCACATTGGGGCATCAGGCCCAGCACAAACTTCTTTGTTTTGATCCTGCCCCTGTACTTTCCTTCCCCATCTTGCTCTTAGATCAGCAATAACATGATACTGCCCTTGGAAAGGGTATAAATCTACTACTCTGTGGACTCCTCAGAGTTCTCTGCCTTTTTAGACAAAAATTCCCTTTCCTGGATGCTACTCTAAATTGCTTCCTTTTAGACTATAAGTTCCTTGCTCATTTTTGATGTTATATATCTCCAACACCTAGCACTGTGTGCATGGTCCATTAGTGTGTGCTTAATAAATTGCTGCTGATGGATTGATTTCTTCATTGTTTTGTTGTTGTATGGCTTTTAGTGCTAATCAGTATGTTAATATCAATCGAATTGAATTCATGGAACATTTGTTATATATTTTCTGTATAAAAGATACTATACTAGGTGCTGAGGGACACCAATGAACATTTCTGTTTATTTGAATAATAATAACTAATATTGATAATTTCACTCTGATTTTAATTAATGAAAGTAATCATCTCATAACTTTAGAATGTTAGCAAAGCTTGAATCATATTTTTTCTTTTACTCCAAAAAGGTGATGTTCTTATTATTATGAAAGCAAATATCTGGTTTATTCTTGCTGAATTTAAAACTATTATTTAATTAGAACACATTTTATCTTTTTCTCCCCCTAATGCTTAAGAGAAAGGAGAATTTTGAAAGACAGCATATATTCCAACTATTATTAAATTGCTGTCAGTGACTCTTATAATTATAATTATAGGACCATGCACACAAGCAGGTACTACAAATCTTGTTAAATAAACAAAAATACTATTCAAATTCAAGACAGTAATTATAATATACTCCTCAAAGAACTCCTGTTGTAATAGTGAGTACGTGGGAAAAGAGGAATGAGATATGCACACAAATGAATCTGATAGAAAGATAGAAAAACTTGAGATAGTGAAGATCATTTTTAGCTGGGTCAAATCACAGAAGGTTTCATAGTGAAGTGGCATCTAAGCTGGATCTCGAAGGAAAAGGCAGAGCTATGTAGACATGGGCATTCTGTGTATATCACAGTATGTCATTTGTTCCCCATAGTAATCCTATGAAGTACACAAGACAAATTTTGTTCCCATTCTACAAATGAGAAAACTGGGGCTCAAGCTGCTTAGGATTTATATAAGTTCACTTAGCTACTAATAAATAACAGAACCTGCTAGGAAGTAGCAGAACTTAAATCTGAATTTTCCACTGAGCTCTATGTAGTGCTCTTTCAGTGAGTCCATAGGGCTAGATGTTAAAAAAGATCTACTCTGCCCAGATATATAAGAGCCTGACAAAGGTGAGATCTGTGGTTTGGAAAACTCTCTTGGGTTTTGAATAGCTAGAGCAGCTTGTAACTTGATGTCTATTTTCTACCTATAAAATTTATAGAATGTACTTTTTACGATGTTTGCATTCTAGGGAATAGCAAGTAATAAAATGAATTCTCAATCATGCTTTGATTTATATTAGGCAATTTTTATAGCTTTCTTCCTGATATATGCTTTTGTATATGGAATTAATATGAAAAAATCTTTTGCTTTTATATTTAAATATTCGTTAATGCTAGTTGAAATTTATGGAGTCGATGATAGCTATGTCCTATTGACTTATTTCTTTTTTTTTTTTCTACTTGATGCACAATTTGGGTTGTAATTCAAACTTTTTAAATTTTAGAGCACTCGAAGTCGACAAGGAGAAGAAAGAGATCCAGAAGTTGAACTTGAAGTAATTGAACTTATTTTCTGGTAGATAATATCAGAGAAGTCTACCTCTTAATGTTATAGTTTTATGAACTGCGTTGTAATATATGGAAGCTCTTTTTAAGGTATTTCTTCAAAAAATTGGACCTTGCAAGGGGCTTTTATTTCCCTTGTATTTATATTTGATATAATAATAATTTGTTGAGTTTATTTAGCATTTTCTTCCCCAAACTGCCAAAGCACTTTCAAATATGTTGTTTCAAAATATCCTACAGTATGAAGTAGGAGTTTTATTTTTGTTTTACAATTAGTGAAACTACAATGGAGAAGGTCCTAGGAACTTGTATAAGGTCACACAGTCATTGGCAGAAATTAAGACAAGAACCTAAACTTCTCACTCCCTGCCCAATGTTATTTTATTGGACCATTATTTCCTTTTTAGTATGATTGAATTTGATTTTTGTGAAAATTGGTACTTTGAAGTGACAAAGGAAAAATCAGTTTTGTAAAGTGGAAGCTATCTTTTCAGTGAACTGATAGGTCGGAACATAGGCTTAGTGTTGCTATGGGATTAGCAATTCAAATCAAAGGTATTTAAAGTAGTATAAGAGAATATCTTTATAATATGGTTTTTACAGTGGGAAAAGAGAGACTTTCTATTTTTGGGAACTAAAAGAATATATAGTATTTAAAATAAGGTACCTTGGAAAATCATCTGCTAATTAGTAGGCATTTCTTTTGTTTTAGCATCAGCAGTGTTTAGCTGTATTTAGCAGAGTGAAATTTACTCGAGTATTACTGACAGTTCTCATCGCTTTTACTAAAAAAGAGGTAAGGATCCTTCTTTTCATTTTGTCAATTTTTTCTGATGAAATATCTTCAAGGAAAATCGATTCTTAAAATATTCTTGTCTTCCTTGATTAGTTAATGATGGTAACTAGGCTTAGCTAAAATATCAGTAACCAAAAAGTGAACCTTGGATGACTTTTTTCCTTTCAGTTTGCTTGGAGTGTGGCATTAGCTACTGGCTTCATAACAAAGTTTTTTAAATAATCAATTTATCAACAGTGTGGGTGGGACAGCTGGGTGGTTCAGTGGATTTAGAGTCAGACCTAGAGATGGGAGATCCTAGGTTCAAATGTAGCCTTAGATGCTTCCTAGCTGCGGGACCCTGGACAAGTCACTTAACCCCATTGCCTAACCCTTACCACTCTTCTGCCTTGGAACTAATACACAGTATTGATTCTAAGAGGGAAGGTAAAGGTTTAAAAAAAACAACAAAATGATGTGGGATTGAAAAAGCCAGCCTTCTGTTACCCACCTAACTTTAGTCATAGGCCTCTTCATCTACATTAAATTAGAAATGTCACAGCTTCAAATTGCCAATATCCTAATAGCCTAACTTGTTTTAAATATTATGGAGGAATATCTGGGAAATCCAAGAACATTTTGTAATAATTAGATGCTAAAGATGCAAGTAGACATTTGATCTCTGGATTATCTGGATATGGCTAGTTTTGTTTTAAATCATTAGTCTATAAAAACCAAAGTTGTTAGCATTTAAATGAAATGAAATTTTTGCTCTACAAACACAATGTCCCAAAAGTCTTAGTGCAGTTCTAAGGTTTAATAGTCTAGCTTAAAATTGCATAAATTGGAACACCTTGTATATCAATCAATGAAAATATGTAAATGACATTATTACTTATTTTAAAAATTAATTTGATACTAAAGTTTGTTTTTTATGCCTCAGTCATTTCTCAGTACCTCACTTATAGTTAGGCAAAATTGTTTTACAATGGCTTAAGACTTAGTATATAACATTCCATACTCGTATTTCACATCATGTCTCTAGAATGTTCTGACATAGTCGTTTGGCTCCAACATTAAACATAACCTTTGATCTGACTTCTGTTATCTTTTGATGTCTTTACGTTATTATAATTATTTTATATGTGTTTATATTTTTCTTATTCCATCTTCTTTGCTCTTTATTGGTTCATCCATGTTTTCCTACATTTCTCTGATTTTGTATTCTTCATTTCCTGACAGACAGTACAGCATAATGTCTAAGAATATACTACAGATAAACTGATTTCAGGATAAACTGATTTCAGATTCTGCCTCTGTCATGTCCTAGTTCTGTTACCTCTGGACACTTACTTTTTTACGCCCAGAGAGCATAAGTGTCTGTGTTAAAGAATATTTGCTTTTCTGCATAAGTAGAAGGAATTTTCTCATCATGAAGATCACTACAGCAGGAAAATGACAGTTCAAAAAAAAAAAAAAACCCAAACCAAAAGCTATCACCAAAACTGTCTTTATTGTATAGCAATATTATATCACACTTGGATTCCATGATTTATGTAACCATTCCCAATCAGTGGAAACGAACCAGCTTTTTGCTGCTAAAAACTAACTTTTGTTTCTAAAAACTCACTGCTATAAATATTTTAGGTATACTGGGCTTTTCTATCATTGATTTCTCTGGGATAGATTCCCATTCAGAGGATCAGAGGATCATTGGGTTTCAACAGTTCAGTCATTTTGTTCATATAATTCCAAACTGATAACCAGAATGACTGCATCAGTCTCTAGCTCCACTAACATTGTACTAATTATCCTGTTTTTTTCTACATGTGCTCCAACATTGACTCTTCTCATCTTGGCCGATTTGATGAATTTAAAGTGAAACCTATATCTTTTGACCCCTTAACATTTGGGAAATAATTCATAGTCTCATATGCTTGTGTATAGTAACTGTATTTTGTCAAGACTTTTATTTGCAAAACTAGATTTTTTTTTCTCATAATAGCTTTTTATTCTAATAGTATTCATTTTTGCAAATTTTTCAATTTTATGTAATTGAAATTGACTTTTGCCATCATTCTCTATCTTTTGGTTTTTAATTCTTATTATAGTTGTGAAACCTTTCTCCTAACATTCTCTTCTCATTTTAAAAAATAATATGGTCATATCAAAACATGCCATTTGTCACTTTACTGCCTTCATGAATTTTTTATTGTGTATGTGATGTATATCGTTAGGACATGGAGAATATGGAATTGCATAAGTATTACATGAAAGTACTGATATAACTTATATCAGAGTATTCAACACCTCAGAGAGACGAGGAGAGAGAGAGAATCTGAATCACAAAAATGTCAGAAAATGATTGTCAAGAATTGTTTCTACATGTGATTGGAAAAAATAAAATTTAATTTAAAAATTATATGATTATAAATTTAAGTAAAGTATCAATTTGGAGCTTGTTATAAGATGTTCTGAATGTATTTCTGCCATATTGCTTTCCAGTATTTCTAGAAGTTCTTGTTGAATAGAAGAATTTTTATAGTTCATTTGCTTCTAGGTCTTGTTTATGTATTCCTCTCCACTGACCTGTTTTCTTTTTGTTTTATTTTTTATCTAATTTTGATGATTGTTGCTTTTTAAAATAATTTGAGATTATTTAACATTATGCAGCCTTCATTTCTCTTTTACAAGTTATATCCTATTAAATTCTATGTTCTTTTATTCCTGAATTTAGCTGTTATTTTACTCAGGTTTACAAATTAATTGTAAACACTAAATATGTAGATTAACTTAGATTAACATTAATTTAAATAGATTAACTAGTATTGTTTTTATCATATTAGTGCAGCTCAGTTATGTATATCTATGTAACTCCTGTATGTGTTGATTACATTATCTCTCAGATATTTTATAAATGTTATAGAGTGGAAATTTCTTTTCTATTCTATTACTTTGATTTTTATTTTTCTACTATGTAATCAACCAACAAGCATTTTATTAAGTCTGTTATATGCTAGATAATGTGCAATATTTATAAATGCTGGTGCTTTTGTGGTGTCTACTGCTTCACAGAAGCTATTAATTAATTTGTTTATTGATTCTATAGGATTTCCTTAGTAAACTGTCATATGCATATAGGGATAGTTTTTCCTCCTTTTTGTTAATGTCAGTTTAATTTCCTTCTCTTGTCCTATTGCTTTAGCAGTCCTTAGTACTATGTCAAATAATAGTGGAGAAAGGGGACAGCCTTCTTTTTCCCTTGAACTTGGTAATAATGCTTCCAGTGTTACTCCATTGCCATAATATTCATTCTAGTAAAACCAGATGAAAGGAGTAGAAAAAGGTGTGGGCCTGGGAGTCAGGATGACCTGAGTTCAAATCTAGTTTTAGATACTTGGCATCTCTCTAACCCTGGGCAAGTCACTTAGACTCCATTTGTCTCAGTTTTCTCAACTGTAAAATGGGTGTTATGAAGATCAAATGAGAATATTTGTTAAATGTCTAGCACAATTCCTGGTACACAGTAGTCACTTGATAAATGCTTGTTTCCTTTTTTCTTGGTTTTAGATAAATCTTTCTGATCATATTAAAGGAGCTATATGCTATGCCAAGGCTTTCCAGTGTTTTATATTAATGATTACTATATTGTTGAAGGATTTTTCTGTATTGAAATAATCATATAATTTTGCTATAAATATGATGATTAATTATGCTACTATTTCCTAACTTTGAGTCATTCTTGCATTGGTGATTAATTTTTCAGACAAGTGCTGTTGCAGAAGCTCAGAAACTGATGATTCAAGCAGCAGATCTTCTTTCCGCAATTCACAATTCATTACATCATGGGATCCAAGCACAGAATGATACTACAAAAGGAGGTAATCATTCTTTTTCTTCCTTTTCTTTTTCAGAAACATAATACCAGACAGTTCTCAATTTATAAACAAACTTTGGCACACAAGCATAAGTTTCTTGGATCTTGTGGTGCTTTTTCCTATAGAAACTGTGAAAGGCAATTAAGTGCTCAAGTCAACCAATAAAACCTTGTTAATCATCATATAACTGAAATACAGTAATGGCTCTCAGTGATTTAAGACTTAATAAAGTTTCTTCCTCACAACAACTCAGAGATGGGCTGTGTATATGTTTGCTTCATTGATGAGGAAACAGACACTAAGAGACAAAGTGACTTGCCCATAATCACATGGTGAGTGTCAGAGGTGGGATTTGAACATGGGACTCCTGACTCCCATGTTCATTGTTCTTTCCACTATACAAAAGAATAAAACTTCAAATCATTCTCTTTGACAACATTATTATAAATAAATGAAATCTGATTTCTATCAAGAGATGCTGGGGTTGGGGGGGTGGAGGGGGCGGGGTGTGCAGCTGGGTAGTTCAGTGGATTGAAAGCCAGAGATGGGAAGTCCTAGGTTCAAATCTGGCCTCAGACACGTCCTAGCTGTGTGACCCTGGGCAAGTCACTTAACCCCCGTTGCCTACCCCTCACCACTCTTCTGCCTTGGAGCCCAATACACAGTATTGATTCCAAGACGGAAGGTAAGGGTTATAAAAAAAAGAGAGAGAGAGAGATGCTGGGGACACAGTTTCCTTTCTGTAGCCCTGGCAATGGGAGCACAGGCCCTCTCCCAAGGCACTGGCTATGACGTATATGGCCTATGGCAGCAGTTATAATAGACCTTGAGGCTTTGTAGGCACTGGGAAGGAATCATTGGAATACCTGCCCAGTCATTGTTTCTCTCCTCTTCTCCCTTATTCTCCCTCAAAACAACTAATGCTATATTAGCAGAGAAATAGTGATAAAGTTTGGAATGGGAATAAATGCCTCAGTAGCAGTATGGGATTTTTGTGCTTTTCCCTTTGTTCTTAGGCCAATTCTTGTTGCCAGCTATTTTTGGACAGTTAAAATTGATGGAAGGATTCTAGAATATGGGGCTGAGGAACAAAATTTTTTGTCTTACTTTGTTTCACTGTTTAGGTTAAGACCCTGGAACTAGTACAATATGAGAAACTGAATGTATCAAACCTTGTTGGTTATGGTGCTAAAGAATAAGGATAGATGATGCTAAAGCCATAGAATAGAAGAAAGCCTAGTTAGGAAGGGTGGAAAGTTTTTTGGTGCAACTTTTGAGAACTATTTAGTATGTGGACAACATAGTAGCTTGAAATGGAACAAGATTATTTTAAAAGTTGTATGTCACTATGAATCTAGACCATTTGTTTGCTTGTGCTCATCTAATTGCCCACCCATTGCAACAAGCCGAACTCTTTGGGATGCTTAGAAACATTATTGAAAAGGAATTGCCAATTACCGATTGGGCCTTATGAAATGTATTAATTTTAAAGTAGCTTAAAATATAATCTGGGTTTGTACATAGTTTTGTACTTTAGGCTATTTTAACCCAAATTGGAACTTGTATATTTAATAAGTCATTTTGCAAGGTCCAAATGTGGCCTTTTTATGTATTTATTAAGGAGATACTTCTGGCAGAAATCAAATAGACAAGAACTGGCATAGTAATAAAGCCTTGGCAACTTGTTAACTTTTCCAAAATCCTTTCCAACTAATTTCAGAGCATATGATAATTCTTAATAAGCCTAATTTTATATATCATTGACCTGAATATGGTATGTATGTGTTTCATAATAGGATATAACTTAAAACTTGGTCTTAAGTATTATCATTTCTATATCCTAAATTTTGACCTCTAGTTCTTTTTTAATACTGTGACTTACTCTGCTCAGTTAATAAACAGAATATTTTGTTACTAGTTTTTTTTATCTAAGAAGACCATGTTATTTTTTACCAGTATTAAAAGATCAACCTTCCAACTAGATCTTCAATGAAGAAACAAAGTACTTCCTTTTTCATTAATTTCTGAAAATTGTTAATTAGAATATGAAACCTTATCATCAGACACTGTGCTTAAGGGCTGTGAATACAAAGAAATCATCATATAACTGAAATATAGTAATGGCTCTCAGTGATTTAAGACTTAATAAAGTCTCTTCCTTACAACAACCTTTACAATACCTCCTGCCTTCAGGGAGCTCATATTCTAATGGGAGAGACAGCATACAAATAATTATATTTATACAAGATATATTTAGTATATAAGAAGGTGTAACTGTCAGTGGGAAGGCACCTGGTGGATCAGGAAGGAAAGAGAACTGAGAAAGGTCTTCTACAGAAGGTTGGATTTGAGCTGATTTTGAAAATATGTAGAGAAGCTAGGAGGCAAAGAGGACATTCTAGGCATGGGGAATAGCCAATGAAAGGGAAAGGGGAGGCAGTAGATGAAAAGTCATCATATGCAAGAAATAGCATCTAGATCAGTTTAGTTGAATCTTAGTGTATGCACATAGAGGGAATGAATGGAAGAAGATTGGAAAGATAGGGAGGAGCCAGATTGTCAATCAGTAAACATTTATTAAATGCCAAATACTAGGGATACAATGAAAGACAAAAAACAGCTCCTGCTTTCAAGGAGCTTATAGTCTGCTACAATAGGAGACAACATGCAAACAGTTTTGTACAGAATAAATTGAAGATGATCAACCAAAATAAAGTTCTATAATTAAGGGATTCTATAATAATTTATTAAAAAATAAAGATTTCTTATAGAAGGTGGAGTTTTTCTTAGACTTGAAGGAAGCAGGTAGTCAGGAAGCAAGCCAGAAACGAGGAGGGAGAATTCCATGCATAGGAGATAGTAAGTGAAAATGCTCAGAGTTGGAAGATAGGACTTCTAAAACTAAGAGCAAGGAGAAAGGCCAGTGTCAGTGGATTATAGAATATGTGAAAGAGTGCAAGATTAGAAGAGTAAAAAGGTTGGAGGGAAGGAAAGTTGAGAGTGTGGGAGGGATGTCAGGTTGTGAAAGGCTTTTAAATACCAAACAGGATTTTATATTTTATTCTGGAGATGGTGGGAAGCCACAGGAATTTATTCAGTAGCGAGGCTTTAAATGCCAAACAGAATATCTTATACTTGATCCTACTGGATATAATTGGGTAGGAGGATGACAAAATGGTCAGAAATTGCTTTGGCAGATGTGTAAAGACATTTCAGAAAGGGGAGAGGCCTAAGTCTGAGAGATGATGAAGTTCTGAAATGACTGATAGCTGTGTGAGTGGGAATGGGGACAAATGTGAGATTTTGCAGAGGTAAAAAGGAGAAGATTTGGGAATTGATTGAGTAAGGGGAGAATAAAGAATCTAGGATGAATTCAAGGTTATAAGTCTAGAAGACTAAGAGGATGGTGGGACCCTTAACAGATAAAGAAAAATTCACAACAAGGGGTGGCTTTAGGGGAGAAACTTAGTTGTTTTGGGCATATTGAGTTTGAGGTGCTAAGGGACATCTGGGAAGATGTCCAGTAGGCAGTTAGTGTTTCAGGACTGGAGTTAAGGAAAGACTGGAGATGGATATATAAAACCAGGAGTCATCTATAGAGAGATAATTAAAGCCATGAGACCTGATGGATCTCCAAGTAAGAGAGAAGAAAAACATATCCAGGATAACCTTAGAGTACACCTACAGTTAAGCCATATGATATGGATCTGGTAATAGTGCCTGAGAATGAGCTGTCAGACCAGTACAAAAAGAACTATATCATTAATGATTGCAGAATCTTGCTTTGAATGTAAGGAATTCCTTGCAAAAGAAAAAAGACAAATACCAGTTGTTTTTTTCTGTAGGTATTAGAAGGTTGACAAAGAAAAATGTGAACATCAAGTATTTTCAGATGATAAAAGCGTAGAAGATGTAGTTGTTGAAGAATTTGAGAGGATACTTTTGACACATTTGAAAATAATAATTACTTTAGTACTGTTGCCAAAGGTGGCTTTAATTTTGCTGGTAATGTAAAATATAAAACCAAAGGAACTAAGAATACTCAAGGATATATGAGGAATTAGCCTTGGAAGGTAGTGATGATGATGACTTCATTGATTTGGATGAAGAAGAAATCTGCTTGGTTAATATGGATGAAGAATTTGAGGACAGTGATGAAGCTGGAGGTACCTTCATGGATGCACTGGATGAAGAAAATAAAAGTATTCCAGAACTAGATAATGAAGTTAGCACCAAGGTTAGCATTAAAGAAATGGCAAATGGAGAAAAGCAGATGATGTTGATTTTGCTGAATCACTTCAAAGACTAAGACAGAAAAAGAAGTTGTCCTTCTATCTGGTGAAGTGTTTGGTCAGCTGCTGGATGAAGAGGTTGGATAGAAGTTTTATAACATTGGAATGAATGCCAGTGTTAACAAGGATAATTCAAATATCAGCTTCAGTTAAAGGCTGAATGAAGTGACTAGCTTCATGATAAAGATGTGAAAAGTCTTATTAGGAAAAAAGAAATAAAGACTTAAAACAGGGTTCTGAAAAACATGCAAAAAGAAAAAGCAAAGGAAATAAATGACTTCTTTTTTTAAAAGAGCCAATTACTTTTAACTTTGAAATTCAACTTCAAAATCTTAACCATTTTTCTTATTCATTTTTGTTCTGCTGCATGCAGGCTATTAATTTGTGATAAACAGCAAATAAAACTATCAAAAATTTTTTTCAAGTGAGAAAACACAGAGACCCAGAGTGGCTGAATGACTTTGCCAAAAACATGCACTTGGTTAGTGGCAGAGTTAGGATGAAAAAACTATGTTATGTTCTTCTTTCTTTAGTCTTAATATACTATGCTTCCATTTCAATGGAGAACCATCTTTATGTGGTGATTTCTCAGATCCAGATACTTTGTTTTCTTAGCAGCATTATCCCTTCCCTGTTTTTATTCCCTATATGTTTAACAAGTCCTTGGGGGGGGCAGCTGGGTAGCTCAGTGGATTGAATCAGGCCTAGAGATGGGAGGTCCTAGGTTCAAATCTTGCCTCAGACACTTCCCAGCTGTGTGACCCTGGGCAGGTCACTTGACCCCATTGCCCACCCTTACCACTCTTCCACCTAGGAGCCAATACACAGGGCTTAAAAACAAACAAATAAATGTCCTTGGTAATTTCATTTCTGGACTGTTTGTAACTTTATTCTAATCTAGTTAGTACTTATTGAATGTAAATTGTAAACATGTAGAGTGTCTGTTCAAAATAGTTTAATGAAGAAGAAAACTACAGAAGACTTTTTCCTTTATTGAAGGTTGCTTATATTTTTATTGGAATGCAGGGGGTAAGGGTGGCAGCAAAAGGTTGGATGGTGAGGGTTAGGTTTTCAGGATAAAGATTGAAGAATTTATAGTAAACCCATAGAAAGACCTAAGAATATATGCCCCTCCCCCAAATGAAAAATAGTTCTGACAAATCTAGTCTCCTTCACTTCAAATTATTCACCTCAAACTATTTCTTAAAAGAATCTCCATGTGCATTATTTTGACTCCCACAACATAATTTAAGACCTTTCACTGTTATTGTTAACCATGGACAAGATGCAAACTCTTAAAAGATTTGAAGATCTTATACCCTCTGACTGGGGCAGCTGAGTGGCTCAGTGGATTGAGAGCCAGGCCTAGAGACTGGAGGTTCTAGGTTCAAGTCCGGCCTCGGACACTTCCAGCTGTGTGACCTTGGGCAAGTCACTTGACCCCTACCGCCCACCCTTACCACTCCTGGGCCAAGGACAGTCCCTAGCCCGGATGAAAAAAGGAGGAGGGTTGGGCGTGGGGCTAGCAACCCCACCCTGTAAAAACTACATCTGCTAAAGAAACTGCAACCTAAAGTAGGGGCAGCTGGGCTAGCTCAGTGGATTGAGAGCCAGGCCTAGAGATGAAAGGTCCTAGGTTCAAGTCCGGGCTCAGACACTTCCCAGCTGGGTGACCCTGAGCGACTGTGTCCCATTGCCTACTGGTTGTGGCCCTATGCTCCTAGAATGGAGTCCCAGGATAAAAAAAAAAAAAATACCCTCTGACTACAATTTACTTAAAATTTCTTAAACTAAGTATCATAATTTCTTTAAATCCTTTTTGGAATCAAGTAGGATACAAATAATTTCTTCCTTATCTTTGTTACATTTTAGTTTTCATTTCCATTTCAGTAGCAATCTTCTACCAAATGGATGTGTGTTAGGGTATGGGTTTATTATGGGTGTGCGAATATGAGTATATACATATACGCATATACATATAGACACCCCAATACTCGTTTGTTGTTGTTAGTGGAGTGTAAGTCTTTAGAGCAGGGGTTGGCAACCTTTTTGGCCGTGAGAGCCATAAACGCCACATTTTTTAACATGTAATTTCGTGAGAGCCGTGCAGTGCTCACAGTGCGGGCTCCTGTAATAGCGCCTGAAAAAAATTGACTTTATGGCTCCTGCAGAAAGAGCCATACATTGCCGACCCCTGCTTTAGAGTGATGGAGAAGGAAATGGGGAATGAGAAGCTAGTGATAAAAGCAAAAAGATACCATTTCCTTTTGCATATAACATTAAGACCCTAGTTAGGATGTTTCCAACAGATATTTTTAGACTTTGTATTTATGTCAACCAGACAGAATTTTTAGTTAAGGATTGAGAAAACAAATTTTTTTCTGAGCTGTATATAATTTGTACAATATAACCTGGGGGAAAAAGCCTAAATTTTATGTAAGAAATTGATTAAGACTTTGAGATTAAGTAGGTATTTACAGAAGAACTAACAACTTAAAAGGGTAACTTGAATTTTTTTTTTTACTAGAAAGATGCAAACAAACTTTGATCCTTTCTTTTACTATTTGGCTATAGCCAGTTACTTAGTAATTATATAATTGTTACTAAGTAATAATGTAGACATCTTTCAGCTAAACTGGGATGAAAAAATATACATGAAGTCAGACTTGTTTGATAAGCATATAATTTGTTTCTAGTAGGGTGAGCAGGACAGAGAATTTTATACTTTTAAGGAATTAGTTTCAAAAGTGAATTTTAAATTGGATAGTTGTGTTGTTTAAACCATGAAAGAGTATTGTACAAACAATAAACTTGTAGTATCTGTTTCCCATTAATGTTTTTTTCCCCATGATACTTTAATTTTCTTTGAATTGCTGTTTATTATCTAACTTTCAAAATTTCTTCAAAGCTGAAAAGTATGGCATTAAGAAGAAAACTAATTATGGCTAATCAGGTATACATTTGATAATAGTTTGAAAATGAAAATGTTACTTATGTCCAAAGATTCAGTTCACTTCAGCAAGCAGTTTTAAAGTGCATACCATTTATGTGTATAAGTGTGCATGCCAGGCACTATGCTAGGCACCAAAGATACAGAGAAAAAAATGAAACACTTCCTGCTCTTAGCATATATTTTACAAAGAAATTAAAAAACATATACACTGATCAGCAATTATGGGCTAATTTTATACTTTGAGGTAGGAGAAAACATTAGTATCTGGGGATGAGGAAGGGCTTCATATAGAAAGAGCACCTGAGCTTAGCCTGAAAAGAAGCTAGGAAGTCTTAAGAGGCACAGAGATGGAAAATAATATACTAGGTTTGAAGGCCTGCTTGTAAATTAGTATGACTGGAAAATGAATGCACAAATAGGAATAATATGAAACCTGGAAAAGTAGGTGGAAGCTATGTTGAGGGTTTAAATAAAGAATATAATTTGGCAGCTTTGTGGCAGGTATATTAGAGAGATGAGAGGCCAAAAGCAGAACAATTAGAAGGCTAATTAGGAGACAGAAACCTTTGAACTATAGACAGTAAATTTCTAGGTGATTTGGAGAAGAAAAAACTTTCAGATGTTCTAAGACCATGTAAAAAATAAAGACCAAAAAACCTATTCTGTTTATGACGGTAAAGATAGTCACCAGAGACAGTGTTATATAGTAGAAAGACCAACCGTACAGCTGAAATTAGAAGACCTCACTTCACTTTTAAGATTGAGAAGGGATGGTTTAAGCTGGTGATTTGTATCTATCAACATAAAAAGTAATATTCTTTTTTTTTCTTTTTTTTGTTTTTAAACCCTTGTACTTCGGTGTATTGTCTCATAGGTGGAAGATTGGTAAGGGTGGGCAATGGGGGTCAAGTGACTTGCCCAGGGTCACACAGCTGGGAAGTGGCTGAGGCCGGGTTTGAACCTAGGACCTCCTGTCTCTAGGCCTGACTCTCACTCCACTGAGCTACCCAGCTGCCCCCTAAAAGTAATATTCTTTTTATAAAAATTGCATTAGTTCTTCCATATTCGAGTCTTAACATAGATTGTCTTTAGTTGAAATAATATGAATTCCAGAAACACCAGATATACCCATATTCAAATTGAAGTGCCAAAATATATTCCAGATCCATATAAATGACTTTAGTCTTCTGCTGCTTTGAATTATTCATTCACTTTACCATTCCGTTATTGTGAATAACTGAGAATTGATTGTTTTTTGTACTTCTTGATACAGAAGGGAAAAGAGTCTTTCTTTCTTTCTTTGTTTTTTCCCACATTGATTCTCTAGGATATTAAGAAAGTGTTACGGAGTGCCAAAAATTGGCTCAACCACTTTATATGTTTATAGTTTTAGTGAGCAAAAAATTTTGGCCTACTGCATTCTGCAACAGGAGAGTAGAGGGGGCAGCTGGGTAGCTCAGTGGATTGAGAGCCAGGCCTAGAGATGGGAGATCCTGGGTTCAAATCTGGCCTCAGACACTTCCCAGCTGTGTGACCCTGGGCAAGTCACTTGACCCCCATTGCCTACCCTTACCACTCTTCTGCCTTGAGCCAATACACAGTATTGACTCCAAGACAGAAGGTAAGGGTTTTAAAAAAAACAAAACAGGAGAGTAGAACTGAGGTGGGAATGCTAAGGCAGAATCAGTACAGATTCATTCAATCTATGTCCTGTTTTGTGAATAGGAAAAGCCCAAAGTGAAACAGCTCAGCTATAAATGAGAAGGAAGAATTCACTGTGCTTCTCTCTTACCTTTCAACATATTTTATAAATGATGACTACTCATTCAAGTATAATGTAGACTAAAATCCTGATTAAAAGTAGTAGGCATCCTATTATATCCTCTTTTGGGTATATAATTCCCACTTCCAGAGGAGGTAGATATAGGTCAAATGCACTAAAATTACTAAATCTGTTAGTCTTATTTGTTATGCAAGCTCAGAAATAGAAAATTGTAAAATACATAGAAAAATATATTTAGACTTGTTTGGGAAACTTTGAAGCTGATACCTTCCTGCTTTACAGAGGTTCACTTAATATATTTAAAATCATTTCATGCAAAGGTTAAAATTAAAAGGAAAGATGAAGAAAAAAAATCTTTTTTTTTTCTTTTAGATCATCCTATTATGATGGGTTTTGAGCCTCTTGTTAACCAGAGATTGCTTCCTCCTACCTTCCCTCGATATGCAAAAATAATCAAAAGGGAGGAAATGGTCAACTATTTTGCAAAACTTATAGATAGAATAAAAACTGTCTGTGAAGTTGTCAATCTAACAAATTTACACTGTATCCTGGTAAGTAGAGAAATTTCTGGTGTGGAAAAGAACTTAGTGCATATGCATTTTTGATGCTGGGATTATAAGCCTCTAGGGATTGTGAGTACTAAAAAGCCCCTGGCTTTCCCATAAAGGAAGTTACTGATAACCTTAGAGCAATTTCATTACAGAAGTAGGAGCAAAAATCAGATTTTGGAAGACTTAAAATATATGAAGTAAAGGTAGCATGCATAAGTATATAAAAGGTTCAAGGAAATGCACAAAGTGAGAGGGAAGAAGGAAATTGAACTGAAGTGGTGGTAGGCTCAAGCAGATTCTTTTTTTTTTCCCCAAAAAAATTGAACATTGAGATACCTAAGAATCAATGAAGGAATGAGGCATCCCTCTTGGTTCGATAGTGGTCATTGGTCCCTTGATATACAGAGTCACCTGGCCAGTACCAGGAGTCTCTTTTGGCAAGAAAAATGACTAGAGACTTTGTATTTGAGTTCCTCTGTCTTCCAACCAAGGATGATATGCCTAGCTATCCACCCTTACTAAATTACCAACAAGAACCCAAGTGTATTTTTTCCAGACCTCATAAACCTGAAAAAATTTTTAATTAAAATGTTATACCCTTAAAATGATGCTAAAAAATATATAAATATTTTAAAGTCTTAACTATTAGTCAGCAACTAAACTACTAAACTAAAAAGTTTAGTAGAATCATTTCTAGCCTTTTGTTTTCTGAAATAAGCAGGCATTTGTCAATCATTATTGATAAATATATTGATATTTATGCTTTATACAAATTAAAAATAACTTTTGGCCTCTATGTCATTGTAGCAAGCTTGGCCAATTTTATAAGAGCCTTAAAATTGTCCTTTGTGCTTATAAATAAAATTTGGTAGTTCTTGCAAAATGGACAGGTGTCATCTTGAGATGTTTATGTTAATTATAGTCATAAAAGAATATTTAGTGTCACAAATTTCTACATGTGAATTATATGATCTGTTGAATTTTTGTTAATACTATAATTTTTTTCTTTTGAATATGTATTAGGATTTTTTCTGTGAATTTAGTGAGCAATCACCCTGTGTTCTTTCAAGATCCCTGCTACAAGTAAGTTAGTTAGTTTTAAACTATTTCCCCTACACTGAAATTTCAATTTGTTACCTTTAATTTTTTTTAAAAAGCAAAGTACATGTTTAAAGGAAATCCATTTATCATAGAACTGTACTTCTAGTTAGAGAATTGATTTTCAATGTAAATAGCAATAAATCATTAAGATGTACTAAATATTATTAAAATTCATGCAAAATATTGTTAGATGCTCAAAATTTATTTTTGCCATGCTGAAGAAAGATATTTTGCAGTACTGCTTTTTTTTTTGGTTTCCTGTTTTTATTTTGTACTTCACAAATATGAACATTTCAGTGTCCAAAGAAGAGTAAAGAAATCATTAGAAATAAAATGATGAACTCTATTACATATGCAACACTTTTCAATATGATATTGCTATTACTAGATTTAATAACTTAATATTATGGAAGAGTTAAAATATATTCAAATTACCTCACTGCTCATTTTAGTTTAACTACTTTTTTAGTTATTTTTTTGGATGAGAGCTGATAACCTCCATTTTCTTATTCCTTCTCTAGTATATTATGGTCCAGATAGGAAATAATTTGTAACTCTCATTAGTGAATCAATAGCATAATCTTTCCATGTAGATAGACATTTAATCATTGTCCTTCATTCTGGTATCTATATAACAGCTTAAACAAAAATTTAGCTTAAACTAAATCTTTCATTTCACAATAATGGCAGCTATATATAGTAGTAGTATGTGACAGTTGTGGAAATACTTCTAATGAATTAACATTTCCTTTAAGACTACTTTTCTAGTGGATAACAAAAAGGTCTTTGGGACCCATCTCATGCAAGACATGGTGAAAGATGCACTTCGGTCATTTGTCAGTCCTCCGGTGCTTTCCCCTAAGTAAGTATCTTAAGAAATTTTAAATAGAATTTCTTTACTTATACTGTGAAGTAGTGTTTACTTAAAGTAAATTATTCAACCATTTGACAATTAAGCAGATACAGATTATATTTTTCATGTTAGGCAAGTGATAAAGTATAGAGAAAAGAAAAAAAGTTGAGTTACTTGGAAAAAAATAAAATAATGAAATTTTCTTTTAATTATTACTAACTTCAGACAATCAAAATGACTAGTTAAAGGATTACAAGCAGCAAGTTTGAGGAAAGTTGTAAAAGAGTAGCATAATAGGTTTGGGACTCTATTCTTTTTAACTTGATCTCCTTTGTTACAGCTCTTAAGTGATCAAATTCATACTGAATTTAAAACTGGAGTAGAAACACCACTATAATAGGCATGCATCATGCAACTAATGATTGGCTTATATTCTAGAGATTAGCAAATACTGAGGTTTTGGAGTTTTCTCCCACAGAAACATTGCTATTATAGGACTATTAGCTTCCTGGATCAGCCCACATAATAATCCCTAGTCCTGAGAGCCAGTTAGTACAGAAGAGGAGAAAGAATGGAGTGCCCCCCTCCCCCAATCCCCCACTTTCATTTAATACTTTTTCCTCTGTCATACCCTGTTCTGACATCATAGTTGTCTCTTAAGGTGTTCATTGTTTTTGTGCTGTCCTAAATGGACCACTATCTAGGCTTCCTTATGCACCATAATGTTTTATGCTCTAAAATTACTTAACTTACATAATTTCTCTCTCATAGTATACTAATTTGTAGTTAAGTTATTGGGGGGGGGAATAACATTAATTTATACAAATATAGAAGTGACTGATAGCTTCTTTACCATTAATAATATCACTATATATAAAAATATATATTGATTTCAAATTCTCTTTAGAATTCCCCTGCCTCCCTATCTTCCATGATAAATACTGGTAAAATGTTTTTACATGATTTTATTCATTGTGGTATATTTTATTTAATGCTTCTCCCCCAACACCACAAAATGAAATGACCAATGTGTGCTTTGAAATTAATTCTTATTGCCTTTGGGATCCCTGGTAAAACTATCTTAGCCAATTTCTTTATCTGTCTTTCCAAGAAGAAACTTGAGCCCTCCTTCCATATGGTTGTACTTTCTTCCTGTATTCTGGTTTCATGTATAGTAAGAATATATCAATATTAATATGATAGCTAAATGAAAGTAATAAATCAGCTTTTTAGTCATTGGACAAGAATCTTCCATGAAACACACAAGCAGTTAGACTGCTGTTTATGAGAAACCATCATACTTATATATCATAAATGCTTTCTTCAAGAGAATCAGAAGGCACTGGATATGGTGAGTTTGAATAACATCTTAAAGATTTTAATCAATTTTGTCTAATTGCCAATAAAAAAGATGTTCTCAAATTATCCCTTTACAATGCACAGTCAGATCATCAAATTATAGGTGTAAATATTGAAATCTTCAACAAATCAGAAGAAATGATAAAGATGACAGGAAGATGTAGTATGCTAACTCACCTATTTAAACTAGAAACTAATGCTAAAGGGGTGGGGAGAGATAGATAAAGAAACAGCTAAACATGTACTGTTACCATTTCCTATAAGTTTCTATAAATTTGTGGCCACTAACCTAAAAGTATTTAGGTAATATCTTAGCCAGAAAATTCCTTCCCTGGCTGAGTGATGTGGTAATGCAAGATCTTGTGGAGGAGCATGGTAGAAAATTATTAGTACTATTTCATAAACAGTGAGAAGTATTGGAAGGAAAAAGTTATAAACTTAGGTCAAAATCCAAGTAAGGATCCCAAGAACATTTTAGGCTAAATTAGAAGGAAGATAATGAACAGAAAATGGAAAAAAATCTGTGAGGATTTGATAATGGACTTTTTTCCATTGTTGATAGTGGATTCATTTGGACTCTGTAACATCAATCCGCAGTGTGCTGTATCAGAAGTAGAAATGATACTAAAAACAAAGTGCCATTGAACCAGACCATAAAGGAGATCAGCAATAGAGACAACACAATTTTATGGATATTGAGAGAGAAATTCCAAAGATAATTAGAAGTAGTGGAGCACAAAGTATTGGAAAATGCCATAGCTGTTACTACTGTGGGAAAAAGGCAGTCAAGGAAATACCAATA
This sequence comes from Gracilinanus agilis, assembly GCF_016433145.1. Classification (NCBI taxonomy): domain Eukaryota; kingdom Metazoa; phylum Chordata; class Mammalia; order Didelphimorphia; family Didelphidae; genus Gracilinanus; species Gracilinanus agilis. The sequence goes on from NC_058130.1 coordinate 164,375,278, forward strand.
CCTATCCACCCATGTGCCAACTATTTTATCTCTATTATATTTTCAAAACAATCTCTACATGGATTGAGAACATCTTTTGTTTTAACATCATAACCCCCAACTTCCAGAGTCCCCAATTTGTGAGCCTTTTAACAAAAAACAGTTAAGCAAAACCAACTACATCTTAGCACCAGTTGGCACAATAGCATAATCCATACCCATTTTCCTTCCCTTGTTCCCCAAAAGAGAGTATGGTGCATTGCCTCACCTCTTCTCTAGCACCCAAATCTGGCCATTGTAATTAAATAGTGATTTGGTCTCATAACACTACTGTAGTCGTATTCTCTTCCTCGTCAGCATGCTTCATTCTGCATTAGCTCATGCCTGTCTTCCTTCGTTTTTGTTATTCATGTTCTTTGCATTTATGCTGTAATATTCTCTTCCCATCAACAGTATGTTCAGCCTTTATCCAGGATGGGTACCTGCTTTGTTTCCATTTCTTTGGTACCACAAAAAATGAAAATTATGAATATTTTGACTTTTAAAAAATTAAGCCTTTCTTTCTACAGTGTGATCTTTGGATGAAAGGGTATAAATTCTTTGATCACATCAAACAGAATTCCAAATTGTTTGGCAGAATAGTCAGACTAATTCAATGCTCTACCAATAGGTGTGTATCATAGATAGAATTTTTTCACAAATGATAACCTATAGCAACTACAGCTTTACAACTACTAAAAGATATATAGAATATAAGATGTGATTGTGCTTTTTAATTGCTGGTTATTTTCTTTTTAACATTTGATTCAGCAGAACAAAATGCATCCTTCAAAGTTATTCTCTAGGCATATTTTAAGGTTACACAGATATGTACTAAGATGCCTTAATAGAAATAAGAGAATAAAGGTTTCCTTTTAGATGATGAGATCCTCCAACTCTTTCTGTTTATGAATGACATGTTGAGTGTATTGGGCCCCATACAATTTTACAAAGTATCCTAAATAACATCTGCAGCACTCAAGAGTTTGATATAACAGTCTATGGAGGAAAAACCAAGTAAACAAAAAGAAATAAACCTGGCCTCAGCCACTTCCCAGCTGTGTGACCCTGGGCAAGTCACTTGACCCCCATTACCCACCCTTACCACTCTTCCACCTATGAGACAATACACCGAAGTTAAGGGTTAAAAAAAAAAAAAAGTAATATTGTCCAGACTCTCCATATAGTTAAATCTCAGATAGTGCAGATGTAAGAATTTGGGTGCTGAATTCAATAAAAATATTGGGCTCAATTACATTTGGGTAATTATACATGGGTGCTTTCAGTAATCCCAAGATTTGTCCTGATAACCAAAATTTATATTTTACAAATACAATCTGATGTTAGGTGGCTTTTAATCATGGAATAAAAAAAACTCCAAAGAATCAAAATTGTTACTCAAAAGACATTGTTCAAAACATACAGCAGTCATAAATATCCTATAAACATGTTATCAATAACAAAGTATTTGCACAAAGCATAATAAATATATATCATCTAAGAGATGACAAGAAAATTGGTCAGATAACAAAACATAATAGGAGTATATATTCATACTGTATGTTACAAATACTCATTTTGTGAAAGTTTATCTCCAGGTTAGCTGCCCCAAATTTTTTAAAGCCTCAAGTTTCTTTCTCATAATGGTACTCATGATGGGATATTTTTTGTCATAGTGCCACATAACAAAATATAAGGTGACAGTTATTGGCATTCTGTATTCCCTACCATTTTTTCTTTTTTTTATATTCTTTTTTTCTTTCTCTCCTACTTTTGTTTTATATTTGCCAGAGCTACCTGGTAGCTCAGTTGATGGTACTTAGAAATTGCTGATCCTAGTCCTAAGTAAAATATAGTTTAATTTCATTTCCTAACAATTGTCTTACAGGTGCTGTCTGTATAATAATCACCAGGCTAAGGATTGTATTGACTCCTTTGTTACTCACTGTGTTCGGGTAAGAATTCACTAGCAGAGACTGGAAGGTCATTATAATATAGGACAAATACAATGTGGGATATAATTTCTAACAATATTTTTGAAGTGTGTGTCATCTAATCTGTTTTGTCACCCAGTTCACCAATAATAGATTTCTGTTATTTCCTACTTGATGAACTTCAGAAGATGCTCTATGACTAAAGTAACCATATTTTCCATCATAAAAATTAGGGTATAAGTATGCTGCAGATCAGTCCTAGTTCTTTTTCAAAATCCTGTTAAATAACAGCATGTTTTTTTTACTTGAAATTAAATCATTCCCCCAAACCTGAAACTTAAAATTTGCCATACTCCCATAACATTAGTGTCATATTAATAATTAACTATATGCCTTTATGGATATACCTTACTCCAAGGCAGAAAGGTGGCTTTTAAATTTAGATTATAATATTCTAAAGCTAAGTTACAGTTTAGGTGTAACTTGAGAAATTATAGATTGTTTCTATTTCAAAAACTTGTGTGAACATTTCATTAATTTGGGTATCAATGTGGGATTTCTTTTAAATTTATACCCGCTGATTCCCAATCATTACTATATTACTTCCAGATAAATGGTTTTTACCAAGCAAATTAATAGTACAAATAAAATTATAGAAAAAAAGGTTGAAATTTAGATACTCATTAGGTTATTTCAAAAGCATAAACTCTTTTAAAGCTATCTCTAAGTGTTTTTTAAAGTACTTTGAATTGTTATATTCAACAGACACTTAAATTTAAGTGGCTCCTGTGTGCAGATCCCTGGTGGATGCTTGAGCTGATTAAAAGTTTTGAGAGGATAGTTGGTCTCTTAGAGCTGGCATAGATATTGTGTTTTAACAGTTTATATCTATTAAATAAATTACCATGAAGCACTTTACTAGATGGCACTGTGATCTTGTTCTGGTTGCTGTATTATGTACAAATATAGACTTATTAGAATCTTGCTTGTTTTTATTCCTGGTCATGCAACTAGATTTTTTTGTTTTTTAATGCTTTAAAAACATCCCACTGCCATTTCCTAATACTACTTTCCAATAGAAACAGAAAGTAGGTATGTTTCTTCAGACCTCTGAAGTCAAGATTAGGATCTGCATTTGATCTAAGGTCTGATATATGTTAGTTTTCTTTTGCCTTATGGTGATCATTGTATATGTGCTTCTTTTGTTCCTGCTTACTTTGTTCTGTATGAATTTGTACAAGTCTTCACAAATTTCTCTGAATATTTTGTATTATTGTTTGTTGTGGCATGGTTTTATTCTGCTATGCTCCAATGCCACAATTTGGCTAGCTGTTCAATTACACTTACTTTGTTTCCACTTTTTTTATACCACTGAGTAGCTGATATGAGTATTTTGTCATATATAGGATGTTCTTTATGTCATTTACATTTCTTTTTTGTCACTAACCTCCTTGAAGTCTTTATTGGATCAAAGGATCAAAGAGTCACTTTACTCACATCATTATATGGGCCAGTTAATAGCTTCACCAAGAGTATGTTAATGTCTTCTGTAACTCCTTCAACACTATTTCTGTTTTAAATCATCTTTGCTAATTTGATGAGTGCAAAGTGAAAATCTCAGAGTTTTAAACTTTGAGTGATTTGGAGCATCTTGGTGATAATGCTTAGTAGTCATTTTCATTTTTTTCTTCTGAAAACTGTATCTCATTTGACTATATTATGGAATGTCTATATATTTGTGTTAATCCCCTGTACATCCTTGTTGTCAGACTTTTATTCTAAATATTTCATGCAGAGATTTTTCCCCTCCCCCTGATTACCAGTTCATTGTATCCTAACTTCATTGATTTTGTTAGCGAAAAAGGTTTTTAAAATTTTATATAATTCAAATTATCATTAACAATCATCTTTATTGCTTAGTTAAGAGTTTTCTCCCTAACCATAGGTTTGAAAACTACATTCTTTCATTCTCATTTTTTGTTTTTAATATTGTGACCCATTTCTATTTGCCATATGGTATATATGATGGCTTAAATGGTATAGTTTACTGAGCACTAAAAAGTCAAGCGATGGATCCCAATCCTTGCTACTGACTCTCACGATGTAACCACTGGGCAAATCATTTGACTTCTATTTCCCCATTGCCAAAATGGGTTTACTCATACCTGTTCTTACCCATGTTTCAGGGTTGTTGTGAGAACCAAATAAGATAATTTCTGTGATAGTTCATTTTTTTAAGATACAAATGTTAAGTGATAGGTTATTTTAGAAAGTATTATATACTATTTTTTTTCTTCTCTACTCCCTCACCCCTCAAAATTCTATTATCTTAAACTGATGAAGTTTTGTAGTTTAAATTTATTAGAGAATATTGTGAAGGAGAAGGACCAATATTCAAGTCTCTTGCATGGAAGACAAGGCACTCAGTACAAATTGGTCTGAAATAAACAGGAAAGGAACTGCTTTTCAGTATTTACAGCTCTTCACATTAGCTGTAGTTTTAAATTTTAGGATGGATTTTGATGGACATCTAGAGAATACAAAGAGAAGCCTTACAAATAGCTGCTTTGTTTTCACTGTTGGTAACTCTGAGATATATGATATAGTATTATATCCTATTATTAGATGTCAAAAATTTTGTGAATGTCAAATTTCAATAATGTGAATTATAGAGAGTAAAATTTAACATTAATGATTAACAAATGGTATGTATTTCAGCCATTCTGTAGTCTTATTCAGATCCATGGGCATAACAGGGCTCGACAAAGAGATAAACTGGGTCATATTCTTGAGGAATTTGCTACCTTACAGGATGAGGTAAGTAAGCCCACAAGTTTTTTCCCCTTAGAAAAGAACATTGTACAAAATGAATTTTTATCAGCAAAACGATTTTATTTTTAAAGCCATTCCAGATCTGAGTCAACATTTTTATTTTACTGTATCAGAGAGTAGACTATAAAGAATAAATATAAATGTTTCATTGTGAAAGTAGTCTAATTTCTTAAAAAATTTAAATGTTTTCAATTAAATGATCTGCAAGCTGGTATTAAAAAGTGAAAAGACTTTTTACATTAAAATGAGGAAGTTATAAATTGTACTTCTTTAGTATTTGTGCCAAGTTTACTTTATACTAAAAGATGTAAATTCTAGAGATAAATTTAAGAATAGAGTGATTGAGAACTACCTCTTTTCTATTTTTATCTTCCACAATAAAATGGAGATGATAATAGCACAAACATTTGGGAGAACTAGCTTTTATTAAGTGAGGAGTTGGGGATATAAACTTAACCTTAAAAGCCCCGTTAGAAAATAGGATTTTTATAGAAATATGGTATTATATGTTCTGTTAATTTATTGGCCTGCATTATTTTTTTCAGGTTTCTTCATTTTCACAATTAAAATTCTAGTTTATGACAATTTTTTAAAATATTTTATTCTAATAGGCAGAGAAAGTTGATGCTGCACTTCACAGTATGTTGTTGAAACAGGAACCTCAAAGACAGCATTTGGCCTGTTTAGGTACCTGGGTCCTTTATCATAACCTTCGAATTATGATACAGTATCTTCTAAGTGGCTTTGAATTGGAACTGTACAGTATGCATGAATACTACTACATATATTGGTAAGGGAACACTGTTTAAAGATGTATGTTAAGGAGATGGAGAGAAAATATTGCCAAATATTTTTACATTGAGTATATTTGAACTTTCATTGTGAGTCAGGTAGAAGACTGATTTAGAATCTTGGAAAAATAGATCAGTATGTTGAAATCTCAGTGTTGACATTTAATAGGGTTGGGATCATTGGCAAGTTATTGAGCCTCTCTGAGCCTCATGTTTGTCATTTATCAGATGAGGACAGCACTTGCACTGATGACTTCACAGATTTGTTGTAAAGAAAGAGCTTGGAAAACTTTAAAGTTCTATGGAATTGTAAAATTGGTATTGTTGTTACATCCTTTTAAGTATTATGACTCCTATAATATGTTACTCATTTGTATATTATAGAGTCAGTAATAAAACATAGTCAAAAGCTTAATCTCATATTTGCTAGTCTTTCCCTTCCAGCTCTGATTTTACAGTATCAATTTTAAGCCATAAAACTAAGGTAACTAGTGAATAGGTTTTTCATTTTCTAGAATTAACAGTGTTGTGGATTTATTTACCAAGCAAATAGTTGCACATTCATTTGTAACTACTGCCATTTAGAGTAAAAATTAGTTCCATATCCTACCAATTAACTTAGGATTACCATTTATTAAGGTACTATTTTTTAAATTAGCTTTGTGAAGGAGTCAGAAAATATCATTTTAACTTTCATGAATGAGATGTGGAAAGCCTAGCAATATGTTGTTGGGAAGTTCTAGGTATAGAAATGGAGTAATTAGAGAAAAATAGCTGGTATGGTAGAGCTAATATGGTTGGCTCTTAAAAATCACTTTCTTGGCCTGGTGATATGTGATGATAATTCTTAATTTAGATTATTTTAAACAAAAAAGAAAAATTACTAGTAATACTACCATCTTGTGGCAGTTTATAATTCAATTTTAGAACCTAGGCCAGCAATAGATAGAATTTACAGTTTGATGATTTTTGCCGATAGTGGCCATTAATTGATACTGGTCACTATGTAGTTTTTATGTAGTTTTTTTGAATTGGGTTATAATCATGAAAATTATTTTATGCAACCTTGAAGTGATAGAATATAATTTTAAATGGATTTTGGATAAAATTTGTCTTTAGGAATTAAAAAATTCAGTATAATGCTTTGGTCTATTTAAAATAATAAAATATGGGCAGCTGGGTAGCTCAGTGGATTGAGAGCCAGGCCTAGAGACGGGAGGTCCTACGTTCAAATCCGGCCTCAGACACTTCCCAGATGTGTGACCCTGGGCAAGTCACTTGACCCCCATTGCCTACCCTTACCACTCTTCCACCTATAAATCAATACACAGAAGTTAAGGGTTTAAAATTAAAAAAAATAATAAAAATAAAATAAAATAATAAAATATATTGAGTTTTAGTTTTATAGAGGTTTAGGCCATTTATAAAGTGCATAAGGTGTTTAGACTGTTTGAGTGCAACAGAGTGTTATGGCTAGTGTATAGATACCCAAAAAATCAGTGTACAGTAGGGCCCCCATATCTGAGGGCGATATGTTCCAAGATTTATCATGAATAGCTGAAACCAAGGATGTAAGCAAACATCTGCTAACTCATATATAAATGTGATTTTCTTGTACATACATAGTTATAATAAAGTTTAATCAATAAACACAATAAGACATTACTAACCTTAAATTCAATAATAATAAAGTACATTGTATATTATTATATAGTACTATTCTCTCTCTTTCTCTTTCTCGGGGTGTATGGGTGTTCAAGGAGGACTAGCACCTCTGGTGTGATGGCTTGCTGTGCCTTTTTCCTGGCTGCTCATTCACCGTTAGTGTCCACCTGGCACTCACTGTTGCTCCAAGAAGCTGTAGCCTGCACAGCAGCCACACCCCAGTAGAACCATCTTGGCAGATGGGCTAAACCAGGTATAGGGTAACCAGTGGGCTACAAACCCATTGTTAAGTTGGGGGGATGAGTGTCTCTACTCCAAGCATGTGAAGACGTCTAATGGAATGGCAAAGACCATGAAGACAGCTGAAGCAGGTGCTATTGTAGCACTTAGAGCTTGGTCAGACATTGAAGATGCCACAGTCATCCAGTGCATCCTGGGCCATCACCAGTCATTCTGACTTTTTGAATTGCCACTGAACTTGAATGATTCTGGAAAACAGAGCGAGATTGATGTGCAATTCTCCTGCAACTCTGCCTCACTTAAATCAAATTCATGCACAAGTCAAGACATCACCTTGTGATGTCATTGGCCCTCTTTGAAAACTAAGGACAAACAACTCCTCAGTCCCTCTCTCCAAGGGAGATAAGTCATGTACTGGGTTGGCTGACTTCACCATGTTACAATCTGTACTTGTTTGGTGGGTGGTTTGAAACTTATGAACTGTTTATTTTTTAATTTTCTAGAATTTTCTGAATTTCCCAATTTTTAAATTTTCTTCCCTGTGGTTAATCTTGGGTAACTGAATCAGTGGATATAGAATTAGCCAATATGGGGACTGTACTATACCTAGACTATGCGTTTTTAAAAGCCCAGTGAAATGAGTAAACTGAAATAAAGTACAAATCTGAAAATGATGTTTTTAAATGTTTATGTTTAGTGAACAACATTTTTTGTTTCTTTTACATGTATAGATCTGCTTTGTTGTTGAACCATTTCAGATAATAGAATGTTGAAGTATTTTTAAATATAAACATTTTAATGTCTTAAGTTAAATTCAACTCTGTTAACTAGAAGCCTTTATTATATGAAATGTCAATTTGAGAAGTTTTGCTGAAACTGAAAAATTTTAAAGTAGGACAGATTTTCCATGAAAATTAGAAATGGAAATAATTTCCTTTAAGATCACCCTCTTTAGGTTAAAATAAGAACCAGTTAACATTTCTGAACAGGTTACAATTTAATATTTACTAATAAATTATAAATAGCATCTGTGAAACTGTAGTTGTGAAATTGGCTACTACTTAATCATTTAGCGCAATAACCAAGGATTATCTAATTTTAGGTATCTATCTGAATTTCTTTATGCCTGGTTGATGTCAACATTGAGTCGTGCTGATAGCTCACAAATGGCAGAAGAAAGAATAATGGAAGAGCAGCAAAAAGGTCGTAGTAGTAAAAAAACAAAGAAAAAGAAGAAAGGTATGACATGTTATTTTAAAACTTTAGGCAAACTCAACATGACATGGGATTTAAAAATAAAATTTGTTTGTGGCAGATAGGCACTTTATAGATGCTTATTCCTTCCCTCCTGTCATAGGCCTTATCCCACTTACTTGTTGATCAACATAGAAGCCTTGATTTCTATCAGAAGCTTTCTCTTTCCTACCTAGATTGGTTTTCCTACCTAGATTGGCTTTAGCCCTACTGCAACTCGGAACTCCTAGGTTCAAATGATACATTAGCCTCAGCCTCTCCACTAACAAGAATTACAGGTGTATACCACAGCCACACCATAAAAGTTAAGAATCTGTGGTCTAGCCCTCTCGATATGGGATAGACTGATAATGCAGGAGGGAACCTGGTACTACTTTAAATACTTGTGTATGTGTAAGATACCAAACTAGGCACACATGGTTACCAAGGTGAAAATGAAATAGTCCTTGCCTTCAGGTAATGCAATGTGTGAACTATTCTTATTATTAAGGCAAATTTTAAAGTGAATTTGGAGGTTCTGCTCAAATCATTTTATATTGAAATCTCCTTATCTTGAACTTCATAGAGAATGAGGACCACTAACTACTCAAATTTTTGGCTATTTTACACAGATATTCATATTAAAAAATTATATTTAACCTTGAGTAGTTAATTTTCTTTTTGTATTAACAAACAAGGTATTTGTATACATCAGAATTCTTTTTCCATATTGTAGTTCGCCCATTGAGCCGAGAAATCACAATGAGTCAAGCCTATCAGAACATGTGTGCTGGAATGTATAAGGTAATTTGGTGAATATAAAATTTGTTACTTTTTCATTTGTTCTGTATATAAAACAATTGTTATAATTACTGTTACAATTCTTTTCATGCAGTATTTGCTTTTCTTCTTTTCTCTTGGAGTATCTTTTTCAAGCCCAAGGCTTCTTCATGGTTTGAGAAGGAAGTTAGCCATATTTCATTAGTCAACAAATGTTTGCATATCCTGTGCCAAGTATCATTTTGTATCAAGAAGATAAAAAAAATTGAAAAGATACAGTCTTTACCCTGAAATTGTTTAATCCAGTTATGGAAACAAAGTATATATTGTATAGTCATATGCCTTAAATAGCTCTTCTATGTCATATTGTAGTTTAGTGCCATCTGAATGACAATTCAAAGGAGAATATTTCAAGTGAAGTAATAAGTGAACAGTTCTTTTGAGTATGAATTGGGAGCTAATTTGTACTGTGAAAAGTTCATGGATATGCCTGCTATCCAGCATTTCAGGTAGAAGGTGGGGAAAGTCACAAAAGTGACAAAGGGCAAGAGATATTTGGGGAATGGTAAGAATACCAATCAGCCTGAAGTCTAGGGTTTTTGTTGGGGAGTGGTACTAGATTAAGCTGGCAAAAGATAGTTTGAAGATTCAAGACTATTCCTTGAACTGGAAGGGGTATTTATCCTGGAGAAGAACAGTTGAGGACATGTGATACATTCTTTGGGTCTTCAAGAATTTGAAGTGTAGTCTTATGTGGAAGAGGATTCTGTGTGGCTCTGTTTGGGTCAAGTAGTAGCAATGGGAATGGAAAGGAGGAATTGATAGAAGTTGATGATTGGTTGGGGTATATGAAGCAGAGAGGTCAGAGATTCATGAGGATTTAGAGCCCCAGTGACTAATGATGCTACCATTAAGGAAGTTTTTATAAGGAACTGTTTGGTGGCAAAATTCAGTTCCACTTTTGGTGGATCAGTTGAACTTGGCAGTGACACAGGATGTAGGAATTTTTGATAAGCAAAAAGAAAAAAAAATTTTTAAGACAACTCAACCTTTAGTTGATATTTCAAGGTTCTTCCACCAATGCATACATAACCCTTACTGTTTGGATAGATAGTTTGAGAGTTGTGACTGAAAACTCCCTTGTCCCATATCACCGCTGATGCTGAGCTTTAGGCCAGTGTCTCATTAGGCTCATATTTCAAAAGCTTCAACTCAGTCAATAGAACCCTTGAGCAGCCATGGTCACTTCAGTGGCCTTTGCTTCACCTTGAAGGGAAGATCACTTTACACTAAGATTCTTAATAGGACTTTAATGGAGGCTGTATTGAAACTTTGGAGGAGGGAAGATGGATTTATAGTTACAAGGGTCAAGGCCAAAGCAGCATAGTCTTTCAGTCCAATTAAGCATTTCATGATGGACCCACCTAGCTGCTTGACATGTTCACAAATAACTGAGTTATTTGCTTTTAGAGAAGTCCCTTTCTGAATTCTGTTTTATAGGTCCATGTATACACATACAGTAATAGCAAATATTTCCATCAAATATCAGAGTCTTCCATTTCAGTGTTGGAGATAAAAGACTTGGGAGTCACCAGTATAAGCCACTTCTGTTCTTGAAGCATATGTGTATCATTTGTAATTCTGGATAAAGGGCTGGACTTAAAATGAGAAAGACCTGTGTTCAAATCCCCAGTAGGTAGATTAATTCAAAGGGGATAGTGATGACACAGTGGAGACGACCATGGGCCCAGAAGTCAGGAGTTCTGGGTTCTAATTTGAGGTCTGCCTTTGTGTGATTTTAGGCAAGTAGTTTAGATCAGTTTCCTCATGTGTGAAACAAGGGGTTAAATGATCTTTAAAGTCTCTTCTATAGAATTATATTCTGACTCTGGGAGAAGAAGGTCAGAAAATTCTCCAGTTTTTTCCATACTTTTATTTAATAGTCTCCAAAGTCTCTATGCTGTGTTAAACTTTCAAGCAATAGTCAAATCTTGCTGCACATGTGAGCTCAAATTATTGTCACATATAAAAGTGAGCACAATACAGAGCCTGCAGGTGAAGAGACAAACCCTGAGGGCATCTCTCATTGCCTTGATAGCTAGGTCCCTTTAAGTTTGATTTACACAGAGGCCCATCTAGGTTCTCAGGAAATGTAACTCATCACCTAATAAACAGGAATTCCCAGGTGTAGTTTCCCTAATGAGGAAAGCAATAGCTGTGCTCTGCCATCAACAAGTTAATGACATTTTTTTTTACAAGAGGCTTTCAGTTGAAGATTTCAGTGCTATCTACAAAGCATAAACTATGAATCAATAAAGTTGGTGCGTGTATATGTGTGTTTATATATAGTTAATTTCTGTGGAGAATAGTGTATTAAATGAGCATGGAATCCTGCTTGGGAAATACTGAGGTTGGGAAGAGAGAGAGAACTATTAATGCAAACAAAGTAATGCTGATCAGAACCCACATTGTTATTCTTTTTACATATTTCAGTTACAGGAGAGTAAGTTATATGTAGCATATTGCTATTTCCCTATATTCAGTATTTTTACATTGATATTAACTATTTTCACCTACTTTTTCTTTTAGACCATGATAGCTTTTGACATGGATGGTAAAGTAAGAAAACCCAAATTTGAGTTGGATAGTGAACAAGTTCGATATGAACACAGATTTGCTCCATTCAACAGTGTTATCACACCTCCCCCGGTGCACTATTTGCAATTCAAGGTAAACTTTTGTACATGCATACCATTCTTCATGATTCTGTCTAGCAGCATAGCAAGTAGGAGAATTGGTCTCAGAACCAAATGACCTGTGATTGAATCCCAGCTCCAACACTGGGTTGGATCCATGACAAATCACTTGTCCTCTAAGCATCTTTATACTACCTACTTTGAAGCTGCTTTGAGGAAAACACTAGGTAATTCTCAAAGTCACTATCAATATGGTCTATTAATGAAAGCTTTAAACCAGCTTTTCTTTTTTTTAATGTGTAACTTCAGTTAACACAACTACTTTTGGGTAGTGTGTGGAATCTTGTCATAACATTAAGCTAAGATTATAAAATACTATTTGTAATTTTTAAGAGCCTAAAAATTTTATTTGGCTTTATTTGTTTTTTTAGTAACATATTTATTGTACTTTAAAGTATTCATTGGGGGCAGGTAGGTGGCATAGTGGACACAGTGCCAGGCCTGGAGTCAGGAAGACTTGTGACTTATGTAGTTCAAATCTGGCCTCAGATGCTTTCTAGTTGTGTGACCCTGGGCAAGTCACTTAACCTTGTTTGTGACAGTTAGCTCATCTTTCTTTTTTTTTTTTCTTTTCTATTTAGGAAATGTCTGACCTTAATAAATATAGTCCACCTCCTCAGTCTGCTGACCTATATATGGCAGCTAGTAAACACTTTCAACAGGCAAAAATGATACTGGAGAATATCCCAAATCCAGACCATGAGGTAAGACCAAATGAAATGATGAAAACAGAAATAACTCACTGTGAAATTTATTTTCATAAATTCACTGAGATTTGTCTTAATATACTCATTAATGTATAACATATAGATTTGCCTTTACATGTATATTGAAAGCTTGTTTAATGTGTCTTAAAAGTACAGCTGAATTTTAAAGGTTTTTTTCCTTCTGGCTCTAATGAAATATCGATAGATAGATAGATAAATAGATATAGATATCTTTACTGGACTCACAGTCAACTAATTCAGCAAATATTTATTATTCTGAAAAGTGCTGAGTCAAGGACAAGTTTACACGAGACATGTTTCTGTCCTTGTGTATAGTTTATAATGTAGGAGGATGAAACAGAAAAACAGAAAACTGTAATATACAATATTACATGATAAATTCATTGGAGGGTCACAGAACAAAATGCTTTGTAACATCTGAGTATCCAAAATGTCAGAGCAAGCTTCAGGAAAAGCTTCAAGAGAGCATGTGAGTTGGTCTGTAAAGGATGGTTAGAAATCCAATAGATAAAAAGGGTGGGTGAGAGGGAGGACATTCTATGTGTAAAATAGACAATGGCATCAACAAGAAATTACATGCCATGTTGGAGGGTCAAAGTGGAACATAGACTATTTGGAGGAGAACAGTTAATCTGGAAGTAGGCTATGCCAGTGTGGAGGAAGGCTCTTCATTGTCAGGCAAAAGACTGAATTTTCCTCAGCCCACAATAAGGAGCCACTGAAGAGCTTTGAGCCCCACAATGAAATGTTTATGCCTAAGAAAGATTGGTCTGGCAGCACTATGGAGGATGGGTGGAAAGGAGCAATCGCGACAGTAGAAGGAATAAAAGAAATGAGAACAGAACATGGGAAATACTCAGTGCAGGATAAGAAGAGGATAAAAGGAGCTAGGGAAGAAAGTCGAAAAAGAAAAAAGAGAGAGCTAAATAGTGAATGGTATGTCTGAAACTAAGAAAGGAGAGAATATCTCATAGTCACTCAGTATTGTCATGTTACAAAGAGGAATGTAGACTGAAACAAGGCCTTTGTATTCATTGAGACATAGTGCTAAAGGAGTGTTTTTCCTTGACAAAAGTCCAGTTTTAGTGTATTCAGATGCCAGGACATCTGCTTTAAGTATGAGGGATAGTAGTTGTTAAAAGAAAAATTTGAAATCATTGCTATGGAGAATAAGAGAAGAAACAAAACAAAAGAATTGTTTATTAGTATTAATGCTTAGTTGCGGTTCATCAGATTCATGGTGTGTAAAGTCATTATGATTTTGTGACTTCTTGTAGCGATTTTTGTTCAAGGAACTAATGGAGAAATCAAATGGTTGGTATTCCTAAGGGATAAGGTTTGGCAGATGTGGAATAGTAGAAAATCCAAGGGGCAAAGAAAAGATTCTAAATGTGGTGGTTAGTGATATGTTAAAATGGCAGTTAAGATTGTATAAAGAGGTAAGTAAAGTCAAAGAGGAAATAACCTGATAATAGACATAGGGACCAGTAGATATTGAGGGACCAAAAAGCATTGTTTTGGTGAAGAATAGATTTAGTGTGAGCAAAAGAGTGGGTGAGAAACATTGGTTTTATTAGATTGAGGAATTTTGTCGTTTTGGACCTTGGAGTTCTAAGAATTGTAAGGCTCACCCCCCTGACCTCACTGTTCATCTACAAACTCACCAGTTATCTCTTAATTGCTGACTCTTGTGTGGCCTTTTCTCAATCTTTAGCTTTCTTGAGTTCTACGGCATTTGACACTGCTAGCCTAGACCATTGTAATAGCTTCGCAATTGATCTTGCTTCAAAGCTCTCCCCACTGTTCTCCAATTGTCAAAGTGGTTTTCCTAAAGCAGAGGTCTAACTGTCACCCAACTCTTATCCCAAAATTCCATTGGATCCTTGGTACCTTTGATGTCCACTAACTGGTACTGAAAGCTCTCTGGTGTTTCCAACTTTTTTCCAGTCTTCTTATACTTTATTCCCTTATAGATGTTACCCATTTATACTGTTCTATTTACTATTAGCCTCATAATTTTGAATATTACACTATCTCCCTTCTCCATGCCTTTGCAATGGCTGTTCTCTCTGCCTGGAATGCCCCTCCTCCTCACCTCAACCTCATTAACTTCCCTGGCTTCTTTCAGGCATCAAATTGAGTTCACATCTCACCAAGAATGTTTTTCCTAATCCTCCAATCTGCCTGTAACTTTCCCTACCTGAGATTACTTTCCCTATACTTTGCTATTTGTTATACCTAGTTATTTGTATCTTGTCTCCCTTGGTAGAATGTGAATTCCTTGAAGTCAGGGGCTCTTTTTACCTTTCTATCCCTAGCACTGCAACTCACACATGGAAAGTACTTCCTATATATTCGTTGACTGTTTAGTAGATTGAGTTGAAGTACATAAGCATACACTTATGGGATGGTAGAGACCACAAGCCATATCCTAAAGTCATTAGAAAGCAATGGGTGGGCCAACTAGGAGGTTCAGGGGATTGACAACCAGGCCTAGAGATGGGAGGCCCTGGGTGCAAATTTGACCTTAGACACTCTTAGCTGTGTGACCCTGGGCAAGTCACTTAACCCCAAATACCTAGCCCTTACTATTTATCTGCTTGGTAACCAATACACAGTGTTGATTCTAAGATGGAAGAGAAAGAAGAGGGGTGGGGGGCAAGAAGGGGTTTAGCTGGTTCCAAAAAGGAAAGATTATGAATGAGTATCGATAGTGAAATATGGTAGAAGGGAGCAAGGGCTATACCAACCTCCCCTTTTGGCCCTATGAGTCAAGGAATGAGAGTAGTGGTCTCTAGTATAGTGAATAGGTATCTTACATGGAAAGTCAGGTTTATATTTCAATGGGAGGTAAAAGAAATGTTGGTTGAAGTGTTCAGGGGTAAGAATATTATATTACAACAAAAAAACATACTAAAAAATAGCAGAGGAAAAATGTACAGAAGCAACATCAGGAATCAAAAAATTTCTTAGGAAAAACTAAAGAAAACTGGGTTTAGCTAATAAAATTCAGGACAAGGTAGTGAAACTCTGAAGTTAAGAAAATTTTTCCCCCAATTATATATGTAAAAATAAAAATTTTAAATCCCAAATTCTCTCCCTCCCTCTTCTACCTTCCCCTATCTCCTCCCCAAGATGGTAAAACAATTTTATATAGGTTATACATGTGATTCATGCAAAACACATTTCCATATTGTGGAAGAAGATACATATTTTTTAAACCCACAAAGAAAATGAAGTTTAAAAAAAAGTATGTATCAATATTCATTCAAACTTCATCAGTTCTTGAGGGCATCTTTCATCATAATTCCGTCAGAATTGCCTTGGATCATTGTATTACCAAGAATATCTAAATCTTTCACAGTTGCTTCTCATACAGTATTGCTGCTATGCTGTGCAATGTCCTCCCAAGTTCATTTTGTATCAGTTCATGTGTTTCAAGTTTTTCTGAAACCATCCTGATCATCATTTTTCATACTCCAATAGTATTCCATTACCCATCACACACCACAACTTGTTTAGTCATTCCCCAGTTGATGAACATCCCCTCGATTTCCAGTTCTTTGCCATCACAAAAAGAGCTGCTACAATTATTTTTGTACAAAAAATAGATCCTTCCCCCTGCCTTTTTTTGGATCTCTTTGTAATATAGACCTGATTGTCTGATCACCTAATCGTGATATTGCTGAATCAAAAGGTATGCACAGTTTTGTGGCTCTTTGGGCAAGAAACCATGCAGTTTAAAAATACAAACCGAATAATGTCAACACATCAATGAAACTGATGAAAAGTAGGATTTTTTTTTTTTTACTTTAATTCAGAATAGCAGAAGGAACAGTAAAAGCAGAAAAAAGCTCAAGAACATAGTAGAATTTTTTGAGAATTTAATTGTGTAAAACAATGCAGTTGTTTAGGAGAAAGGCAAACTAAATTTAAGTGAAACTGGGAAAAATTAACAACTAATGAAGCCTCCCAAGTAGGGAGTCATTTGGCTTGCTTGGAGCAAAGGCTGAAAGACTGAATTGACTTCAGGCTGGAGGGATCAGTATGAAATGTGGATTAGTGCACAGTGCTCCAAGAATTATGAATGAAGGCCCAGATGGGTTCATCTGTCCCAGAGTTGAAATGAAATTTTAATTTTTTGGTGTTTTGTATTGAGCCTACATGAATTGTCACCTCATTCATTAGGCTTCTATTGTCTTGAGAGCACTGACATCAGAAAAAAGAACAGGAGACAGATGAAGTTGTGGCCTTCACAATAATCTCATCCTGAAGTGTCATGAAGCACTCCCTAGTTGTCTGTTATTCATGCTTTATTGCTGGAATACTTAATCTTGGGGGTAGCAAGTTGCCAAGTTACTGATTTATAGAAACTTAATTTCCATTTATGCTCAAATCCCTAGAATTGCTTTCTTATAATGTTAAAGTAGAATTAAAGAAGTGATTGCTTCTGGGACCTTTTACTAATAACAAAGATATTATATTTTAGATACTGATATTCAAATTTTTCCTGCTTTTTCATGAAAAATTAAAGATGCCACATTGGAAATATTTTTATTGATGTCTTAAGGTGAGACACATTAACCATAACTTTGGTGTTTTGACAATTTGCATTGCTTTTTGCTTAGGTCAGTCGGATCCTAAAAGTTGCCAAACCTAACATTGTGGTCATGAAGTTATTGGCAGGGGGGCACAAGAAGGAATCTAAGGTAAGAACATTACAGAAAATCTGAAATGCCCCTACCTAGAAAAGTGTGTTTTCATGGAATCATTACATATTATGTTGCATTAAAAATCTACTCAGTAAAATACAAAAAATGTAATCCAAAAACAGCTTGGTGTAATGGGAAGAAATCTGAATTTGTGGTCAGGAGACAGGAAGATTAGAACCCATCTATGGGAGTAGCTAGGTAGTGCTGTGGATTAGAGAGCCAGGCCTGGAGATAGGAGGTCCCAAGTTTAAAATCAGGCCTCAGAAACTTCCTAGCTGTGTGACCCTAGGCAAGTCATTAACACCCCCTCCCCCCCATGCCTAGCCATTATTGCTCTTTTGCCTTAGAACCAATACATACTACTGGTTCTAAGACGGGAGGGAGGGTTTGTTTGTTTTTTAATCACCTCTGACCCACCTTTTGGCTAAATCAGCCTGGACCAATTCACTTCACTTAGCCCAGTCCCAGACTCCTAAAAGTACTTTTCTACAAATACCTTTTAACATTCGTGGTTGCCATTTTTCTTTGAGGGTTACAAATATAGTTGAATAAAATTATGATTTCTGGAGTTTTTATATTTCAGGACAATATATGGATAAAAGTTATGAAAGAAAACTCATAGAAACATATTGCTGGGGGTGAGGGGGCAGAGGACGACATTTTTAAAGATATCTTCTGCCGTCAGGCAGAATGCCTAAGTAATGCAGATATCTATTTTATTTTATAAAATATCTCCAGGTGATAACATTCTTCTTCCTTCTTTTATTAATTCCAGAGCTTAATTACCCTCATGAGAAAAATTCTATCATTAGTTAGTTAACCTATGACATTAATGCCATCAAGTGGCATCCATGGCAGTTTTGGGTGGTGCTCTTTACTGCTGGTGCTATTTTTTCCCCACTTTTTCTCCTCCTTTCCCCTTCCACTCCAGGTTTTTTCCTTTTCTTTTTTATGCATCAAACATGCCCACTGGCATTTATGGACCCCCCTGATGATTTTCAGAGGTAAATAAGTCGCTAAACTCCTGAAATTTCAGTCCATTTCCTCTTGTTGGGACCTTTACTGAGATGGCTAGGCAATATACATTTCCTAATAATGCTTCAGATTCCTTTACCTTTTTCTCACAGAACCAATTTCTCATTTCTAGTTCTTGTGGCATGCTTCTTTAGAATACAGAGATCAAAACTGGACACCATACTGACGGAAAGCCCTTCTGTGATCCAATTCATGTTTGTGAATGAATGAATTGGCTTTCTGTTTTTCTTTCAGGTACCCCCTGAATTTGACTTCACTGCTCACAAATACTTTCCAGTTGTGAAACTTGTTTGAAAGGGATTAAAAAAACTGACCCTAAAGAGGTATAGAATCTGAACTTTTAATTCCATCAGAGAGCAGATAGACATCTATCAGTCTTACCACATACTTGAGATGAAATGGATTTCTTTACCAAGAACCTTCAGATGAAGTACTTTGAGTCTGACAGTCTCACGTGACCTGAATGAAAACTGCTGTTTTAAAGTGGTTTGTTGTTATGTTCCATGGATGAAACGGATCTTATTGATGAACAACATTGTATGGTTTTATTACAGATTTAATCATAAATCATTTTTTATGAATGAATTGAGTGAAACGGTGTTTGTAAAAGTTAATAAAATTCTTGACTGAAAATGCACACTGCCTGAGAGAAAATACAGTAGCACTTTGTTAATACAGTTGAGTGGTGTGTTTTTGGTTTTGAATATTTGAGTAATTATTCCATTCTTATTATGAAGTTAAAGGTTTGGTCATTCAGAAACAAAGGACATTTGTAGCTTTTGTTCGTCAATTAAAACATACATGTAAGTAAGCCTGTTCATATTTAAAGTTGGACTTAGATCCTTTCTTTAAATCTCAGTGTACCTTCTAACAAAGCTGTGGCTCTGAACTGTAAGGAAAAAAGCACAATGCATGGGTTATAAGCAGTGAACTTTAATCTTAGGTTTAATTGAAGATGAAAACAGGTGATTTAATTCTAAAACTAAATGATCATCTCTGAAAACTGAACTTTTCCCACCTTAGTAGCATTTTTCAAAAAGGAGCTTGCTCACATTTGAGAGCTGGACTCCCTGATTGTATATTCCTTCTTCTCCATTTCTTCTCCCACTCTCTGGCTAAGGGTTAGAATGTGATTTTCTTTGGTACGATGTCCATGCCACCATTCTTTGGTTGTGTGTACAGTCTCTGCCAAATGAACTTCTGACTTCTAAATGACCAGTACATGTGAAGAACCCACCTCCAGTGATGTCATTTTTAGATAGACATAACTTGTTTGAACTATATATTACTGGTGGTCTCCTCCCCTCACAGGCGTTCCTTGCTTTCCATAGCCTCATGCAGCCAGCCTTCAGACTCTAAGAAACTATGATGGAGGGAGGGCTGAAGTTTAAACTCTAACCAGAAGATAGTTCATCTTCCCTTGTATTGAAACTATGCCTGAGGGTAATGAGGCTATGCCGCCCATCTTTGGCCCCTCCCATTTCCATAATATGCCTTAAGTACTCAAAAGTCCTAAGCAGGATGGCGGACTATTATTAATATTTCATCACTTAGGGGTCTTTTGGACCTGTGGCCTATGGTGCAGGAAGTTCTCAACAAAGAAACTCCCTCTACCAATGCACATCAGCATCTCCTCCACAAGTTATCATCCAAGTTGCTGGGGGAGGAAAGGATGACTTACCCAGGGTCACAGCCATTATGGATCAGAAGCAAAAGTTACAACTTCATTCAGGAAGCTCAAACATGGGTTTGTGAACCACGGAGTGCAAACTTCTTAGCTAGGAGCAGGCCTCTACTATGCTGGAAAGATGCTTTCAGAAGGATTTTTGAACTAGAGTTGCATAGAAAGGAAGGGTCTGAATAGGATAGATAAGATTGGATTAGCTAACTAGATAGTTAACTTTCCCCAGGTGGATTTATCTGGAATGGATGTAGCCAAGGAACCTCCTTTGACTTTTACTGACTTACTTTATCAGACTTTTTACATTGTCAATTAACTGCCTTTTTAACTGCAGGTTTGTTGGATATTTTTTTTTAAAGGAATTGCTTATATGAACCCTTAAGCTCTTAAGTGTTCCTTTGCATCAGACATCAAACTCTGAGGGAGCAGACATCTTTAAAACCATGAATCCACTCAAATATCCTTGGGAGGTAATCTGCAATATAATGCTGTATAATAGGGGGTTGTAGAAAAGAACTGGTAGGTGCTAGATATGTAAGCACCAAATCAGACTTTTTTTAAAATTGATTAATTCAACAGACAGGAAAAGAAGGCATTGCTGAATCAACTCTGGTGGGCTTCCAACTTAATCAGAACAAAGATCAGAATTAGTAAAAAGCTAAAGGAAGAATAAGGATACAGATGGCATAAATTCGAAATAATTCCGGACTATTTTAAGTTGTAATGTGTGACCTTAGGTAAGTCAAATGTTACCTGATTCAGGTGCTTTTTAGGATCTTTGGAAGCTCTGACCCTATAATCCTTTCTATGAAAAGTGATTTAAATTGATTAAACTTACGTATAATTTTTTTTTAAAGCCCTTACCTTCCATCTTGGAGTCAATACTGTGTATTGGCTCCAAGGCATAAGAGTGGTAAGGGTTAGGCAATGGGGGGTCAAGTGACTTGCCCAGGGTCACATAGCTAAGAAGTGTCTGAGGCCATATTTGAACCCTGGACCTCCCATCTCTAGGCCTGATTCTCAATCCACTGAGCTGTCCAGCTGCCCCCTTATGTATAAAATTTAATAATGATGGATATCATGTATGCTGTCCTTTCCCCATTTTTCTTTTTCCCAGAGATCATATATCTAGAGCTAGAAAAGATCTTGGAGGCCACTTATTCCAACCACTTCATTTTATAGATGGGGAAAAAAAGGCCCAAAGAAGTTAAATTACTTGCCCAATATCAGATGGGAAGTGGCAGAACCCACTTGGCTCTATTTGAAAAAAGCTTTTGATTCATTTGACAAAAATGCCAACTTAACCCTCTGCAACAAGGTGGCCCCATCTACATATTCATCCAAAATCCACTGAAAGATGAAACAGTGACTCTCACCCTGAAAGGCATAAAACTGGGAGACTTGTGAGATGTAACAACATTCTGAGTTGTGTTACGATTAAAAATAATAAAGATTGATATAATAATATAAATTAGTATTTTAATTAAAGCCATGCTGATAGAGATAAAATCATTAGACCACGCGCTTGTAAGAATTCAAAATTGCCGCCCCAGCCATTATTGTTACTTCCCGCGTCTGCTGTAAAAGTGAAATTTGGGAAATGCCATCTAAAAGTATATATATATATTTACTATGGACATGTGGGAAACTTTGAAACTACATTTCCCATGATTCCTCATGGTAGACAGGAAGTGGGATGATGTAAGAGAAGGGATATAAACTCCTGTAGTGACTTTGAACTTCCTCTTTAGCTACTGGGTGCAGGATGAGAGGGGAGGTAATTATGGCTGAAGCGGCAGTTTTTAATTCTTACAAGCGCGTGGTCTAATGATTTATCTCTATCAGCATGGCTTTAATTAAAATACTAATTTCTATATTTATATCAGTCTTTATCATTTTTAATTGTAATACTGCTAGCCAAAGAGGCCAGTTCAAAGTCACTTCCCCCTATTTAAAGCTGTCCCTCACCTTGAATACGTAATCCAAAACAGGAAACCCGTTAGACCACGGGAAATGTAGTTTTTAAGGTCCCCACGTGTCCATAGAAAATTTATATATACTTTTAGATGGCATTTCCCAAATTCCAATTAACAGTTGCAGTCTTGCTGGGGATAGTCCTGAGTACCGATGGCCCTGGGCCAGTGGCATCCCGCCCTAGGACACTGCAAAGACGGCTAGACGAGAGCCGTAATCAACGGAAAGGCTTTGGCCTGACCATTCCTACAGGAAAGACTAAGCAAGTGTATCAGCATGTAGCTGGACGGACACAGAGAATCTGGGCCAATAAGGGAGGACCCAAAATTAAAGGGAAGAAGATGGACTGTATTGTCTTCAGAAAGTGGCAGAGCTAAAGACCCCAAGTTTCACCAGGAAGCGGCCATCTTCTCATTCATGGTATTTTACCTCTGGTACACCAATGAAATGGAATACAGAAGTCTGAAAAACTAAAAATGAATCGTCACAAAGAGGAAGGTGGGGAGGAGCATGCTGAGTATAAATAGGCTGAAAAATACATCATAAGAGAAATTGGGCTGGTCACTTCATGTGGGATGGCAGGTAAACAGTAAGTTCTTAGTTGTTTTCCAGTTGTGTCCGACTCTGTGACCCCATTTGGGGTTTTCTTTACAAGATACTGGAGTGGTTTGCCATTTCCTTCTCCTGTTCCTTTTACAGATGAGGAACTGAGGCAAACAGGGTTAAGGGACTTGCCCAGGGTCACTCAAGTCATAAATATCTGAAGCCATAGTTGAGCTCAGGTCTTCCTAATTGCAAAGCCAAGGCTCTATCCACCACACCACCTAGCTGCCCTACAACTTTAGCAAGACCTCAGTTCAGATCCTGCCTTCCAACATGGACACTTCATTGTACAGTCATTTCAACAAGGTGCTCCACTAATGGTACCTCTCAAATGGGGGGGGGGAGGGGGGCTCAGCACACCAGGCAGATTTTCTATAGCAAACTCATAAAAGGACAAGGTCATGAGCGGGGTGGGGGGAGGGGGGCAGAAGCTATTAATGGCTCGAACTACATCAGCTGAGAGAACTTCCAAATTGGTGAGGTCAGAGAGTCATTCCAGTACCTAGAGAAGATGGGAGTGCCATGCTTTATGAAGGGTGATGTGGCCAAACTGATGTGCATAAGGGGGAATAATGTATAATAAGAAGGAAAAGGGAGGGTGGAGTCCAGAGGTGAAGGGTTTTAAATGCCAAAGGGAGGAGGAGTTTGTTTTAATTCTAAAGGTTATAGGAAGCCACTAGTTTAAAGAGCGGTCAAACCTGGGATTTAGGAAAATCACTTTGGCACAGAAGTAGGAAGAGACCCTTCGAGGAGACTAGTTAAGTGTTTGCAGCAATATTCTAGGCAAGAGGTGATGAGACTGAACTAGTGGTCATTTGGTGAGCAGAGAGAAGGCAATAGACAAATGTGTGGAGGGAGAAGAAAGGAGATACAGCAACTGGCTGGTTGTGCCAAGTGAGCAAGAGTGCGGCACTGGAAGGGAAGCTGAGGTTCTGAACCAGGAGGATGGGGTGGGGATGACAGTCCTCTCCTTCCTTTGGAAGATGGGATGTGGAAGGAAAGAGAAGTGCTGTCTTGCCTTTCAAAGGACCAATAGGGAGCTGGAGATATGGGATTAGAACCCAGGAGAGAGTCCAAGACTAGGTGTACTGATCTGAGACATCGCCAGAGATAAAAAAAAAAAAGGGAGGGGGAGAAAGGATGTCCCAGAACAAAGCCCTAGAGTACCCTCAGGACATGATACAGGTGATAAACCTGAAAAGGAAACTGAGGAGCAGATGGAAAGGGAAGAAGAGAATGAGAGAACAGCTTCCCCTGTTGCAGTGGAGAAAAGACTGTAGGAGGTGTTCGACCTGGTGCCGATTCTTGGTACCGTTTGGCCCATGGAGTTGCGAGTCATATTGCAAAGGGTCGCAAAGTGAGCGAGAGAAGTAGAAACAAATTCAGTCAGCTTTTTCCCAAGTGAACAAAGGAAGAGAGGAAGATGGTGTGAGGAGCTTGGGCAGGTTGGTAGACAGCAGAGGAGTCCGGGGGTAGAAGTGTACAGGGATGGGATTATGCGTTACCACTTCATCACACAGGACTAAGTTGGGAAAACAGTGTCCGATGACTTCAAAGGTTTGCAAGACGTGGAGAAGAGGAAAAGAGCTCACAGCCAATGGCTTCCATTTTCTTGGTTTCTTGAATTGAGTCTTCAGCGGTGAAGATGGCAGTGTGGGAGCCGTGAGAGGTTTATAAGAGCTATCGGTTAGTCCTGAGAAATGAAAAGATCGCCCCTGCCGCACAGGACCGTGTCCTAGCAGAGGTTCTAACCTAATAACCTAAACGGATGTTTAGTGGGTCCAGCCAGTAGGATCAGAAGCAGGGAAAGCAGACGGGGAAGTGATCCGGGCTGGCCCCTTACCCAAGAAGGAAGGAGCAAGTGGGGCTGTCAAAAAGGAGACTTGAGAGTATATATGAGTCCAATACATAGCTACATATATTTCATATTTTTGTCATTTTTATCAAAATACAAAGAATAGAAGAGAAGCTAGGACGAAATACCTTGTTATGTGGTTGTTTAAATGCATGTCAAACTCGGCACACAGTCACAAAACTTGCTTATAGTCTGCTTTTCAACTTCCTCTTGGTCTTCTTTTTAATGTATTGATTCTCATCTTTTTTTACTCATGGCTTTTTAGATATCATTATTTTATGATACGGACCATCTTCCTTCCCTTTAGATGCTAAGCTCCTTGAGGGGGTGGGGGAGCTCTTTTTTCCAAATTCCTATTGCCCTGAGCTTAGTCTGTCTGAGAGGTGGATATGCCACTTTCAGAATGGACAAGGGACTCATTTACCAAAGTGGGGCAAAAGCTCTGGGCGAGTCTTGCAGCTTTTCTATTTTTTCCCCCCGCATTTCTGATGATCTACAAAAGCGGGCCATACATCAGCTTCTCCCGCCAGGAGCACAGATTCATCGAGCCCTCCTGTTTAAGCAGAATAAGGACAGAAGAATCGTCCTGTGAGCGCGTATAGGATCAAGCCTTGAGTGATCTCTGGATGTTCCCGATCCTGAAGCTTTTTGTTTTTTAAAACCGTGCCTTCCTTTTAAGAACTGATACTAAATATTGGTTCTAAGGCAGAAGAGAAGTCTAGGGCTAGGCCGTGGGGGTGAAGTGACTTGCCCAGGGTCACCCCACGAGGAAGTGTCTGAGGCCACACTTGAACCCTCTAAGGCCTGGTTCTCCATCCAAGGAGCCACCCAGCAGCCCCGGATGTCACGTTCGGAATGCACTTTCCAAATCATAGGCTTATCCAATGACGATACATATCGCTACTGAACTCGCCAGGAAAAAGAAAGATTAGCGTTGTGTTTTAGCCAATTTATCTAGTCCAATCGAGGAAAACGCCCCAAAAGTAAAGTGGCCGAAGCAGGGGAGACGGCTCGCCCTCTTGTCTAGTGCTTTGGGTGTCTGTTCATTGTTCCCTTTCCAGGGATGGGCCTCCCTCTCTCTGCCACAGTGGTCCCGGCCCCGCTGCGGCTGGCGGAGGGACACGCCCAGCATCTGCTGCGTCTGGCCAAGCTCTCAGGTAGGGCTCCTCCCCACGGCTTTCACCCGCCTATTCTGCCTTGAAGAGGAGGAGGACGGACAGTAACAACCCGAGCAAGTCGGGGAGGAGGATCTCTGGGGCTTCTGGCCAAAAGGTCTGCCTGAACACAGATGAGCAGATCCACTTCCTTGTAGCCTTTTCCAGCAAAAACCTAAAAACGACGTGAGCCTAAGTCATGCTCAAGAAATCCAAACCCTTTAGGAAGTGACTTAGCTTTGCTGAACTCCCCAACGAGTCACACACCGACCCGCGGTCGGTAAGAAAGGGGACCGCCAGAGCTAAGCCCAGCCAGCACAAGCGAGCCAGAGAATGGTAGAAACCAAGCAACAATGATTCACGCCAGCTCTGGCATAAAGCCGGCATTCAAGGACTAAGGCAGGAGACCGTCAACAAAATAAAACTGACTCGGGGCAGCTGGTGGCTCAGTGGATAGTGCCAGGCCTAGAGATGGGAGGTCCTGGGTTCAAACCTGACCTCAGACTCTTCCTAGCTGAGTGACCCTGGGGAAGTCACTTAATCCCCACTGCCTAGCCCTTAAGGCTCTTCTGCCTTGGAACCAATGCACAGTATTGATTCTAAGGCAGAAGGTAAGGGTTTAAAAAAAAAAACAAACTTACTATAAAAAATTATTGCAGGTCCCAAGATCCAGAAAAAAATCCATTCAGGAAGGCACGAGGATCTATCACCATAACAACTACATGTAGACTCAAAGGAAAAGATGGGCAAGGACTATATGAATTCCTACAAGAAATGAAGCAAGACATGAAAGAAAGGAAGAAAGGTGGGGGGGAGGGGGGAGGAAGGAATAAAGGGAGGAAGGAAGGAAAGGAAAAGGAAAGGAAAGGGAAGAGAAGGAAATAGAAGGGAAGAGAAGAGAAGAGAAGAGAAGAGAAGAGAAGAGAAGAGAAGAGAAGAGAAGAGAAGGAAATGGAAAGCAGTACTGGCATAAAGAACTGGAGGTCTTTCAGGAAAAGCTGGATGAACCTTTGCCAGGCATTGTGGATGCATTTAAAGAAATCATAAATGAAAACTACCTAGATCTCTTAGGACCAGAGGGCAAAGTGAAGAGAAAATCTATATCCTAAAAGAAATTCCCCAAAGTCCCTGGAATGTCATATCCAAAGTCCAGAGTTGCTTCTACATCAAATAAAAAATATTGCGAGTTGGGGGTAGCTAGGTGGCTCAGTGACCTAAAAAAAAGGAGGTCCTATTTAAAAAAAAACCAAAAAAACATATTGCCAAGAATGTAGAAAGAATATCACATGGTGTATCACCATCTAGGAAGAAGCAGTTCAGGAACCAGAACCACAGTCGAGATCACACAAGACTTTGTAAGACTTTAAGTAAGAGAAAGGTTGGAAATACAGTATTCCAAAAAAGTAAGATACAAGCTTTCAACAATTTTCCCTGCAACATTGAATATATATAATCCTAAGGAAGAAAAATAGACTTTTAATGGAATAGAACTTTTTTTTCCATGGCATTTTACATTTTATTCATCATTTTCTCCCAATATGAACATAAATACATTTTCCCATTTTAGGGGAAATGGTGGTTGTAGAACAAGGAAAGCAAAAGAGGAAAGCAAAAGAAAAGGCAAAAGTTAACATAGTAATAATTTTGTAAGCTAATATAGTCAAATATAAACTTAGGTATTTCTAAAACAATCATGAAGTATATAGGGTTAAAAGCTTTTATGCACTGGGTCTACTTTTCTTTTTTTTTAATGCCTAAGGTTTCATTGCTTTATTTTTTTAAATTTTTTAAAAATAAAAAAAAATTTTTTTGGATATTTTCCCATAGTTACTTGTTTCATGTTCTTTCCCTCTCCCCCAAACTTCCCCCACCCTCCCTTAGCTGACACACAATTCCACTGGGTTTTACATGTATCATTGATTAAGACCTAATTCCATATTATTGATAGTTGGACTAGAGTTATCATTTAGTGTCTACGTCCCCAATAACATCCCCATCAGCCCATGTGTTCAAGCAGTTGTTTTTCTTCTGTGTTTCTCCTCCCACAGTTCTTCCTCTGAATGTGGCTAGTTTTCTTTCTCACAAGTTCCTCAGCCTTGCTCTGGATTCTTGCATTGCTGCTAGTAGAGAAGTCTGTTATGTTCAATTGTATGGAATAGAACTTCTAAGCATTCCTGATGAAAAGACTGGAGTTGAATCGGAACTCTGACAAACAAAAGTAAGTCAAGAGAAACCTAAAAAGGCAAATGTATTTGAGCAACTGGAAGGGACTGTATGATGTTGTGCTAAGATTTTAATGGTGAGAAAAGAAGCAAAGTATCCCTTCAGAACCTTAATGTCTTCAAAGGGTATTGGAAGAATTAAATAAGAAAGCAATGGAGCAGATTGTTCTGAAGGTCTTAAGAGAGCAAAAAAGAAAGAAAGGAAGAATATACTAATGAAGACAGGAGGAATACGTTAGAAACTACTGCTTCTCAAAACTGAGGAACATGAGACAAAAGTATACAAACATGGAAGGGACAGAGGAAAAAGAGATCAGATAAACCTCACTCATATCTAAACCAGATAAAGGGCGATTGAACATAACACATAATAGTTTAATGTGGGAAAATATCCAACTCAATAGGACAAGTGAGGATAAGGAGAAGGAGTGGTTAAGAGGAAGGATAATACCAGGAAGGGAAATGGTCACAAGCAAAATAAACTTCCTGACTGAGGAGGGAAAAGAGTAGTCTAAAGGGATGCTCATCAACTGCATAATAGCTCAACCAGCTGTGGTATATGAATGTAATGGGAATATTGTATAATAATAAATTATGAAAAACATCATTTTAGAGAATCCTAGGAAGTAGGAACTGAAGTGCAGTGCAGTAAGTAGAACTAGACTAATTTCTATAACTACATTGTAAAGAAAAATTTTGAAAGACTCAAAAATGCTAATCAGTGCAATGATCAGCCACACCTCTAGAAAATCTCAGATAAAGCATGCTCTTCACCTCCTAATAGAGGGGATGGACTGATTCAAGGTGCAGAAAAAGATGAGCATTTTTGGACATGACCACAGCGTGCACTTGTTCTGCTTGACTATGTTTTTTTGCTATAAGGTGGGTTTTTTTTTAATCCGGTTCTTTAATTGGAGAGTGGGGAAAGGAGCAATTGGCAACTGTGGTACCACAGGAAATAGAGCCATAGAAACTTTCTTTGTTTTTAAGCGTTAAAGAGAACAGAAGGAAGCAGACAAGCATGACAATGTTGAGAGTAATGTGATGGCCAGGTGTGGTGGTACATGGATGTATTCATGATCCCAAGGAGGCTAAAGCTGATGGGTTACTTCAGCTTGGGAGTTTTGAGCTACAGTAGGCTGAGGACCAATATGATGGCCTCCCAAGATCAGGGGAAGGGGAAGGAGAGGGCACCAGGACATCTAAGGAGGAATGAAACAGCTTCCATGCTGATCAACTGGGGTATCAGATCCAAGAATAGATACTGCACTGCAAGTCCAGGCAAAATAGGGAGATCCACATCTCAGAAAAAATGAAGTAATGTGATGAACATCTATTATCTAGAATAAAATTTTTATTTGATAACTTTTGGAAAAACTATTAGGCAGTCTGGCAGAAATTTAGGCAATGACCAACATCTTTCCCCATATTCCATGATAGATTCAAAAGGGATAATAAGTAAGCACCCTCAATCTTAAAGAACACATAAAAGAGAAAGAGAACATCTGCCATTCCTAGCTAGTATAACATGAATTCTTAACTAAACAAGGGACAGAGACAATTACAAAAGATAAAGTGAGTAATTCAGTTTACAGAAAATGAAAAGCTTTTTTTGCACCAATAAAATTAATGCATATAGGATAAGAAGGGAAGAAGGTGATCAAATGAGGGGGAAAAAACTCTCTGATAGTTGTCTGATAGATCTAAAATATATGGGGAATTAACACAAATATTTAATACTCCATTCCTCACAAATAAATATTTGCTTAGCAAATGTGTTAACTGTAAGTCCTTGTTTTAGATGTGTGGCCACCTGGGCCACCAGTCAAACCAAAGTCTTATAAATGCCTGAATATACCAAAGAGACACTAACCTTCTGCAACTGTTTAGCAGAGTAAAATAACGCACTAACCCATGCATAGAACATAATTTGTTTTTATTTTAAAGTATTAAATATTTTTCTAAAGTTAATCAAACAATTTCAAAACAAACATTTCAAACAAAAGTGTTAGACAAGTTTTTCCAAGTTTGGTAAACATTATAACCCCTTTCATTATTTCATAATACAAACTACTCTAAGCCAAATACAAAGCTGTAGGAATGGATCTAATCTACCCTCCATGACCCATGATTCTCAAAGTTCTTCACAGTTTAATTTCGCCATTCCAGATTCTACTACAAGCAAATGTTTAACAAAGAGTAATTACTACAAGTTGTACAAATAACCATTAAAAAAAAGAGGCCATCACACAAAAACGATTCTTCCTTCAAAATGTGGAATAGTGGTAAGCTGGTGATTTACTTCAAAGGGTAATTCTTCTGCTCCCTTTCTACCCACCCTCCCACACACACACACACACACACACACACACGCACATACACACATGCACACACACACAGAAAAGTACAGTTAATATACCTGACACAAGAAAACAATTAACGGTATCTCTTCAAAAGCAGTTGCTTAATGACTCGGAGCATATGATTGAAGCTGTAGGAAAAAACTAGCCTAAGATTCTCTTTTGTGAAAAGATAACCTACATTCCTAATGCCTTTGTATTATTTGAGGCTAAAATAATTGATTTGGGGGGAAATCAAGTTCCTTAAACTCTAGTAAAGGAGAATAATTTCTACGACTGACAGAATGCTCGAGCGAGTAGTTGGTTGACCAGCTACTTAGAAAAATGAGTCCTTCCCTGATGGGGGGGCCCCTGGGGCTGAGCCTAAAATCAGGGACTGAATGCCGGTTTGACATTCTTGAGGATAATTTTCAGGAGCCACAGCTCAGATTAACTGCAGCAGACTCGCGGCCTCATGCCGGTGTGCCAGTGGCCACCAGAGGGCAAAAATTCAATGTGGATGACTCAGCCCAGGGGAAAAACCATGGGAAATGCTCTGTCTTTCTGATTATGGGTCAGGTTCTTTCATGGGCTGCTAAAATAGTTTGAGTAGATGCAGGGACAGTGGCTGTTTTTATTTCTCAATTCTTGAATGTATCACTGCAGGAGTAAGAACAGGAGGAGCCTCTTGGACAGAATCCCAAAGAATCTCAAAGAGGAGATTTTCTATCCAATCTCTTAGCAAGTTACCAAAGGACACAGAAGAATTTAGGCAAGGCTTCATTTTTTTATAAAACCTTTTTCCTGCCCCACCAGTTGTCCTGAATGTCCAGATTTTTTTTTTTTCTGTCATGGTGGGACATGGGTTCTCCAAAGCGATGCTAACAGGGTTTGAGTTCTGACAAGTTGTGCTAATTGGAAGGGAATTTCTCTCTCCATTATGTTGCTTTGTTTAACATCATCACTCAGTGACCTGGAGATCAAAGATCACCGAGTCATTCAGGTATGGAGAAGCCCTCAGAGAAAGGAAATTAAAGAACCAAGGAACCAACAAGAAGAAACGGATCCCACAGGTGCTGCCCGCCTCGGCGGCCCAGAAACTGTGGTTGGTTCCTTGGATATGGCATGTGAGAGCGAGAGAGAGGGTGAAGAAAAGGCCTTACAGGGGAGACCCAGGAGCCTTGGAGGTCTTCTGGCTGGGTCATTGAGAGCTGAAGAACCCTTGTCAGAGGTTAGCTTCCATCCATCACGGCGGCCAATCGATTAGGAAGCTAAGGAACTCGTACCTCTCTCCTCTCTTTCCCTCTCTTAATGCTAATACTACTTTGATTTAACAACGTTATAAAGCTACTAGCAGCATCGTAATTTTCATTATTACAGGTCTCCAGTCCATGCCGAGTCACAGTCATTCTCTAAGGACCCACCTTGGCGGCAAAGTCCAAAGAGACTCATCACCCCAAGACTCGGTGCTGAGGGATGGACGTTTCTGGCCACAAGAAGTCGCCATGGAATGGCTGAAGTGATTTCTAAAAGAGGTGCCTGCTGTAAAGAAGGGGTTCTTCATGGTAACTGAGTAAGGAGGGAGATATAAAATGAAACAAGAAAGAGCTTGTAGCATGCAAAGGCAAGTCTCGGTTTCTCTCTGACATTCACCCCTACCAATGCCGTGCAGCATAAGGAAAAGAACACTGGGTGGCCAGCTGTGTCGCTGTTTAGCTCTGTGTGAGCTTGGAAAGGCTATGTAGCCTCAAAAAGCTTCCATCTGCTTGGGTTTTAAAATTAGGGAGATGGATGGAAGGATCTCTAAGCCCCCTTTCCAATTCTAAACCTAGAAAGTAGTTTTTAACTACATCTTAAGGGTAAACTTTACTTTCTCTATTTTCCTATAGTTCTGAGATTTATTCCTAATTATGGAAATTTGCATTCAAAAAAGTAAATTTAAAAATTAAGCACAAGACGTCCTGCCTGTCACCTATAGTCATAGTCTGTGTTATGACAAAGATCACTTCAATTATTTAATTAGCTGGCTAATCAATTAATTAAGTCATTTTAATTATTAAACAGCAGAAAAAGGTGAATTCATTTTCAAAACAAATATCATCTAATTAAATTATTCAAGTCAGATGAAACTGTTACATAGGTTTGTTGTTTGTTTGTTTTTTTTTAATTTTTCCTTACAAGTGAATGTGTAAAATGTAGGACAAAAAACAAACCAACCTTATTGCTTCCTTTTCTCCTTTCTCTCCAAGCTTTCCCAAATCTTGAATATCTTCTATTAATTTTGTTTTAACCCAAGTAGGCTCAGAGTCCCTTGAAGATCAGAGTAACTTTAGAAACCATTCTATATTTCCATCTTTGTGTTCTGTGCTACAGAAATGCCCATGCTGACATTAATGCTCAGATTCCCGTTGTGTTTCAGTGAATCACATTCCTCCTTTGTTCATAATATTGACTCGCCAGAGAAGTCCCTAACTGGAAAGGAAGTACACGTCCCCAGTGAGTTACATCATTTAGAAAGTGTTATAAAAGGAATCCTTTTAAAATGAAGATGCACACAACCAGAACAAGAACTTTCCATTTAGTCTTGCTTAAAATGTGTTGCTAGTAATGTTTTGTGTATTAACAGTCAGTACTGAAGGGGCTATTCTGATTGTCAGAAATACCAAGTACAGGAGAGCCAGCAATGGAGCCTGTCCTCCATAGCTACATGGTTCCCCTGGAGAACAGTTTTCAGAGTGGCTCACTGAGCAGCAAAAGGAGAAAGGGAATCCACAGCCAAAAAAGGAAAAACCAAGCTGAGGGGCCTACCTAGAGAGCAGAGGGAATGTTGCTCTTACTTACAATTTTGAATCACTTTTAAAAATAACTGGAGCCATGTAGCCACATTAAGAATCATACTTGAAAGAGGAGGTATTTCAAGGATCGTCTTTTCATGGATCATCCATTTTTTCCAATTAAGAAAAAGTGGTCTGTTTTTCCTTTCTAAAAATCTCTACCCATTTAGAAACCTTGAAACTGATTTCAGGGGAGGAAAAAACCCAACCCAACCCAAATCTTGTCCAAACATCTGACATTCTCATTCTCCCCACTATTGTTGGCATCGTCTTCATATTAAAGTTCCCCAACACGGATCTCCCAGGGCACGCTTAATTTCATACTTAGGAGTGTTCCATGGTTGTAAGCTTTCCCTTGAACCCTGGATTCACAGTGTCTGATTCTTCTTTTCATCTTCAATTATGTTATTGTGGACGTCATCTTTGTTCTGCTCTTCGACTTCTGGTTCTAAGAGGAAGAGGAATTCCCCATGTTAATATTTTTGGAAACCTGCATAAGCAATATATATTTTTACCATTATTATATTATATGTATTATATATTATATTTTATTATATATTATAATATTACATATTATATTTTACCATTATTTTTTATGAGTTCTTACAAACCGTATTAGAAAGAAGATTATTACATTTTCCCAACATTATAGCGAGTGGTATGATTATTGATTAAGGATAGACTACTAAGTGCATCACAAGACAGAACCAACAAGTCAAAGCAGCTATCATGCACTAAATGTGACTCTCTATTCGTATTGAAAATAGGCATGTTCTGGGTCCATTGCACCAGGGTCGACACTGTGTTACCCAATGTGGCAATTGCTCTCCTTTGCTTTAATCAGATCCTATTGGAAGTATGGCGTTTGGGTCTGAGCATTCCATTGAGAAACACCCAGGATTGGGAAAGATGAAAGGTACGTCTGTGATCCACCTATACCTCTGTTCATTGTGAATCTGACCTAAGACCAGCGGGGCAGGACTCTCAAAAAAGGAATCCAAAATTTCCTAATTATAATGGCCATGAAAAGGACTTTTCCCAAGTCTCTCTAAAAGTTATAGTCTGTGGTTAGTCTAATTAAAAAAAAAAAAGAAAGAGAATCAAATGAACATATATATCAAAGATGAAAACTGTGATCTCACTTTTGATGAAGAGGAAATTAAGGTAATGATCAAGAATATTTTGCTCATTTACATGGCAATAAATAGGACAAGCTAGGTGAAATGGGTGAATATTTGCAAAAATATAAATTGCCTAGATTAATAAAAGAGGAAATAGAATACTTAAATAATTCCATCTCAGAAAAAGAAATTGAACAAACCATCAAAGAACTTCCTAAGAAAAAATCCCCAGGGCCAGATGAACTCACAAAAGAATTCTATAAAAGTTATAGTCTGGGGGGTGCAGCTGGGTGGCTCAGTGGATTGAGAGCCAGGCCTGGAGATGGGAGATCTTGGGATCCAATCTGGTCTCAGACAATTCCCAGCTGGGTGATCCTGGGCAAGTCACTTAACTCCCATTGCCTAGCCCTTACCACTCTTCTGCCTTGGAATCAATACACAGTATTGATTCTAAGATGGAAGGTGAGGGTTTAAAAAAATATATTACAATAGGTGATCAAATACAGCTTTCCTTGATGATCAGAATCTTCTCTTAAAAAAAAAAATAAAAGAGGTTTTCTTTTTTCTTCTGCCTCCTCTGTTTCTGTTTCTCAGCCTCAGAGCAAATAAAGGCCAGCAGCACACAAGTGGCAGCTCTCAGCAGGAAGTTTCAGAACCCTTCTGAAGGAAGCCATAAAAACGACTGCTGGCTCCCATTTAAAGGGAGATTCAAGACATCTTTGGCAGAATTACTCTGATAGACACAGCACAGGGTCCCGACTCTGGCTGGGATGCTTTCTTGAGTTCTGGCAAATCACTTTAAAGAATGGAGTTATAAGTGGGTTAATTAGGTGGTGAATGGGAGGCTCTCACCCAATCCACTCCTTGGCCAAGAAAAGGCAGGAGCTGCCTAGATTTCAAATTCCCAGGCATCACGGAAGGAGAAGCAGGTTAGTTTTATATACTTTGATTCAAAGCATAATGTAGGGAAAAGCAGACTGACAACCTTATAATTTGGAAACAGAGAACAAGCTCTGTTTAGGGTTATTTTATAACCCATAAAATAACAATCATCAAACAACACCAAGGCATAGAATGTGAGAGTTGGAAAGGGCCAACGTCAGGCTGTCAGATCCACCCGAGAGTCTCAAGCAAGAGCCATAGAGTCACAGATTTAAAGCTGGAAAGGATGTAGTCTAGACCCCCTCAAGGAAGGTGAGGGAATGGCCTAAGGTCAAGCAAATACAAAGCATCCCAAGCAGGATCTGAATCCAGGACCTTTGGTGCCAGCATTTTTCCCTTTGAGCTCCCATCTACAATATCCCAATGTATGGTCAGTTAGCCTCTTCTCGAAGCTTCCTGGTGGGAGGAATCCTCTTCTCCGGAGGCTGCCCATCCCTAGAATAGCTCTAATTGTCTGGAAGTTTTTATTTCCATCAAACCTATAATTTCATCTTTGCACCTTCCATCCAGTGCTCCC
Source organism: Gracilinanus agilis (assembly GCF_016433145.1). Classification (NCBI taxonomy): domain Eukaryota; kingdom Metazoa; phylum Chordata; class Mammalia; order Didelphimorphia; family Didelphidae; genus Gracilinanus; species Gracilinanus agilis. Next base: position 164,411,244 of record NC_058130.1, read on the forward strand.
AACTTTGCCCTGTTGAGCCAAGTAGAATGCGGCTAATTCCCATCCCACAGAAGTCCTTCGAATCCTAGAAGACAGAGACCGCACCTTCGCTTTGGGCTTCTCGTCTCTCAGCGAAACATCCCTCGTCCCTTCTGTCTTCCCCGTCCTGAGCCCTCTCTTCTGCATTCTCCGCAGCTTATCCATGCCCTCCTCGAATGTTCCACATGGTCTGACGAGGGTCAAGGAGAGTGAAACTTACCACATTCCTCAATGCAACACCTCCTGATGCATTCTTTTTGTTGTTCAATTAATGAATTAATTAATTTCTCAGCACCACGAAGAGGCATTTTCTGACCATTGGCTTCTCCCATTTTAGGATTCAGATTGGCTCCCTCTCTCCTTTCCCATCCCCTCCGCAGAGGCAGTAAATAATCTGATATAGGTTATCCCAGAGCTTTTCTGCAATATATATTTCCATGACTCATGTCGTGACAAAAGACACCTGTCACCCAACAATAAAACACTCATGAAGGAATAAAGTGGATGATGGCCTGCTTGGATCTGCACTCAGACTCCAGTAGTCCCTTCTTTGGCTGTGGAGAGTGTTTTTCATCAGGAGTCCCTTTGGATTATCTTAGAAACTTGCTCAGCAGATAATGTAAACCAGCATTCTTGAGATGGCCACATCCCCCTCTATTTACATAGTTTACAGTCTGCCAAAATCTCTACATCTTTTTCAAATGAACTGTCTAGCCGTGGCTCTCTCAACTTTATTTAGGAAATTGATTTTATGGGCTTTTATCTCTATTAAATTTATTTATTCCTATTATATCCATTTTGTTCAATTCAGCCAGCCCAAAGTCAAGATCTTTTGGGTAGGCCCCTGGGTACTCAGAATCATACCTTTTCTATAGGCCAAGAGACTTTCTGCCTGAGAGTCAAGAGATCCAAGTTCCATCCCAGCTCCGCTACCATCTGTGCAAACTCAAATAGGCTTTGTCACTACCACGATTATTTGAGCATCCTGAATGAACCAAGTACAGTGCCGGCCTTCCCTCTGTTTCTCTCTGACTTCACCTGCCTCCAAGTTTGGGTCTCTCCCTCTTATCCTTTAGAAAAGAACAGCAGCCACTGGACCAAGAAAACCAGGATCCAAACCCCACTTGCCTGAACCTCCCTGGGGCCCGACCTGCTAACTCCAGAGCAGGTTTTATTATTAGTTTTATCAGGATTAGTAGAGAGTTTCCTCATCCAGAGTCCCCTCCACCAATGAAAGTAGAGATCTGGCCTTTGGACTGTCTGCTTTTCTAAGACTTCATCACACTGATTCTCCCTTCTGAGCCTCCCCACAACCTTGCCTCCTAATTTCACAAAGGAAAAAACAGGTGGATAGAGGTGCTAGTAGTAAGTAGCACATCCAGGATTCAGACTCCGTCTCCAACTTCTGACTCCCAATCAAGTCTTCTTTCTCTTGTGACATCCTATAGGTTATGTCTGATATTTTATTAATTTATTAATAGATTTGTTATATATGAAATGTTTTTCTCATATTAGTGTATTTTTTTTAAGTGCTGGACTTTCTCAATAGGAAAAAAAAAGCCATCACAGCTGGAAATCACTATGACATCAACAAAAGAAATGCTGCATAACGTGAATTATCTTGGAGGGAATTCCAACAGCCTCACGGTCAGTGGTTCAAGTGATGAAGCACCTACTATGTGTCAGGCACTATGTACCAGGGATACAAAAAGAGACAAAAGGTGGTCCCTGTCCTCAAGGAGCTGACAGCCTCATGGAGACAACAAACAAACAAATAGGAACAAACAAGCAATCTAGAAGATAGAGAGGAAATAAATAACAGAAAAACGGCCAAGAGGGACTGGGAAAGGCTTCCTGGAGAAGGGGAGGTTTTACTTGGAACTTGAAGGAAGCCAGAAAGGCCAGCAGGCAAAGAAAAGGAGGGAGAGAGCATCTGAGGCAAAGGGGGAAAACCAGAGAAAGAGCCCAGAGCCTACTGGAGTATCTTGTCTAAGGAGCATCCAGGAGGCCAGCGTCATGGATGGAAGAGAGTGAAATAAAGAGGTATAAGAAGCCTGGCAAGTGAGGGGTTTGGGGGCTCGGTTATGAGGGCTCTGAATAATGGAGGATTGTGTATTTGATCTTGGAGTTCACGGGCAACCATTGGAGTAGATTGAGGATGGGACATCTATGGGACGACCAGACGGAGGTGTCTGAAAGCATCTGGAAACTGAGGTGTAGTGGATGGAACAGAGGCCAGGGCAAAATAGGCAGATCTGATGATTATCAACAAAACAATAATAATGGACCCCATAAGAGTTCATGAGATCACCAAATGAAGTAGGAAAGAGGAGAGGGGAGCAGAGGGGAAGGGAGGAAGCCAAGGACAAACCCTAAAGAACGCTTTCCCCAACTGTCCTGAAGAGCACTTATCATGGAGTAAGCAAGGTAAATACATTGAATAAATCTATCCATGATGACAAACAACTCTAAAGAAACCTTAGCACAGTATTTAATTTCTGAGAATATCCTTGAGTTTGCCATGAAACTTGGTTGTGATTGCTACACTATCTCCAAAATTTTTTTTAACTATTAGTTCAATAGTATAAATGGAAAGAAATACAAGAGAATTCAAAGTGAATTTTGCTAAACTATAAATAACTAGTAATTTAAGCCCCAAATTAGAGATAAGAATTATGAGAAAAGGGGCAGCTGGGTAGCTCAGTGGATTGAGAACCAGGCCTAGAGACGGGAGGTCCTAGGTTCAAATCTGGCCTCAGACACTTCCCAGCTGTGTGACCCTGGGCAAATCACTTGACCCCCATTGCCTAGCCCTTACCGCTCTTCTGCCTTGGAGCCAATACACAGTATTGACTCCAAGACGGAAGGTAAGGGTTTAAAAAAAAAAAAAAGAATTATGAGAAAATACTCTTTCCTCCCTCAACCCTTTCAGGGGTTGGGCTCCATAGGCATAGAAGATGGAAGAAATGTCTGTTCCTTCCCCAATGTTTTAATTGATTTTACAGAAGTTTTTCCTTTCTTTTTCTGAGCAGCAAGATAAAGGGAGAAATCTTGGCAATGTAAAAATGATTATCAATATAAATCTACTTTTTAAATGTCACTGGCCTTTGCCAAGTCTTCTGAAGAAGAGAAGGTACTTCCCCCCCCCCCAAAGTTTAATCTTGATGAGATCATGATTTGGATTGAAGTGGCCCCCTCATCCACTAAAGAGAGATAAAATGAGGACAGATCAGCCCTCCCCACCAATACTTGCCATTTAGGTTATCGTTGCCCGTGAGAGCTGCCTGCTTGTCTCTTTCAGACTCAGCCTCATTTTCATCATTGTTGTAATCTTCACTTATTTCCAGTTTGGGTTGATTTACTCCTGAAAAGATAATGAAAGCAATCATCCAAACCAACTCTGATTCAATGGAGAATTTTTGTACTTTCCTGCTGAATCTAGAATCATAGGGCCAGAGTTCTGCCATGGATGACGACCACCAGCATCACTTTGAACAAATCATTTAGCTTTTCTATAGTTTTCCTCTTCTGTAAAAGGAAGGAATTTGATGAGAAAATTTTCTGAAACACTTTCCCAGTTAAGAGATCTGTGCGCTTATGTGCATATAAACATACATTTAAAGGGGGGGGGGTGTATCAGGCGGGCAGCTGGGTGGCTCAGTGGATTGAGAGCCAGGCCTAGAGACAGGAGGTCCTGGGTTCAAATTTGACCTTAGACACTTCCTAGTTAGGTGACCCTGAGCAAGTCACTTAACCCCCATTGCTTAGCCCTTACCACTCTTCTGCCTTGGAACTGATACACGGTACTGATTCCAAGATGGAAGTTAATGTTTTAAAAAAGTAAATAAGTGAATGAATAAATAAATAGCTTGTTGCCTGCCTGATGAGCAGCGCACTCAGTCAGAACTGTGTCTCAGGAATAGCATGATGTGCTGCCTATAAATAGAATACTAAGAAATAAAAACTACCAATTGAATAATCTTGTAACACCAAGTTCTTCTTGCTAATGCTCTAATAATTGTACCCTGTGATAATCCATAGGCAGGGTATCCAAAAGTCTAACTGCAATTTTCTGTTATTAAAAGCTTTTAGTGGCACTAATGCTTTTGGGACACCCTGTATGAGAATTTTTAGTACCTATTACATATGTATAAGCCTATTTAGCTTTTAACCTGAATTTGTAATTCCCCTTAAGTAAAAGTCACGTTTCATGACTTTTGAGAGATGGTTTTAAAAAACATCATCCAGAAATTAACTATAAATCTTTTTATGGGGGAAATAAGCTTACATGGAAAATCAGCTAACCCTTCTTTGCAAAATAATATATTTCCAATCAGTAGTTGCCACTCTCTAGGAATATTTCCAGGGTGGCTAGGCAGCTCAGCAGATAGGCAGCCAGGCCCAGAAACAAGAGGCTCTAAATTCAAATCTGGTCTCAAACTCTCCCTAGGTATGTGACCCTGGGCAAATCACTCTACCCCCATTGCCTAGCCCTTGCTGCTCTTCTGTCTTGGAACCAATACACAGTATTGCAGTCTAAGATGGGAAGGTAAGGGAAGGTTTAAAAAAAAGAATAGTTCCCACTAACTTCAAACAAAAGTTAATAAGTAAAAAGGGCCTGGAGGTAGTATTTTTTTAAAGGACAAAGTACTGTGCTATCTAGAATGATATCTTTCAAAAATTAGTATTGCTACTTCTGCAAGAGAAGGGATAATAAAAACAGCATCCAGAAATAAGAACTGAATAAAGCCCTATGAAAATGAGCACATTCTGATTCCTTCATTTTCTTTAAATTTGCTTGTTTCAATTGGTCTGTGCAATCCCTCCAGTAAGCCATCTATGCCCTTCTCATTCTGTGCGATCATTTACTATTTCTTCCCATAAATTATCTGCAGAATTTCTGCCTAACACCCAGGGGCTTCCCAATATTTGGGGGTCCCATAGTAGCATGCAGTTATCCCATGCTCTTGCTAGACAACCTTCTTCTCTTCTGGGATGATGCCTTTCCTGGGAAGTGACTTTTACTTCACTTCTTGAATGAGGTTATCACCATAATGTGTAATTAGAATCTGTTACCCTAAAAACTACGATCCCCAGCATCCCACGTCCCTTCTCACATGACGTGCTGATGTAGGGAGGATATAAATTTGGTGTAGCCCCGCCTCTCACTCTCTTCTCTTCTTGTTGTAGCTTTGGTGTAGGGGCTTTTTAAACAGGCAAGGAGAACTTAGTCATGTAGTCTTAATTTTGTTAAATAATTATTTTTTTACTTCTATTTCCTTTTTATTCCTTTTACTTCAAGTGATTATTAATAAACTTCATAAAAATATAATTCTTGGAGTGTTGGACATTAATTTAAATCCTATAATAATACCTAGAAGCCTACTTATGCTCACCATGTGTTTTAGCATTGCCCTTTGGGTCACCTGCAATTCTGATTCTTCAGAATTTTTGACATTCCACAACGTATAGTCCTATGCAATCATCTGAGAATGTGTATCTTAAGAAAGATGGATCTGTGTGGCAAAGGGCCATTGGGGATCACCAAAAGCAATCTAAACTCCTCTCTCCTTTCATTCTATTCAATTCTGGGCCCTGTTCATTGTTCATCTATAGCATTTGCACATTTATTTAATGCACAAAATAAATGCACAAAAATCTCAAAGAAATTCCCCCCATCTAGCTCTACTCTTATGCCTTTTTTTATGCCATAGTGGTGATCACATCTTCTCCAAGATCATCCCAGTGGACTGTAAGGTCCAGTATATCCTACCAACCCAGAAAGCCTCCTGGCATGGACCCAATGAGAAGCAGTATCGGTTTGTTGGTTGACCTAGTTAAGTTCAGAAAGGCTCGTCAATGAATCTCCTACTATGTAACACTTTTGGAAGAGAAGGAAGAATTCAAAAGAGCTCATAAAATGTTTAAGAAAAGCAGAGAGTAAATAGGCATCTTGAAATAGGTAAGATGACAAAAAAGGATTCATTCATATTTCTAGAATGAGTATGGGAGGGCAAGAGGGTTGATGGAAATGAGAGAAAACTTCATGGAGACACAGTACCTATATTATTAAGAAAAGTCTTGAAGAAAGAGTAAATTGGTGACAAATGGTCAAAGGATATGAACAAGCAATTTTCAGATGAAGAAATCAAAGTTATCAATAATCATATAAAAAAAGACCTAAATCAATCTTGATTAGAGAAATGCGAATTAAAACAACGCTGAGGTACCACTTAATACCTATCAGATTGGCCAATATAACAGGAAAGGAAAGTAATAAGTGTTGGAGGGGATGTGGCAAAATTTGGACTATATATATATAAAATAATGCATTGCTGGTGGAATTGTGAACTGATCAAACCATTTTGGAGAGGAACTATGCCCAAAGGGATAGTAAGGTGTGCATATACTTGGATCCTATAATACCACAACTAGGTTTCTATCCCAAAGAGAGAATAAAAAAGGAAAAAGGATCTATTTGTACACAAATATTTATAGCATCCCTTTTTGTGGTGGCAAAGAATTGGAAATTGAAGGATGTCCATCCACTGGGGAATGGCTGAACAAACTGTGGTACATGCTGGTGACAGAATACCATTGTGCTATAAGAAATGATGAGCAGGATAATTTCAGAAAAAAGCTGGAAAGACCTACATGAACAGATGCAGAGCGAAATAAGCAGAACCAGGAGAACATTGTATGCAGTAAGAGCAATACTGTATGGTGATCAGCTGTGAAAACTTGGCTCTTCTCTGCAATGCAACCATCTGGGACAATCTTGAAAGACTAATGGCAGCGAATGCTATCCACCTCCAGAGAAAGAACTGTGGAGTCAGATGAATGTGGATGAAAGCATACTATCTTTCACATCCCTGTATTTATGGTTTTTGTGGGGGTTTGGTTTTGTATGGTGTGCTCTTACAATAATGATCAATATGGAAGTGTGTTTTGCATAAAAGTAACAATTAAATTAAAATTTTAAAAATGAAAGAGTCAATTGGTGTGAAAATGGAATTAGCTCTAACCCATTCATAGTCAAAACTCTAGCAACCAGAGATAATGTCATCCCCACCTCCTTTAGTGGGGAGGGGGGATGAGTTACCCACACGTGACAATAAGTAACAAATCAAGAACAAGGGACTGTCCTTTGGGCAGTCCAAATCAGTGTAGAGGTTGCCATTTGTCCACTTGAATTAGAGGTGTCTTCTTCCAATTTTCCATCTGTTATCTGTGAAACACTTGTGAAGAGGCAAAGGTAAGAAAAAATTATGTCCCAGGTTTAGCCTACATACACATGGCCTGTTGCACAGATGCAAAGCAATGGGACAGGAACAGATTGAGAACAGTAAATCAGCTTGGCCTGGGTATACAGAACTGTTGTCTATCCTTTGTTCTCAGAAAGAACCAATGACAAGATGGGGTGATGTTCTTGATTGGTGCAGGGGAGATTATGGGAAGGAGGAGCAAGGCTATATAATAAATAATGTTAGAATAAGGCTGGAAAAGTAGGTTGACAATAAGTGCAAATCTGAGCTATTTTCATTTTATACTATAGGCAATAGGAAATTTACAAGGTTTTTGAGTAAGAGAGTGACACAGTCAAAGCATAAAATATTTCAATGAAAATTGGATGAAAATAGACTAATTCAAAATACAGATTATACCCGCCCCCCCCCCCAACACAGCAGTAGGTTTGTGATTACCACTCACAGGGTTAAAATACTTAAAAAGAGAGCAGGAAAAATCTTAAGAGCCTAGAATGTCATGATTAGAAAGAGTCGGGTTTACCACATTACTACCTTTTAAATAAAAACAACCATCACTGCAGTCACCCTAAGAATTGCATTCCTGTTGCATGAAGTGCCTCAGATCACTTCCCCTCAAATACTTGCTACTTCATCTAATAGTATACCTGGCTGGAATATTATAAGTCCTCTTTCCCCTATTCTATTTTCCTCCCACTCCATTCTTTAGCTTTTCAGTTCCCTTTTCAACTCTTTCTTCCTTGTCTTCTCCAATTGAATGCAAGCTCCTTGAAGGCAGGGCCTTTCTATCTTTTTGGTTCTTATTTGTAGCCCAGCACCTAGAATACTGCTTAGCACTTAGCAAAACATTCAAGAAATCCACCCATCCATCCATCCATCCATCCATCCTTCCTTCTTTCTTCCTTCCTTTATCTGACATGCTCTTCAAAATTCACAGAATCCATTCCCATAAATAAAGAAAAGAATAATGAAGAGATACCAGGGTAAGGGTTCCTGGGTGAAGAGATGCCAAGCTTTGTCTTGCCAAGAAAAGCTTCTTTACTTACCATCCTGCTCACCAGGCTGTTCATCTTCCCTAATGACAAGTTCATCCCTCTCTGGCTCCTCAGCATCATGATTCTCCTGGCTGAGCAGAAGGCCAGCTGGTCCCTTCTGTGTCTGGACAGATTCTTTGAGTTCAGTGCTCTCTTTTCCCTTTCCTTTTTCGTTCGAGTTCTGCTCTCTGCCTGGCTCTGGAGGCAGAAGCTCACCTCCCTGGTTCTCACTATGGGCCTCCTCTCGGATGGGAATCAAGATGTCATTGGTCTCCTCTGTGGAAAGAACACAGTTCACTAAAGAGAAACGATCGCAAATCCTTCATAGGCAACCCCTCCATCCTTCAACTTCCACTGCTTTCCCAGTGAGTTCAGGGTAAGGAACGATTTAGGTCATTAGGTTTGATCTTTTAGCATGGCCAGAAGGAAAGGAAAAAGTAAATAAGTCACATCCTTTTTAGAACTTGTATTTTGATAGTGTTGGAGAACTGTTTGGTCTCCACTGCTTAGAGTACCTTGTCCACAAGTGAGGATAAGGGTGAGCATCTTAGTTTTGTGTCTTGTTCTTTTTTTTCCAATCATTTGTAACTGAGCAAATAAATCTGGGAACTACCAGATGGTGGCCACCTTAAAATGAGTCAGTTCTAGGGAGAAGAATGGCCATGTTCATTTTTCTAATGGCTTCATTAATTTTTTTTCATTTTACATTTTTATTTGTACATTTTTTATCACACTCATCTCTGAATGTATCCCTTTAGTAACAAACAATTAAAAAAAAGACTGGGGTGGGGAGGAGGAGGGAGGACAGCATAACTAACACACTCATGAAGGGAATCTGAAAGTATACATGATGTTCCACGTCCATAGTCTCTCATGTCTAGAAAGGAGAGAAATGCATTTTCTCAACTCTTCTCTCTAGCCATGTTTGGTTATTACCATTCCATCGAGTTCAATTTCACTTATTGTTCTTTCTACCTATGCTGCTGTGGTTTTATTATATATGCTATCTACCTAATTCTGTTTATTTTACTCTGGAGCAACTTCAAGTCTTCTTATATTTCTAGGTATTCTTCATATCCATTGCTTGTCACATATTCTTTTATGATAGCCACGGACCCAATCAAAGCAGCCTCATTAATCTTTGAGATGCTAACTGGGACTTGTCTGCCTTCTAACAGGATGAATGGCCAAGGTCTTCTTCGTTCATGTTTGTCATCTGATAAAGAAACAACTTATTCTTAATCCATCTAAGGCAACTGTTCCAAGAATAAGTTGCTCCTTTGCACTGCTGACTTATGGGAAGAAGTGAAAAAACAAAATGGGAACCACACTGTAAACTATGGAGACAAGAGCCTGCATCATCGAACTATGCCCTTGTTTCTTTCTACTTAGTTGCTGGGGATTTATGTTTGTTTTTCACTGAACAGGGTTAGGAGACCTAATTGCTGAGATCCAATTTACCTTTTTTTTCTTCCTTTCTCATCACATAGGAGGTCTTCTCAGAAGATGTGGGTCCATCGGGAACTATATTTTCTTTTTCCTGCTTCATTACTACCTCTTTTGGTTCCGATTCTTGTTGTTTGGGCTCCAGCGGATTGATAGCAATTTGCTGAAATACCCAAAGTCACATAAATTTCCTCAATCAACCAATAATCATTTATTAAACTCAGACTGTGTACCAGGCATTATGCCTGTGGTGCTAAGGATGCAAAGACAGAACTAAATAATCTGTCATCACATCTAATGAGGGAAACAATATGTATACACATAAGCAAAACAGAATAAATGCAAAGTAAATACAAGGCAATGTTAATGAGAAGGCACCAGTAGCTGGGTCTACATTCTTGGAATCTTCAAGAAAACTGGAAAAGGGATTCGTGCTTTTGGGAGGGGTTAAATGACATTTAAGGTCCCTTTTATAACTAATAGTCTAAGGGTCTATCACTGTGGGAAGCCAATAAGAGAATAGATAAAAATCTGAGACTCCTCTTTTGACCCCTTTGGTGATCCTTGTGATTTCTTGTTGAAAAGTATTGTGGCCTTATTGAAAAGCTTTAAGTTCCTAGCAAACCTGAATTTAAAGCTTTTCAATAGGGCCACAATACTTTTTCAACAAGAAATCGCAAGGATCACAAAAGAGGTCAAAAGAGGAGTCTCAGATTTTTATCTATTCTCTTATTGGCTTCCCACATATCACCTGGCAACTTTAATATAAAACTGTACAGCAAGAACAACAGGAGTTATCAAGAATCAAGAACCGAAAAATCCTTCAGAAACAGGAAGACTAGCTTGAAATCTAATGACTCCAAAGAGCTGAATGGTATTAACTTGTGAGTCCTGTAAGGTAGCAACAAAAACCCTTCTTGTCATATGAAAAATAGTCCACATATTTCAGAATATACTCAATACAACAATAATTTCAACAGCACAAAAGCACTATGATACAATGGGTTATTATAGGATTTGATTTGTACTGGAATTGACGTTTTTTGGTGGTGGATGTTGTTTTTAAAGAGCAATTCACCTTCCTATGGGATGAAAAATAAGTTAAGCAAAAAATCTTTTCTGATTAATCACAAGTCAACAAAGGAATGTTTCCCAGATGAAATATAAAAAAATCTCCAATTATATCTTATGGGTCAAGCTATACCATATGTTTTGGGGCCAGAAATGCAAAGAGAATGATAATGATCAACCACAGCTGCGTAATCCAGTGGGAGGAGCTCTGATTTTAGATTTGGAGGACAGAAGTTCAAATCTCATCTCTGATTTTTACTCCCTCTAAAGGCAGGTCACTTTACTTCCCTGGGCTTCAGTTTTCTTATCCGTAAAAAGAAGGAGCTGGACTAGATGGCTTCTGAGGTCCCTTCCAGCTCTAGTTCTATGAATGTATAAAATCACCGTAGAAGGAAAAATCTAACTAAGCTAAAAACTTGGAGATAAACTTTGGTGCTAGATAAAACTCAGGCAACTCCAGGCATTTAGGCTTTTTTTTTTAAACCCTTACTCTCTTAAAAATCAGTTCTAAGTATTGGTTCCAAGGCAGTAGAGAGGTAAGGATTCAGCATTTGGAGTTGGATGATTTGCCAGGAACTCCCATCTCTAAGCCTGGCTCTCTATCCACTAAGCTATCTAGATGCCCTCAGACGTTGAGATTTTGATGGCACTTGGATATGATGGAAGGATTACCCAAGCAAAAAAGAATTTTATATTTTAAATGAATCAAGTTCTTGCTAAGCATCATTATCTTCTTGCAACATGTTATACCTTTGAAGCTTTATTCCTGTCACCAAATCTCACACCTCATTTTTGCTCTAGCCATAGCCCTTCACTCACAAATAGGTTAAATTCATATATAATATCAAACTATCGTGATAATGAGATTAAATCTTCCTTGCCCATTCTCAAATGTAATCACTAAAAGTGTAAACAACTCCACTTAATTCTCAAGTGGGGAGGTCTGTGACCCACGTGCGCAAAAATGGATGACGAATCAGAATTGACTGACTGCCCCCTAGGCAGTCCTAAGAAAAGCATCTGTTGTGACTGGACAGGTAAACTGGAAGTGACGAAAGAAATGGTCTGGATAAATTAAAAGAACTTCTGGGGCTCGCCCTTTTGGTTCTTCTTGTTCGTGCCTTGGACCTGGAAGAGTACTGGACCTGGGACCCTGAGACCTTGATGAGACTGTTCTTAAATCTTTCCCTTAGAACTACATGTGGTGAGTGTAAAGACTAAATCTTCCTGGACTTCTCTAAAGAAACTGCTCTTTCAAAAGAGATTCTGTAATCGAACCTTTTGCTTGATTCATCTCCGGCCCATGGGGCCCTCTGGCCTAAGGCTCAAGGCTGAGCCTCCTCCAACTGAGGATTAATTAGATCTCCCAGGGTTGAATAAGGAGGCTGGGGCAAATTACTTAGTAAGTTAGATTACTTATCCTATACTCTTTCTCATTTTCTTTATTTTCTCTTCCCCTTTTCATTTATAAATAAACTTCCATAAAAGTCATTTTGACTTGAGGTTATTCTTTAATTGGGGATTGATAATTATTCAATTCCCTGGAGACCAAACTTTTTAATATTCACCCAACCAAAACCTCTTTTTACCCCTTACACTATCTAATGCATTTCTTTTAAACATGAAGAAACTGAATCTCAGAACAGTAAAACTCTGGGACTTTTCTGCTGTGATCTCCAGTCTCACAATGCCTGTTGGATTTCTCAAACTGAATGAACTACAGACATCATCAATTCAACAAATCCAAACCTGAACTCGTTTTTCTTCCAAATTCTCCCCTCTTTCAATCTTTCTTCTTGCTGTTGAGGATATCACCCATCCTCCTAATCAATCAGGCTCACCATCAAGGGATCATCCTTGACTCCCCACTCTCTCTCACTGCCCCCTCCATATCCAATATGGTGGCACAGCCTGACCATTTTTCCTTCACAACATCCCTCCATCTCTCCTCTGACACTGCTACCATCTTAGTACAGGCTCTCATCATCTTCCACCTGAAATAGTACAATGGCCTTCTGGGTGGTATGCCTGCCAAGAGTCTCTCCCCTCACTGATTTGTCTGTCCCTTGGCTGTCAAAGAGCAGATCTAACTATGTCACTTCTCTTTTCAGTAAACCAGAGTGCCTCCTTATTACCTCTAGAATCAATTTTTTTTTAAAACTCATTTCTTGGGGGACAGCTGGATGGCTCATTGGATCGAGAGCCAGAACTAGATATGGGACATCCTCGATTCAAATCTGGCCTCAGATACTTCCCAAATAAACCCTTACCTTCTGCCTTAGTATCAATTCTATAACAGAAGTGAGGCAAGGGCTAGGCAATGGGAGTTAAGTGACTTGCCCAGGGTCACATAGCTAGGAATGTCTGAGGCCAGATTTGAACCCAGATCCTGCTCACTTCAGAGTTAGTGCTCTATCCATTGTGCTACCTAGTGGCCCCTCCAAGATCAAATATTAAATTCTGTTTGGCATTCAAAGATCTTCATAACATGCCCCTATTCTTCCAACCTTTTTATACCATGGACACTGCAATCCAGTGATTCTGGCCTCCTTGTTTTTCCATCTTCTATTTGTACATTTTCACTGAATCCTATGATTCAAATGTCTTCCCTTCTCATCTCTTCCTCCTGCTTTCTCTGGCTTCCTTCAAGACCCAGATAAAATTCTTCTTCCACAGGAAGCCTTTCCTAATCCCCATTAATGCTGGTGTTTTCCTTTTGTTGATAATCTCTAATTTATCCTCTATGTATCTTATATGCACATTGTTATTTGAATATTGTCTCCCCCATTAAACTATATGCTCCTTGAAAGCAGTGATGGTCTTCTGCTTTTCTCCATATTCCCAGCACTTAGCACAGTAGTGCCTGGAACACAATAGATGCTTAATAAAAAGTTTATTGATTAAATGAAGTGACTTGTCCAAAGTAGCCAGACATGGAGTTGAACCCAGGTCCTCTGATTCCAAATCCAGAGCTCCTTCCATTACACTATGCTGTAAACATAATATTATAGTTTTCAAATGGAAGAAACTAGAAAAGGGCTGGGCTTCCTTCTTCTAGGGGCCAGTTCTAGTGGACTGAGTTAACTCTGGTTTGGGATCTGCCAATCAATCCGGAAAGGGAAATGCCAAGACTACTGTAACAGGAAAACAGAGAACTAAAAGCAAAAAGGAAGAAAATGTTAAGAAAAAATGGACTGATCAAAATTGTGACAAATGAACCTCTGATTTACCTGGCTGTTTTGATCATTTTTTTCACTGAGGTTTCTGGACGCTGTAGCTTCATTTCCTTTTTTAGTGACTTCTTCTATCCTTTCTTCACACTGTTCCTTCAACTCTTTCATCTGGTTGATGCACTGGCTCCTTTAGGGGAAAATAGGCCAGAAGAAAGGCATGAAAAACTTTTATCATTAAAGAACAGTATTAGAAGACCTTATGTACTTTTCTATTATAACTATGAAATCTACCTCAAAAACATATTAACCAAGATGGCATGAAAGCAACCTGGAGGCAGGCAACTCCTCACATAAACCACCAAAAATAAATAAATACAGAGAAATATCACACACACACACACACACACACACACACACACACACACACACACACACACCCCAGGCAGCCCAAGTAAAAAGATTTAAAAGAAAAAAAAAGAAAAAAAAAAAGGAGAACACATCAATCCTATTAAAAGTGCTACAGAGCAACTAAATAAGCTTAAGTACTAAAAGCAAGAAAGACAGAAAAAAGAAACCATGGAAGATGTGTCAAGATATGTCCTCAGAGAGAGAAGCAACATGCTTATAGAATCTGAGCAAGAACTGCGACTAATAAGGAAAACCATGAGTCCAATAAGACACAAATAATAAACCCAAGAAAAATCACAGGAAGAAATCAAGCTAGAAGTAAATAATGGCAAACAAACAAACAAAAAACCAGAGAGATAAGGAAGGAAATAATGAAAAAGTTATTAAACAACTTCACACAGTGCAAAACAGGTAGAAATGGGGGGAGGGGAAAAGGAGGGGGCTCAAAGAAATTACCAAATAATCCAAATTATTGAAGAATATGTAGACCTATCTGGATTGTGATGTGGTAATTTTCAGAATTACATTCTAGAAACTTTAGAAAAAAAAAACCAAAAGAACCTGAACCTTATATCCCAGGAAATCAAATAAAATGTCCCCAAAATGGCCAAACCCAGTAAAGTATAAATAAAAATATGCAGGAACATAGACAATTAAGAATCCAAGATCTAATACACCTAGATATTTTATAGAAACATAACTCCAAAAGGGTATAGCAATTTGGATGAAGCTACAGGCACAAAACAACAAAGATCTCCAGGTCTACCCCACTCCTTCAACATTGTTAAGCAGAGCACTAGGATAATCTGCTTGGCCTTCCTTTGTAACTCTAATGCTTGTTACAGTGCCTAACATATGGTAAACACTTGATAAATGTTTGGTGACTGACTGACATAGATTGGATTTGGCCTCACTAGAAGGAAGGGAGGAAGGGAGGAAGGGAGGAAGGGAGGAAGGGAGGAAGGGAGGAAGGGAGGAAGGAAGGAAGGAAGGAAGGAAGGAAGGAAGGAAGGAAGGAAGGAAGGAAGGAAGGAAGGAAGGAAGGAAGGAAGGAAGGAAGGAAG
>NC_058130.1:164436457-164468943 GCF_016433145.1 Gracilinanus agilis
AATGTAATGGGCTCCTGTACCAGCAGCACTGCAATGACACAAGACAGCTCTGAGGGATTTATGGTAAAGATGCTACCCACATTCAGAGGAAGGACTGCAGGAGAGGAAACATATAAGATAAACAATTGCTTGAATGCATGGACTGAGGCGGACATGAATGGGAAATAGACCCTGAACAAGGGCACTTGTTACAACCAGTGGAAATGTGCGTTGGCCATGGGTGGGGGGACAGCGAGGGGGGGGGTGAAGGGGAAAGTAGGGGCATAAAGTATGTAAACAGATTAAAAACGAATATTAATTTGAAAAAAAAGAAAAAAGAAGAAAAGGAGAAAAAGCACTGAAGGCTAAGTGTGATTGCAAACACTGACAATCCCAGTGACCGAGAAAGCTAAGGGTGTTATACTTGAGACCGAAGGTTCTGAGTTACATGCACTAAACTGATTAGGCATCTGCGCTAAGATCAACATTAATAAGGCTAGGGACAGCTAGATGGCTCAGGAGCTGGAGAGCTAGGAAGGTCCTGGGTTCAGATCTGGCCTCAGACACTTCCTAGCTGTGTGACCCTGGGCAAGTCACCTAACCCCAACTGCCTAGCCTTTACTGCTTTTCTGCCTTGGAACCAATACTCAGTATCAATTCTAGAACAGAAAGTAAGGATTCTAAAACACAGACACACCAAGGAAACATTAATATAATTAGCTCCTAGAAATGGAGCATATTAGAACATGCAGTTAATTAGACAGAAAGCCCAATAGGTACATAATCCTTCTCAGTACCTAGGTAGACACTACAGAACTGGGCAAGAGAGACTGAGGATTAAAAAGAGATCATTTGGGGAGTTTTTTAGCACTTTCCATGGTCCCAACACCTCAAACTCTAAAAACCCATCCCTTTTTTTGTTGTTATTGTTCCCAGCTCAAGAACTGTCATTTATTTATTTATTTTTGCCCATCACATGTAATAACTAAAATTCTATATAAGTTTTCTGAAGTTATAAGAGATCCAAATTGTCTCCCTCCCTCCTTCCTTCCCCACTCCCGGAACTGGCAAGCAATTTGATCTGAAACTCATCCATTATAAGACATGAAGTTACCCTAGTATTCTATATTAATGCAATTAATTATCTAACTTCTTCTAGTTACACCACATTACTGATTTAGAACTATCAAGTTATTTCAGTCTATGTTTTATTGCCCTCAATGATGCTGTAAACTCCTTGAAGACCAGATACTCTGTCTCTTGTAAGAAAAGCATTCTTGGTGTGTGACATCATAGCTCCCACTGCTCGTCAGCCAAATATCCGTTATATATGAAGCATGGGTCATTCTGAGTAGTAAAGCACTTGGGAGAGAGAGACAGACAGACAGAAGAGAGAGAGAAGGAGGGAGAGGGAAAAGGAGGAGAGAAAGAGAAGGAGAGAGGGAATGAGAGAGGGGGGAGGAGAGATACAGAGAGAAGGAGAGAGAGGGAGAGAAAGAGAAGGAAAGAGAGAGAGGGAGGGATGGAAGGAGAGGGAGAGGAGAGAGAGAAGGAGGGAGAGGGAGAGGGAGATGGAGATGGAGATGGAGAGAGAGAGACAGAGAGAGAGAGAGAGAGACAGAGAGAGAGACAGAGAGAGA
Organism: Gracilinanus agilis; assembly: GCF_016433145.1. Lineage (NCBI taxonomy): Eukaryota > Metazoa > Chordata > Mammalia > Didelphimorphia > Didelphidae > Gracilinanus > Gracilinanus agilis. The sequence continues at coordinate 164,438,077 of NC_058130.1, forward strand.
GAGAGAGAGAGACAGAGAGAGAGAGAGACAGACAGACAGACAGACAGACAGAGAGAAGGAGGGAGAGGGAAAAGGAGGGAGAGAAAGAGGAGAGAGGGAAAGAGAGAGGGGGGAGGAGAGATACAGAGAGAAGGAGAGAGAGGGAGAGAAAGAGAAGGAAAGAGAGAGAGAGGGATGGAGAGAGAGGGAGGGATGGAAGGAAAGGGAGAGGAGAGAGAGAAGGAGGGAGAGGGAGATGGAGATGGAGAGAGAGAGAGAGAGACAGACAGACAGACAGACAGAGAAGATGGATGGCATTAGTTCTCCGCCTCTACATTTATAGGCTACTTTTCTTGCACAGATCTAGTATGAGTTATAAAATAAAGGGTATGTGTATGGTGAGAAACAAACAGAGATACAAACAGGCACAGAACACAGAAACACACAAAGAGAGAGAGAATTTATAAAACCAAAGACTATTTGTATACAATCTAAATATGGTGACTCAGGAAAGATACTGGTGACTCAAATTTAAATATAAAAGGCACTAATGGAAGACATGGCTTTATGGATTTAAAGACTGCAGCTTCATTCCTTTTCTACCAGACAAGTTTTCTCCAACCATTTATGGGTTAAAGATTCGCTCTAATCGAGTGAAACAAGCAGAACCAGGAGAATATTGTACACAGTAACAGCAATAATGTACGATGATCTACTGTGAAAGACAGCTACCTTTTTTTGTTTCAAAATCAGTAAAACTTTATTCTATTCCATTCTTATGCCATTTTTAGAAAGGGGAAAGTAAAAAGTGTTTTGTGTTTACAAAGATAAACTTTGTAAAGATGAAAAAATATAAAAACAAAGATAAAAAATGATCTGGGGCAATTCTGAAGGACTTATAACAAATAATGCTTTTCACTTACAGAAAAAGAATTGTTGGAGTTGGAATGCAGATCAAAGCACAGTGTTTTCCACTTTAGTTTATTTGTGTTTTTACTTTGGGGGTTTTGCTTTTATATGAGTATTCCCTTGCTTTTATGAGTACTCTCTTACAACAATGAACAATATGAAGATATGTTTTGCATGATAATACATGTATTACCCAGATCAAATTGTGTACCATCTCTAGGAGGGTGCAGGGAAGGAAGGAGGGAGACATTTGGATCCTATAACTCCAGAAAATGTATGTGGAAAATTGTTATTATATGTAATTGAGAAAATAGAATATCTTTAAAAAAAGATTTATTATGATCAAAATGGGACTTTTTTGTGATTTAAGAGTTGTGGCTTTAGGCAATGAAAAGCAATGTATCTTAAGAACAAAGGCTAACATTTATAAAGGACTTTAAGTTTTGGAAAGTACTTCGCATATGTTAACTCATATGATCCTCATAACAAGAGGTAGGTGCTATTATCCCCATTTTACAGATAAGAAAATTGAGGTAGAGAAACTTTGCTTTCCCCCTACAGTATTGATTCTAAGATAGAAGGTAAGGGTTTAAAAAAAAAAAGCTCATGGGGGCAGCTGGATGGCACAATGACTAGAGACCAGAAAGAGCATTAGGAGGACCTGGGTTAAAGTCTGGCCTCAGAAACTTCCTAGCTGTATGACCCTAGGTAAGTCACTTAAACTCATTTGCTTAGTAATTGTCCTTCTGTCCTAAAGTTGCTACTAGGACAGAAAGTAAGGGTTACAAAGATAAACAAACAAAAAAGCAAGTTGAAATCACCCCCTGGTTAAGAATCCTGGTTATCAGTTTTGCCCTTTCAAATTAATTTAGCAAACTTATAAAGCACCTACTTTGTACTAGGCAGTAGAGCTCCAATGAGCCAGACAGAAGGGATACAAAGACAAAAACAAAATGTCCTGCCCTCAAGCGCTTACATTCTACTATGTTCTGAAGGCAGTTTTAAAAAATAGAACTCAGTCCTGAGAGCTCTCCTCACCCTTACATCCTGCTCTTTGTCCCCCTTCAGAAAAACTATGCAGTGTCTTTCTGCAGGCTACCTATGCTCTGACCCAGTGGTTCTCAAACCTTTTTGGCCTACCGCCCCATTTCCAGAAAAAATATTACTTAGCGCCTCCTGGAAATTAAATTTTTTTAAATTTTAATAGCAATTAATAGGAAAGATAAATGCACCTGTGGCCATCACTGCCTCCCTGGATCGCTGCAGCATCCACCAGGGGGCGCCCACTTTGGGAATCACTGCTCTAACCAGAAAGGCTGATAAGTCTAGGCAGGCTTTTCTTCCTAAGTCCTGTGATTTTTCCCAAACGCCTACTGGCTTTCCAATTGCAATCATGCTCCCTTCTGAGAAACATACTTACAGATCGTAGGAGAATTTCCGCTCCAGGTTGGACTGGTTCTTCTGAAACTGAAGAATGTCCTGCTGGAGCCTGCCATAGTTCTTCTGCAAGTCTTTCAGATGTTCTGTGCCAAAAATGAAGAACAGCGATCACTAAAAGGCCATCGTCTCAGGCGACACACAGACGAGAGTTCAAGAAAAGGAAAGCCAGCAAAATTCTAAGCACAAGGGACATGGGTGAGGGATCGAAGAGGGGAAACAAAGAGGAGAGAGAAAGGGAGATTGTATCTTAGAACCTAAATCCCACACTCCCTCCCCATCACAGGCTGAACATCTCCTCGGTGGAGACCTGAAATGGATCTGGGCCAGCTCGCGAGGTGTTAGGATAAAGTCTTGGACTTATAATTAAGAAGAGGGAAGCTTGAATCCAACCTCTTCAGAGCACTATGATCCTAGGCAAGTCACTTAACCTCTTTCTTTCCTCATCTGTAAAATGGGAATAATAATATTAGAAGCTACCCTAAAGTATATGATTGGGGATTTTGACTTATTTTTCCATATTAATTTCCATATCAATCATTTTAATTGGAATTATGGAATTAATAATTCCAAATTAATTTCCATATTAGTAATACGGACATAGGTTTTGAACAATGATACATGTATAACTCAGTGGAATTGCTTATCAGCTCTGGGAGGGGAGAGGGAAAGAAAAGGAATCATGTCACCATGAAAAAATATTATCAATTAACTAATTAATTGATTTGTAAAAAGACTCAAGATTCTGTTTGCTTTACCAAAAATAAAAGTACATGGTTCGATGGGGATATGATTGGAGATGTAGACTAAATGATCACCCTAGTGCAAATATCAATAATATGGAAATAGGTCTTGATCAATGACACATGCAAAAAACCCAGGGGAATTGCTCATTGGCTATGGGAGGCAAGGCGGGAGGAGGGGAGGGAAAGAACATGATTCATGTCACTATGGAAAAATATTCTTAAATAAATAAATAAACTTAAAAAGAAAATCTACCCTTAAAAAAAAAAAACAACACAACAGGACAGCTAGGTGGTGCAGTGGATAGAGCACTAGGCCTCAGAGTCAAGAAGATCCGAGTACAAATCTGGCCTCAGACACTTCCTAGCTGTGTGACCTTCGGCAAGTCCCTTGATCCTGTTTGCCTTCAACTTCCTCATCTATAAAAGGAGCTGGAGAAGGAAATGGCAAACCACTCCACTCTCCGAAATAGGGTCATGAAGAGGTGAATGAGACTGAATGCACGGCCCGATACAGAGGGTAGAGAACCCTTTGCAAACCTTAAAGGAGTGCCGGCGTGGTTGTTGCTGCTGCTCTCTTATTGTGCCAGACAAGCACGCCGGCTCCACAGAGCGAGAGCGGGCTCCACGCGCTAGCTGTTGTCTCTGCTTATTTCAATCGGAGCTCTTTTCTGGCTCTGTGTTAGCCATCATTCGCCCAACAATCTCATCTAGAAGTTGGCACGTTTCCCTTAAGGAAATCCGTCGCTCCTCCCTGTTCTCTGGAGGCTCTGCTTCTAAGAGCTCTGCAGAAAAAAAGCCACACTGCTCCATGGGGAAAAAAAAGGAGGAGCAGCACGCCAGCCTAGGAGGGCACCGGGAGAGGCACCGTGGGGGCAGAGCGCTGGACCTGGCCTTAGGAAGGCCTGATGGCTCTGGCCCCATCTCCTCCTCTGGGGTGAGGGAGTTGGATTTTATGACCCTTAAAATCCGCTCAGCTCTCCATGGATGACCCTATACGTTTTCTAAATGGCACTTTGGTGGTCTTGGGAAATACAAAGATGGAGAGATTTTTAAATGGTGCAGCCCATGGAGTCCTGGCCTCCAGATGGAAGAGTGTGAGAGCTGGAAGGGACCTGAGGGGTCAACTGGCCCAAAGAAGGCCTAGAGAAATGAAGTGACTTGTCCCAGGTCCTACAGCTAAGTAGAGAAAGAGGAGGGACAAGAAACTGGGTCTTCTGGGTCTCACGCCAATAGCTTTCCGCCATACTTCTACACAACTATGAGTTCTTAGAATTCTTAGACCAGTGACCCTGGCAGGTTGAATCCATATATGCTTTCATTTATAGATTCAAAGATTCAGAGAACCAGGGGTCAATCCTATCTTTGATGCTTACTGCCTGGGTAAGTCACTTAATTACCCTTGACTCAGTTTTCTCATTTGTAAAATGGGAGAGTTGAACCAGATGGCCTCTTGAGGTCCCTTCTTGTTCTAGGGCCATGAACTCAAAATCTCTATGATCTCGTCTAGCTTTAAATGTCTAAAGTTAAATGAAGAGTTTTTGTTGTTCAGTCATTTCAGTTGTATTCGATGGTCTTCATGACCTCATTTGGGGTTTTCTTGGTAAATATACTGGAAAAGTTTGCCATTTCCTTCTCCAGTTCATTCTATAGGTGAGAAAATTAAGGCAAACAGGCTTAAGAGACTTGCCCTAGGTCACACAGCTAGTAAGTGTCTGAGGTTGGATTTGAACTCAGGTCTTCCTGACTCCGGGCCCAATGCTCTATCCCTCAAATGAGGGGCATCCAGTGACAAAAATTCCAAATAGCAATTATAAGACCACTGATACACTTATTTCTTTACAATTAACTAAATTAATCACAATAGAAGAATTTAATTTAAGGAACAAAGAGATGGATCTAAAAAAAACAAAAATTCTTGTTGAATAAAAAGGAAGAAAATTTGTATTCAGGATATTCCACTTCAAACAAACTGTGATTAAAAAAACAAAAAAGGTGGAAGAGTCACTTCAGTCTCAGATTTAGGGCTACAAGGAAATGTAAAGACCTCTGAATCCAGCCCTCTTAACTGTACAGATGAGGAAAATAAGTCACAGAGAATTTAAGTGATTTGTTCCAGATCACACAGCTAATAAGTGAAAGGAAAAGCAATTCTTATTTTCTATTGTTAATTCATAAAAATTAACACAATACATATAGTGGCCATATTTTTCAAACCTACAATCAGGTTACCTGGTTAACAAACTTTATCTTGCTGCCATAAACATATAAACATTTACAATAGTTCAGACTAGTCCAAATAATAATTAATTTTATCGATTAGAAACATTGCAACCAAAGTATCACCACTCCTTTCACAATAAGGGTTGGCATGTCTCTTCAGCTTATGATTCTCTTTTGATTCTCAATTTTTATCACATAAGATCATGGGTCACTGATTCGGCCCTGAAAGGGCCCTTACAGGCCATCACCTAAATCTTTCCTTCCATAAATAGTAAAACTGAGGCCCTGAGAGTATAAGTATTGCCTGTGGTTAAATGACTAGAAATTTGAACCACATATTTTAATTGTAATGCTAACTGAATGGATTCATCTCAGTTTCTACCGGCTAAAACACTAGAATTTCTAATATATCTGGATGATTTCTAGGGGACAAAAAGACAGATCATTTTTTCTTTTTTAATTGTGAGCTTAAATATTAAATAAAATGGGCATTTCCATATTCTGTATATAGGAGAACCAAAAAAAGGAAGATTGTATATGATACTACAAATCTCTTTGATAGGGCAGATCAATTTTCTTTTTAAGTATTTATGAAGTTCAACTAAGACAGAATGTTTTAAAGAAGGGCTGTTCCCCCCAGAATCCAAATCCTATGACAGTACTTATACTCCCCCAAAATCACAAACAGAAAGGCTGGTCTTAGTTGAATAACCTTTATTCTGGCTCATGAGCGAGGGGCAATAGGTAGAAGAAATAGGTACCTTTCAGGTTCCTGATGAGCTTCTCACTTTCGGTGATGTTATTTACTAAAAGTGCCTGAAAAGAAGATAAAACCAACATGAAAATTCTCCCCTGCAGTAACTTTAAAGAAGAGAACGTGTTGAACTTTAGAAATGGAGAAGACATTCATTTCTACCAGTAATCAACAACTCCCTCCCCAAGTTCCCCCAAAGTCATACACAAAGCAGCTGTTACCAGTACTAGGCTCATATTCAAGTAGGGAATTGAATGAATGAAAATGAAGGCAGTATCTACAGGAAAGGGGGCTGGGGGGATGGGAATGTGGGGAACTACTTTCCACCTGCCATTGTGGTAACCTGAGAAAGGGGGAAATAGATCCTCCCCTGACATTCAAGCTCAAAGCAAGCTCAAACTCACTCATGTAAACCCACATGGCATGCCCTCATTCACAAATAAAGAGTAGGAGTGACATTTGTCTGCTGAATTCTTGTAAATACAGATTAGCCAGGATTGCTCAATAGGAGCACAAGTTACACAATGGGGCATAAATCCTGGGCCAGCCCTACACATCTATAGCCACTGAGAAAGAACATCAAGGTTTATAAGGCACTTTTCATATGATATCTTATTTGATCACTACACCAATTTTGTGGGGTTGTCCAGTATTTTTGCTGGCATGTGAAGCAGGAAGAGCCAGGGACGATGGATAAACCACGGATTTGCTGATTCAAAAGATTGCAATCTTTCCCAGCCTGAATGGCTGACTAACTGGGTGATGGAGAGGCAAAGAGGCAACATGGGGCTTTGAGGCATTTTATATTTGTCTGGGTCAGTAACTGCAATTCCTTCCCTTCAATGGATAACTTTCCAACTCTATATCTATTACATATACTTTTCTTTTCTTTTTGAAAATAAACCCTTACCTTCCATATTAGAATCAATACAGTGTATTGGTTCTATAAGATTTAAATTCATATCCAATAACTCCAAATATTATATTTTATAAGATTTATTAATAATCACTTGAAGTCGAGGAAATAAAAAGACAAAAGTAAAAGCCTGAGTAAAGAGAAGTTTTCTCAACCATGTTGCAGGAGAAGAGCGAGAAGGCAAGGTTACAGAAACTTTATCTCCAAAATGTAAGGGCGGAACATGAGGATGAAAGTAAGATTCTGGGAAACAGAGTCCTGGGGCACAAAATTCTAATGACACGACCCCCCCTGTGATTCCATTGGAAAACAAGCATGTAGAAATCTCTCAGATTTACATGCCTAGTTTTCCCATGGAATCAGTTCCAAGACAGACGAGTGGTAAGGGCTAGGCAATGGGAGTTAAATGACTTGCCCAAGGTCACACAGCCAGGAAGTGTCTGAGGCCAGATCTGAACCCAGGAATCTCCTACCTCTGGGCCTGGCTTCTCCATCCACTGAGCCACCCAGCTGCCCCCTATATGCTTCTCTCTATATATGTTGTCTCTCTTATAAGATACAATCTTCTCGAGGGCAGAACTGTTTCATTTAGGCCTTTGTATCCTCACTCCCTGCCATGGTGTCTGGCATACAACTGCTGCTGGTGACATCCTTCGCTTCCAAAGACCAATGGCATCACGATGTGTTATGTCTTGCCTCGCATAGGAAGTGGATTTACGTGAGGCAGAGTTACCCAACGTCATCAGCCTCGCTCTCTCCTCTAGTCATCAAAGGTCAGCAGCAAAACAAAAGTCTGGATGCCTGGTGATGGCGCAGGACAAATTGGATGATCTTCCACATCTGACTAACCTCTCAATGTTTCACGGTCTCTGCTTCTGATGCCTTCACTGGCCTCTGGAAAGAACTGTTCTCATCCATCCATTCCACCAGGGGAGGTCTGCCCATGGCGTACACACACCCAAACGCACTAACAGATTTGAGGTCACTTGGTTACCATCCTGGTTTAGCCTGTCTGCCAAGATGGTGTCCTGGGGTGCAGCAGCCATTCATGCTACAGTTACTCAGAGCCACAGGCGAGAGCTGAATAATGGGGAGGAAAAGAGGGGGAGAGAAGAGGGAGAGAGACAGAGACAGAGATACAGAGGCTGAGATACAGAGGCTGAGAGATAGATAGACTGAGAGAAAGACAGAGACTAAGAGAAACTGAAAAAGAGAGAGATACAGAGAGAGACTGAGAGAGACAGAGACAGAGAGAAAGACTGAGAGAGACACACACACAGACAGCGACAGAGTCAGACAAAGACTAAGAGAGAAACCGAAAGAGACAGAGATACAGAGAAAGACTGAGACTGCAAGACAGAGACAGAGACAAAGAGAGGCAGAGAAAGACTGAGAGAGACACACACACACAGACACAGAGACAAAGAGACAGAGAGACTAAGATTCAGAGGCTGAAAGACAGAGAGATACAGAGAAAGACTTTGAGAGTCTGAGAGAGAGAGAGAGAGAGAGAGAGAGAGAGACAGAGACAGAGACAGATGGAGAGAGAGACAGAGAAAGACTGAGAGAGACAGAGAAAGACAGAGAGAGACAGAGACTGAGAGAGACAGAGGCAGCAGAGGCAGAGAGAATGCATTTAGGGCATGTGGGACAGCCTGTGCAAAAGTTGCATACTGTTATGTCCAGGAACAACAAATAGGCGAGTTTGGTTGGAATATAGAATACTATATTATCAGCCTAGAAAGATAATGAATGGCTTAAAAATGAACTGAGGAGTCTACAATTTATCTGAAAGGCAGATAGGAGGCACTAACGCTTCCTGAGCAGAGGAGGGAGCTGGACAGACCTACACTGCAGAAGTGTCCATTTGGCAGCTGTGGAGGACAGATTGAAAGAGGAGAGAATATACATATGGAGAGACCAATCAAGTAACTATTCGACTGTAACAGCCCAGGTGAGAATGAAAGAGGACCTGGCCTAGGGTGCTTATGGTATGAGTACAAAAAAAGGATGGTCATAATTGAATGCCATTGTGCCATCGGAAATGATGAATAGGATGAGTTCAGAAAAACCTGCAAAGACTTCTATGAAGTGCTGCAAAGTGAAGTGCACAGAAGCAGGAAAGTGATGTATACACAGTAACAGAAATATTATGCCATGATCAACTATGAAGGACTAAACTATTATCAGCAAAACAAGGGCCCAAGATATCCACAAGGGACCCACGATGAAAAATACTATCTATAGCCAAAGAAAGAATTGTTGGCATCTGATTGCCAACCAAAGCAGGCTATCTTCTACTTTATTTCCTTCATGAGTTTTTTATTGTATATGTGATATGTGTCTTAACATTAGCAATGTGGAAATTTGTATTGCATGAAAGCTTTGGAATAACCTATATCAGACTCCTTAATGCCTGGGTTGGGGAGCGAGAGGGAGGAAGGAAAGAGGAAGTCTGAGCCCTAAAATGTCAGAAAATAATTGTCCAAAATTGTCTACATTTAACTGAAAATAAATAAATAAAATGGTCAGAGAGAAAGGATGATAGAAGGGATGAGATCTTAGAGGACACAGGAAGTAAAGGGTGCAAGAGCACAAGGAGAGATGTTGGTGTTGGCAAGGAGAGTCACGTCACCCTAACTGGAGCAAAGGAATAAAAGGATGGGGTACAATACCAAAATGATTTGAAGTATGGACCTGGGGAGCAGAGAGACCATCTAGCGGTCCATTTTTCAATGAAATATGCTGCAAAGATCTCTACTGAGAGGAAAGGGGAGGTGGTATGTGGCTTGAGAAGAAAAGGCTTAGAATAGCCATTATAGGGAATGCAACAATGAGACAATCAAGAAAAGATGAACCTTGGCATGTAGCAGTAAGGAGCCAGATGAGATTTAATCTACATTTTTATTTTCTCTGGTCAACACACTTGTGTGATAGAGAAAGTGGATGGTGAAAATAAACCACAGTTATCCATGATGAAACACACTATCCGCCTCCAGTCAGAGAACTGATTGACTCAGGAATATAAATTGCAATATATTTTTTCTCCTTTCTTTCTTTCCTTTTTTTGAATGACTACATATATATATATATATATACATATATATAAATAAGTTTTGCTTTTTCTTGCCTTCTTACTGGAAGGGGAGAGGGAGAGAATTTGGGACTAAAAAAAAAAAGAAGAAGAATAATTAAAAAAAGACCCTGTGCTTTAAAGAAAGATAGAAAACAAAATCAGGTTGGAGTTTGGAAAACAATCCACAGGAAGCAGGCAAGAGTGTACAAAGGTATTCAAGGGTAGAAATTGATCTCATTAAGTACAAGGTTGAGATTTTGAAGGGAGGAAAATGTGGCCAGAGCAAAGGATGGTAGCCTAGAAAAGCAGGAAGAAGAGGGAGTGAAGTTTACAGAGAAGTTGTTCCTCAATAAGAGGTTAATGATCTGCTTAGGGTTGGGCAAAACCATGAATTTACAGGTTTTGCAACCTGCCAGTAAAGTCAATCAATCACTCGCAAAGCCACATGTCTACCGACACTAGAACTATTCTTCCCTATGGAGATTAATGTAAAAATACAAAATCCTTTTAAATGCGAGACTTACAGCATCATAGGATTTAAGAATGAGAGGAGCTTTTAAAGATCATACAATCTAACCTCATTTTATGAGGGCGAAGGGAAAGAGAAAGGACATGCATTTATTTATTATATTGATATATTTATTAAATTTATTATGTATAAATTTATTAAATATTATATTTATTAAATATATATTATATGCAAGGCACGGTGCCTGCCAAGTGCTTTACAAATATCATCTCATTTGATCTACACAACAACTCTGGATAGTAGGAACTATTATTATACCTATTTTACAATTGATGAAACTGAGGCAAACAGCAGCTAAATGATTCACTCAGGGATCAAAGAGTCCAAAAATATCTGAGGAAAAAGAACTTGAAGGACTAGTTCATTTCCTTTGAGTGTCAGGCTTAGGGATACAGTGGGGAACCTGAAGACAGAGGATTAGGTTTAGAGCAGTCCCTGGGAGGGAATGAAAACAAGAGTTAGTACCAGTGGAGGATACCTGGAAAGTATCTAGCTAGGTGGCACAGTGAACAGAGCTCAGGGCCCCTAGTCAGGAAGACTCATCTGAGTTCAAATCTGGCCTCAGACATGTATTAGCTATGTGACCTGGACAAGTCACTTAATCCTGTTTGCCTCAGTTTCCTCATCTGTAAAATGAGCTAGAAAAGGAAATAGCAAACTCTTCTAGTATGTCTGCCAAGAAAACCCCAAATAGGGTCAGGAAGAATCAGACACAGCTAAAATCACTGAACAACATCTAGGGATTAGCAGGATGACTCTACCTATTTTATTATTTTATTTATTTGCTTATTTATTTGTTTGTTGTTTTAAGTGTCTAAAGGGTGGAATCAGCTCAATTTCATGACTTTCTCCACTGATACTTAGCAGCTTGGGATCACAGGAAAAGAAGCCAGATGTTAGGACACAGCAGGTCTACAACAGCTGGGACAGAAAGCTGGCTGTTCTTAACTTCCCAACAGGTTGAATGAGGTGGCTGGGCAAATGGGGTGCTTCATTCAGCAGGACCCTGTTTTAGTCAGTCATCAAGACTTCATTAAGTATAGAGCCCAGCTTTAGGATGTCAGATGAGTCACTTGGGATCATAGGATCTTAAATTTATTTTTTTCCCATTTACTTTTTTTTTTTTAGTTCACTTAACTAATTAATTAGTTTGGGTTTTTTTTTTCCCCATGGTTACATGATTTATGTTCTTTCCCTCTTCTCCTTCCTCCCCCCTCCTATAGCCAATGAGCAGTTCCACTGGGTTTTACATGTGTCATTGAGGATCTTAAATTTAGAGCTGGCAAAGGTTCTTGGAAGTCCGTCTAATCCTTTCATTTTATAGATAAGGAAATTGAGGTCTAGGGAGGTTCAGCCACTTATCTGAGATCATTCAGGCAATAAAAGGAGAGCCAGAAATCAAACCTAGATCATTTAAGCTCACACCCATGTAGTGTGCCCTTTCCCCCATATCCCCACTGGAACCCGTTTTCCTGTCTTCCCAATGGGCATAAAGAGGTGACTTATCTAAGGCCACATCCCACTGGGCCTCCATTTCTCTGGAAAAAAAAAAACAGGACAGTCTAGAAAATCTTTAAGGTCCCTTCTGGGCCTAATGTCTTAACATTTCAATTTATAAATGAACTTTTGGGGCCTTGGACAGACCATTTTCATTAATACAAGTCTTCTCTTTTGCTAAAAGCAAAATTAATTAATGGTCAAAATGTTTTGTGATTTCAGCCTTAAAAGATCACTTCATCCTCACTGGTAACTTGTCTTTAAAGAAAAAGGGCTCAGAGTCAGTTTATTTGCTTTGACTGGTTGTAAAGTGAAACTGTTGAACTGCGCATTATAAAACAAAGCTCAAACCATTAGAGTAGTGTATACACAGGAAATGAAGATGAGACTTTGCAAACATGTGGTTTTGAAAAACAGGATCCTTGTTAGCAAGGATTTTTTTTTTTTAAACTACCCCAATATGGGGGCAGCTGGGTAGCTCAGTGGATTGAGAGTCAGGCCTAGAGACGGGAGGTCCTAGGTTCAAATCTGGCCTCAGACACTTCCCAGCTGTGTGACCCTGGGCAAGTCACTTGACCCCCATTGCCTACCCTTACCAATCTTCCACCAAGGAACTAATACACAGAAGTTAAGGGTTTAAAAAATATATATATATATATATATATAAAAAGATTACTATAAACTACCCCAATATGAAAGAAGTATAAGTGCTGTTGAATACTAACAGTTAGGAGATCCACTGGAGAAAGAGATGAGCCACGTAAGTGTGGAAACCATCTAAAGATATTAAAGGGTAGAAAGTTAGTTTTTGCTTTTCCTCTCCTCTTTTCTCTTTAATTTAAACACACAGATATAGATTCACATACATATGAGAATATGTGTGTGCATATGTGTGTAATCTTTCTGAAAAGAAAAGAACATTGAGAGAAGGAAAAGGGAGTAACAGAGAGGGAGCTGGACTTGGAGTCCAGAAGACCCAAGTTCACTTCATGCCTCTGGCATCTGCTTTGCTACATTAACCATAGACACGTTATTTCACTCTTCTCTTCAACTCATTCTCATCTGTAAAATGGGAACAAAAATATCTATTATATCCTGATTGTTGTGAGGCTCAAGTAATTTTTTTAAACCCTTATATGATATTTTAAAGTTAATAAAATGTTTTTTTAAAAATTAAACCTTAGCATTCATCTTAGAATCAATGCTAAGTATTAGTTCTGAGGCAGAAGAGCAGTAAGGGTTGGGCAACTGGGGTCAAGGATATGTCTAAGGTCGGATTTGAACCCAAGTCCTCCTGACTTCAGACCTGGTGGTCTCTCTACTAAGTTACCTTCAAATAGATTTCCTAAAAGTGCTAGTACTTTATCAAGGGGATAGCTAGATGGGTCTGTGGACAGAAAGCCAGGAGTCAGGAGGTCCTGGGTTCAGATTTGACCTCAGACACTTCCTATCTGTATGACCCTGGGCAAACTACTTCACTTCAATTGCCTGGCCCTTATTACTATTCTGCCTTGGAACCAATACTCAGTATTGATTCTAAGATGAATGCTAGGGTTTAATTTTTTAAATATGTTATTAACTTTAAAACATTATGTAAATATCATTATTGTTATTAACAAAAAATAAAAATGCCATCATCACATTACTTTCATATCTCCCAGCTAAGTTCTTTGTATTAAGCTGATTATACTGATTCAGGATAGCCAGTCTGAAGACAACTGCTTTACCCCTACAAGTCTTCATGATGTCTAATTCCACTTCAAAACAACGTTCTTCACAGTAGACTCAGGAGGGATTTTGGAGCAAATGCATTTTTTTGTTTGTTCATTTTTTTATCTTACTTTGTTGAAATGCAACTGTAATAATAAGGATCATAATGATGAGGAAGAGATTGGTAATTTATTATAAACTTATGGTTTTCTTATGTGCAAATTTGTTATCAAAATAATTTTTAAAAACCATAGTTTTCCCTTTAAATTAAGGTTGATTCAGCTATCATTTACATAGCATTCAGCATGTGCTAGTTTCTGGGGGCAGCTATCAGCCCTGCCCTCATAGATTTATAAACAATCAGAGGACCATGAAACATACAGGTAAGTGTAATATAAAAGAATGCATTTTAGGTGCATTATCCATGTGTACTGTGGCCCAGTGCAATAGAGGACTGGGATTAGAATCAGGAGGACACTAGTTCCAATCTGCCAGGCAGTCTCTTCACCCCATTTGCCTCTGTTTCCTCCTCTGTAAAATGAACCAGAGAAGGAAATGGCAAATCACTCCACTATCTTTTGCCAAGAAAACTCTAAATGTAATCAGAAAGAGTGCGATATGACTGAACAACATCAACAAATCAATGTGCAAAACAAAGTATTACATGAGGTCCAAAGACAGGCCAGTAAGAGAAATGGATCAGAGACTGCAGCAGAATGGAATGACTGCGAGAAAGATTAGTTCGATGGCAGTGACGGAAAGTGGAACAGCAAAAACAAAAGGGAAAACAGGTCATAGGAAGTGACTACAATAATCCAGGAGGTTGTTAATAGTGGGAATAAAGAGAAAGATGTGTATACAAAAGATGTGTATGGAGGGGGTGGGGGGAAGAACCTATTATTAAACTGGACAGAATCTTAGAAATCAGCTAGGAAAACCCTTCATTTTTCAAAAAAGTTCATTTATTTAATTAATTATTTTAGGGTGTTTTTCCATAGTTAAATGAATCGTGTTCTTTCCCTCCCTCCTCCCTCCCACCTCCCACAGTCCACAAGCAATTCCACTGGCCTACCCCATTTTTTTGCAATTCCACTGGCTACCCCTTACAAGGTAATAAGGTAATAAGGTAAGACCTTACAAGGTCTTACAAGGAAATACAACACCTATTCAGCATGGCAGGAATGGGAGAGTGGAGTGGAAAGTGACTCTGAAGTCAACTACTTCAGACACTCATTCCCTGAGTGACTTGGGACAAGTCATCTCAACTGGCTGGGACTTAATTTCCTCATTTGTAAAAATGAAGGACCTGAACTACATGGCACACGGATGCCCCTTCAGCTCTAGATCTAGGATCCCAGCCCCACATCTGCAAAATTTGCCAATAAGCTTATATTCTAAATCTAAGCAGTTCTTGGCTTCCCTTTGTTTAATTGTTTTCAGGCATGCCCAGCTCTCTGTGACCCCATTTGGGGTTCTCTTGGCAAAGATACTATAGTAATTGACCACTTCCTTCTCTAAGCTCATTTTATAGATGAGAAACTGAGACCACCAGGGCTAAATGGCTTGCCCAAAATCATACCATTAGTAAGTATCTGAGGCTGGATTTGTACTCAGGGAGAAGAGTCTTCCTGCTTCCAGGCCCAGGACTCTATCCACTGAACTACCTGGTTACCCTTTGAATCCCTATCTCCCCTTTTCTTTAAAATTTTTTTTTTCTAAACCCTTACCTTCTATATTAAAATCAATACTATGTATTGGGTTCCATTAGAGAAGGGCTGTAAGGGCTAGGCAATGGGGGTTAAGTGCCTTGCCCAGGATCATAGGGCTAGAAATTATCTGAGGTCAAATTTAAACTCAGGACCTCCCATCTCCAAGTCTGGCTCTCAATCCTTCGAGCCACCTGGCTGCCCCCTAACTCTCCTCTTTTCAAGAAGTCACAGATCCAACATAATTTTCACTACTCTCCTCTGATCGTTTTTGCATTAAAGTATTAAAGGATATAAATTCTAATCCAACCCCCTCATTTTATGGATGAGATAATGAAACTGAGGTCCATAACAGATAAAAGGACTTATCCAGGGTCATCCTACACTCCATGGATCAGATGAGGCACAAAAGCAAAAGTACCAAAATTGAGAACATGACACTCCTGCACCAACTTCAGAAGGGTAGCAGAGATTCAGCAGTGAGGATAAATTCAACATGAACAAAAATCTGTGTGGGCAGAGTATGTTGGCAGACTGCTGGGAAACAAAAGTTACAGACCAAAGTGGGCATTAGGTCACCAGCCACATGAGTAATGAAGATGTGACAAAGAACATAAAAATACAGCAGGTCCTTGCTACTCCTTTGCCCCGAGGAGAGAATCAGAAAATACCTGCATAGTTTGCAAATAGTAGAGAAGCTCCACCCAAGTCTCCTGGATTTTAATTACAGGTTACTTCTGGCCTGAGTTTCTATTTAGATATACCTATTGCTGATACCCCAATAGTATCCTTAAAAAGGTAACCAAAAGGCACAGTTTGCATACAATAGTCAAAGATAACTCTGAGACGGGTAGTGTTAGGGATTTCAAATATAGAAAATTCCAAATCAGGGGAATTCCTTACACCAATACAGGTCAGCACTTTCTGTGTAATTTATAAAGTCTTAGAAAGTTGCCTAGAATCTTAAGAAGTCAGGTGACTTCCACAGAATCACACACCTAGTGGGTATCAGAAGTAGGACTTCCTTCATCTGAGACTAGCGCTCCCCCCCCCCTCTCTCTCTCTCCCTCTCTCCCTCTCTCCCTCTCTGTCTCTGTCTCTGTCTCTCTGTATCTCTCTCTCCTCTCCACTTCCTTATAAGAGCTAATAATGATGTGGAGATCACTAATGATAAGAGTAGCATTTATAGAGAGTTTTAAGGCCTACCAAGCATGTTATACATGACCTCATTTGATCCTCACAACAACCCTCTGAGATAAATGCTATTATCGTCTCCATTTTACAGATGAGAAAACTGAGCCGAAGGGAGGTAAGTGATGTACTGAGAATCACACAGCTGGTATCTTGGGTGACATGAGAATTCAGGTCTTTGTGATTCCAAATCCAAAAAAGGAAGGTTTATGCTACCAAGGAAATACATTGGCAGGTCCTACCAAATCAAGGAGAAAGAAGAGAAATGATCAGCTTTGAAGAAGGAGGCAAAACTAGAAATATCCTAGTAAAGGAGGCAGCCTCTGATGCTACCTGTGTAATTTGAGGCATTTCACTTAACGTCCCTGGGCCTCAGTTTCCTAATCTATAAAATGAAGAGTTTGAACTAGATAACCTCTGAGGTTCCTTACAACTCAAAATCTATGATTCTATTGGTTTGTCATCCAGGGATCATCAAGATTGGCTACAGAATGTCTTAGGTTGTTTTTTCGTTTTTGTTTTTCAGCCATAGTAACTCATGAAGGCTAAATGTCTACTAATCAGTGGAATGAAATCATAGCTCTTTGAAGAATGAATATATGAGTACACTAGCCACAATGACCAGTGAGAGGCAGACACTAATATTGGTTTTATATAAAAATTCTAGAAAATTACAAATCTATACCCTCTAACAAAAGATTCCAGTTCAGGAAAGTCCTCGGGCCTCCCTTCCTTTTCCAAACCTTAAAAGCCATTTTCTTTTAAATGTAAGCAAAAAAAAAAAATTAAAGAACTATTACTTCCTTCATAGAGAAAAATTATACTTAAGAAATATGTTTAGATACGTAACTAAAGTGTGCTAGGCAAAAATCCTTCCACCCCTTTCCACCTCCAAAAAACAACTAAACAACATTTATGAAACTATTTTGAGGGCTCTGACAAAAATGACTGCAAAACTATTTCAAATTCATTCAACCCAGAAGGACAATATTTTGAATGAATTTTCTCACAATAAAACAGGACAACAGCACACTTATACCACATATGCTCTGTGAGGTAGGCAGTACAAGTAGTATCGTCCACATTTTACAGATAAGGAAGCCAAGACCAAGAGAAATAAAATAACTTGCTCATAGTCACGCCTGCAGCAAGTGTCAGAGGCAGGAATTATACCTAAGTCTCCACCCTTCGACTTGTATATCCTGTCCATTACCACAAGCCACCTGTCCAATATGATTTGTTGGACTTTGAGATGAGGGTTTGTGCTTTTGTCTGAAGAAAGCTCCGAGAGTTCACAGTATTTCAGATAAAAGTCAAAGGAAGATCTGTGTGTGAAGATCTGACTTTTTAAAACTTTTCCAGTTTTTTAGCTTGCCCACTCTATCTGCTATAGATGTACGGCATCCTCCATCAGGGACGGATGACAAACACTAGCCTGAGCAAAGCTAGAATCATCCTTGCTCTAAAAATCTGAAAATTTCCTGAATTAATGAAATAGTTTGATCTAAAGCAAAAGTGTAGACATGCTACAATCAAACACTCCAGTGCCACCAAACTGATTAAAATATAATTAGGAGGAGCACATAGTGAGTGCCAAGCCTAGAGAAAGGAGGTCCTGGGTTCAAATCTGACCTCAGGCACTCCCTAGGTGTATAACTCTGGGAAAAGTGACTTAAACTCCAATTACCTGTTCTTCTGCCTTTGAAACAACACTTAGAAGAGATTCTAAGATATACGGTAAAGTTTGTTTTTTTAATGGAATTGGGAAAGATTTAACAAAATAAATAAAAATACAATAAAACAATAGATTTGTGGTGATCTTTAGGTACAGTTTAGTGGCTCCCCATTTCTACTTGTTTTTGACACCTCTGGTTTTTTGTTGTTTGTTTGTTTTTTTAAATTTTTTTAAACCCTTACCTTCCACCTTAGAATCAATATTATGTGTTGGTTCCAAAGCAGAAGAGTGGTAAGGGATAGGCAATGGGGGTGAAGTGACTTGACTAGGGTCACACAGCTAGGAAGTGTCTGAGGCCAGATTTAAACCCAGGATCTCCCATCTCTACGTCTGGCTCTATCCTCTGAACTACACCCAGCTGCCCCCAATATTTCTGGTTTAAAGGATCTTTCTTCAAGTTCTTGCTAAGCTACAGGCACTATGAAGAGTCCTTTTGGGAACCAAACTATTATTGGTGAGTCTTTCTTCCGTCACATTCTTCTTGCAGCTTTATCCACCTGGACAACTCCTACCCATATATTTCCCATAAATTTTTCACTAAGAGTAAGAGTTAAAATACCAACCATTACTCTCAAAGGACTTTTTAGTAAAGTACAAAGTCTTACAAGTGAGCACTATGAGAATATTATCTAAACTATCATACTTAAATGATGTTTTTTCTAAACTATATCTTTTGCTTTTTTTTAAATTCTTTCTAATAAGAGATGCCTATATTAGTAGGAGGAGGATGGAGAGAGATATTTGGAAATGAAAATGATATAAAAACAAAAGAAATCAATAAAAAATCCTTTTAAAGAGAATTTGGAAAATATAGGCAAAGTGCTGCATTTTCATTTTCTCTCCTAAAAGGTTCCTATTTACATTCTCTCTTGAGGTCCACAGCTCTGACCTTACCAGAAGGATTTAATTCTGAAAGGCCTCCAGGCATGTGAACACATCTCAAATAACAAAAAGACCGAAAATACACAGCTGATGATTTTAAGATTAAAAATAAATGACAGGCCTTTGCTATTTTTAGTAACTCCCCACCTAAACAGAAGCAGTTGAAAAAGGGTCAGAAAGAAGGAAACAAAGAAAAGTAAAACCAAGGCCTGGGCTATTTGGGATCCACATCTCTTTTTTCCTGATGTTTCAATTATATGCCTTCATGGCAAGTACTATGTCTCCTTCACAGGGAGGAGGCTGAGATGTTCAGTAAAAGTGAACTGATACCACTAATGAGTAACCTTGGCAAGTAAGCCCACTTTTCCTGCCAGAACCTCCCAGAAAAGCAAAGGAAGGTCTCAGGAGGCACAATGACTTCATCTCATAAATTAATGCGACTAGACTTGGATGTGAGATATTCTTTTTTTTTTCCTTCCTTCTCTCAATTTAATGCAATAGCAATGGTAGAATCATCTTAGATCTAATCATCTCTCTATCCAGAGGCTGTTATCTTTTGTCAGTCACATAGATTACCAAAGACTAGCAAATACAGGAATTTCTGGTGCAAAGGTGTCCAACTCACACCATGGAAACCCCCAAATTGGGGGCAGCTGGGTAGCTCAGTGGATTGAGAGCCAGGCCTAGAGACAGGAAGTCCTAGATTCAAATCTGACCTCAGACACTTCCCAGCTGTGTGACCCTGGGCAAGTCACTTGACCCCCATTGCCTACCCTTACCACTCTTCTGCCTTGAAGCCAATACACAGTCTTCACTCCAAAACAGAAGGTAAGGGTTTAAAAAAAAAAAAGAAACCCCCAAATTGTGGACCTGACCAGATTAAAATGTAATTAGGAAGGACAGCTAGGTGACTAGAGAGCCAGACCTAGAGATGGAAAGTCCTGGGTTTAACTCTAACCTTAGATACTTCCTCACTCTGTGACTTTGGACAAGTCACAAAACCCTAATTACCTAGCCCTTACCACTCTTCTGCCTTGGAAATGTGAGATTAAATTTAATATCCAACAACTCCAAGTATTATATTTTATAAGATTTATTAATAATCACTTGAAGTAAAGGAAAAGTATAGCCTGAATAAAGACAAGTTTACCAGACCACAAAAGCAAGAGAAGAGCAAGAGGAAGGAACATGGCTACAGAAACTTTATCTATAAAACATAAGGACATAAAATGAGGACAAAAAGTAGGATTCTAGGAAATGTAGTCCTGGGATACAAAATTCTAATTACACAGAACTAATACTTAGTATGGATTCCAAGACAAAAGGTAAGGTTTTATTAAAAGTGTAATTTTTTTTTGCAAGATTTCACTAAATTTATTTATTAGTTTATTAAATTTTATTACAATTTAAATTAAATTTCACTAAATTATTAATTTATTAAATTATTGTTTATTGATTTATTAAATTTTAAACTAAATTTCACTAATTTATTTATTTATTAATTTGGCCGGTTACTCATTTATCAATTTTTTATTACTTTATTAAATTAAATTTCGGTAAGGTTTTATTAAAATTGTAATTGCAGGGGCAGCTGGGTGGCTCAGTGGAATGAGAGCCAAGCCTAGAGATGAGAGGTCCTACGTTCAAATCTGGCCTCAGATACTTCCTAGCTGTGTGAGCTTGGGCAAGTCACTTAATCCTAATTGCCTAGCCCTTTGCCACTCTTCTATTTTGGAACCAACACGTAGTATTGATTCTAAGACAGAAGGTAAGGGTTAAAAAAAGGGGGTGGAAAGTATAATTGGCAAATGCTTAACAAAATAAATTAAAAAATATACTCCAACCCAGATAATGTTAATCTGTGGTTTTCTAAGTCAATCTGGGGCCACAAGAATCTATTTCTATCTTGAGTTTGACCCTACTGCACTTGAGAAATTTGTTTATGGTATAAAAGAAATGCCTCTGTGAAGAAAACCAGTTTTGTATCACTAAGATGAAGTCCAAGAACAAGGGATTACATAAGGTTTATTAAGTCTGGGTTCAGAGGAGGGGATTAATGCAGGTAATACAGGAATGCATTGTTAGCTCACCAACTTCTCGTGTGTTTATTGTGTTATAAGAGAATTTCTCAGGGCAGGCTAGCATCCATCCATGTTATCCATTAATCTGAAGGAAGTTTCCAAGTAAAATCAAGACTTTAACCAGGTGGGAAAACTCTGTTGAATCTATGTGTTTTCCTTTATTTTTATTCAGACTTCACTGACTTTCAGTCTAAGAACAGAGCTAAAAAGACTAGAGAGAACCAAAGGAAAGAAAAAGCATACCTGAAGCATCAAAGAGGACATCTCCAAAAAGTATACACTTGTGAAGAATGGAAGGGCAAGGGAGTAATGTAGTTACTTAACTGTATTCTCTCATAATATATGCTTTTTTAAAAAAAAATATGTAACAGGGACAGCTGGGTGGCTCAGTGGAGAGAGAGCCAGGCCTGGAGATAAGAGGTCCTGGGTTCAAATTTGACCTCAGACACTTTCCAGTGGTGTGACCCTTGGGCAAGTCATTTATCCTCCATTGTCTAGCCCTTGTCACTCTTCTGTCTTAGAACTGATACTATGACAGAAGGTAAGGTTTTTAAAAAACAATTATTATTATAGTCTATTATGAGTACTGAAATTGAAATCAGAAGACCTGAGTTTGAATCTAAGCTCACTTGCCTGCTTTAACCATATGAGTTTGGACAAGGCATCTCAATTTGGGGGGCCTCCATTTTGTCATCTAGGAAATGAGAGACTAAAACTAAGAAACCTCTAAGATCCTTTCAAGGCATTAATTCTTAGGGTCCTAAATAATTTGAGGTAAAATGCAAAACTGCCTTTAAGTCCCAAATCCACTAGCAAAATAAAAAAAACCAAAATTAAGCAAGTATTTATTAAGCATCTGTTATATGTTGGGCACCTTGCTAAATGCTAGAGACAGAAAGACATTTTATTTACATTCTACTGAGGTGAGGGAGTAGAACGATGTAAGCAAAAGCAAAATTTATACAGAATAAATGTCAAGTATTGGGATGACTCAAAATGGGATTATGAAGAGTTAGACATGACTGAACAATAAAAATGGCCATTAGGGGGCAGCTGGGTAGCTCAGTGGATTGAGAGCCAGGCCTAGAGACAGGAGGTCCTGGGTTCAAATCTGGCCTCAGACACTTCCTAGCTGTGTGACTCTGGGCAAGTCACTTGATCCCCATTGTCTACCCTTATCACTCTTCTGCCTTGGAGCCAATACTCAGTATTGACTCCAAGACAGAAGGTAAGGGTTTAAAGAAAAACAAACAAAAAATGGCCATTAGACACTTACCAAATCTAGGTAGGGCCTAGATGCCACCCTAACTGACTTGACGGATGCAATGGATAGAGCATCAGGCTTGGAGTCAGGAAGGCCTGAGATCAAATCCACCCTCGGACATATTAGCTATGTGACCCTGGGCTAGTCACTTAACCCTATTTGCCTCAGTTTCTTCATCTGTAAAATGACCTAGAGAAGGAAATGGCAAACCATTCCATTGTCGTCTTCATCTGCAAAATGGAGACTATAATCTTTGAAAAAGCTATCTCTCAGAATCGTAACAAAGAAAATGTTTTATAAGCTATCAAATGCTAGAGACATAAAAGTTATTATTATTAGGAGATGGGGTTTAATAATACCAAAAATTACAAAAAGGTGTGGATTGAAAAATAGGTCACAATGTGAAAGTGTGTTTGAAAATTCAGTGGAAGAAAAATTGACCTCTATTGAGAAATTGAAGGGATTAAGAGAGCAAGAGGCTCACTGGAGAAATTAAGGGAACCACACTGTTTCTATCTTATGACTCAATTCTGGAGCTAGCTTATTCCTTTTCTATTCTATTATGGGCCTGACCAAAATCTTTTCTACGAGAAAAGTTTATTCAATCATGGAAATTATGGGGAAACCTTATTGTGTTGTTTGAACCTAATCCTGCATGGCTGGGAAACTGGCTCGCCTGTACCTGCTTTTTGGAGACCTTTAACCAAGGACCAAGGTATCTTTTCCTGAATTCAGGGAATTGCACCTGTTCATTCTTCCTCTCCAGATTTGCAAAATCCCTAATCTTTCCTCAAACTAGAAATCAGATTACCTACTATGGTATTTTTCCCTTTAATTAATTCATCTTATTTGATTGTTTTTAATGGACAAAAGTCTGTTTCCCCCCTGTACTGTGGGTCCAGCCCTAACGTGAGGAAAAGGCCTGGTTCTGAATAGTTAGACAGTTGGCATACATTGTTTAATAAAGCCACATGCTCAGAAGATCAAACCTTCCTCAGCCTTTTTCCTCTTCTGCTCATTCCACTTTGCAATGAAAATAAGGAAAGCTTCAACACCAGGATATGGCATTTGAATGTGAAAGTACAAGAAGAAAGATACAAGGCGAAAGAGAAAGACTGAGAAGGATCACTTCTCATTGAGAACAGGAAAATGTCAGAGGAGATGGCATTTTCATTGGGGGCTGAAAAAATGGGTAATACACTGGGTGAGTGAAGTTAATGGGGAAGGACGTTTCAAAAAAAAATCTCTAGACTGTCACCGGTCAATGACTGCAGACCTCTATTTCACTCAGCTTTTGACTGACATTAAAAACAAAGATGCAGAGAGAAGCTAGGTGGTTAGAGAGCCAGACCTAGATGGGAGGTCCCAGATTCAAATTTGACCTCAGACACTTCCTAGGTGGGTGACTCCGACAAATCACTTAACCCCCATTGCCTAGCCCTTTCCACTCTTCTGCTTAGGAACCAATACACAAGTATTAATTCTAAGATGGAAGATATGGGTTTTGTTTTTTTTTAAGGTACAGTCAAACTTGAATATGCAAATTTTCATGCTCAAATAGTATGGCCAAAGGCAGAGAATGGTGAGAGAACCCAAGTAATCTTCAGAAGGTCCAAAAATGTGCTCTGATAAAATGCCCTATTCTGAACAAATTTCAGAAACTGCTACAATTCTAATTCAATTTCTTTAAAAAGAAATACATTTGTGCTAAAGGGAATTTCTATTTATAGAGCCATAAAATTTTATGCTGGGAAACAGAAGAAATATAGTCCACGGTGGCTCAAAGACTTGTGTCCCCATTACAAACACAGTTACACTTTTGTTTCTGTCTGCATCGTTACTGTATATGTTATGTTACATCCTTTCAAAAGGAAATGCAAAATCTAAACATTAAAACACACATACAGCAGCAAGAGAGGAAGCCATCTGGGAGAATTTCACAAACTGGAAGGCAGACTATAAAGTGATATCTGCCCCCCCACTCCTTGCCCTTACCCCAACTCCTGGCAAGGAAACTTAATACAAAGCAGGAAGCAGCCACGGCCCCTTTGGCAAGATGAGACTGCTGCGGAGAGCGAGGTTGACCAGGCTCTCCCCAAATGCTGCCTTCTGGGGAGCATGCAGTGCCATCCCTCTTACTTCATGGGCACTACATTTTCTTACTGTTTTTTAAGCCAGAGGGCACTTAAATTTTCATTACATTTTCAGCCTCCTGATTTAAAGATAACACAGGAAGAAATGAAAAAAAAATGTTGGTGCATCTTTGGTGGATAACCGTGGAACTCTGCTTTAGAACTCTTTTCTTCACAAAGCCCACAAAAATGTTCTTTTTCTGTCCATTCCCCTCTCCTCTAAAAAGAATGGAGCTCACTGGTCAGATGTGGCTATGCAGGCTATAGCCACAGCTATGCATGCTGTAAAAGTGAAATTTGGGAGATGCTATCTAAAAGTATATATATTTTCTATGGACACTTGGAAATTGTCAAACTACATTTCCCGTGATCCAACGGGTTTCCGGTTCTGGTTCTTTGGGCGTGGGGAGGCCTACGTCTCCACGCAGAGAAGAGTTTAAATCTCCTGGGTTAGGAGGGAGTGGCCTCTTGGCCAGCAGACTCGGGAAGAGAGACGCGAGACAATAATGGTGCAGGCGGCAATTTTGAATTCTTACAAGCGCGTGGTCTAATGACTTTATTTATCAACATGGCTTTAATAAAAATACTAATTTATATATTTATACCAGCCTTTATCATTTTTTATCCTTATAATGCTCACTGGACAGCGATGTGTTCTCACTACAGGATTCAGAAATTAAAATATGTGGAGCTCCTCACCCTAATCTCTATCCTCCACTAAAACAAATTTTTCTATGTTCTCTTCTTATTTGGAAATTCACTCAATTTTCTTCTCCAAAAGGGGAGGATAATTAGTTAAAATGTGCTAACAAGACCAGGAGGGAAGACAGCTAGACAAATACTTATCAGAATCTCAGAGCTGGTGAGGATGCCCTGCAGACATTTAGCCCAAACTGTATTGGAAAAGAGATCTTTTCTGGGAGAGAGGGAGAAATGGAGGGTAGTAGAGAAGGAATAAGGATTTATATAACACCCACTATGGGACAGGCATTGTACTAAGCACTTTACAAACATATTACTTCATTTGATCTTCATAAAAACTCTGCAAGGTAGATACTGTTATTCCCATTATATAGTTGAGGAAACTGAGTCAAACAGTCAATCAATAAATATTTATTAAGTGCCTACTATGTGCCAGCTAAGCTCTGAGGTTAAATGTTCAATGATGTGTCCAGGATCATACATGTTCCTTATTCCTGATAAGTGTCTGAGGCTAGATTTGAATTTTGGGTCTTCCTGACTCCAGGCCTGATGCTCTATTCACTCACGGCCTCCACCTAGCTACCTCCTTTCTATTATATAGCATTTAGCTTCATGTTATTGTTCTTATTTTCCACTCCAGTCAAACCAGTCCCCAAATACACCCTGTCCCTTCCCCTGTCTGGGCTTTGTTGGCTCATCCTATTCCCTCAGCCTGAAATGCTCCTCTTGGTCCCATTCCCACATCCCTGAAAGTCCAATCCAAATGCTAATGACTCCAGAAAGCATTCTCTGATATTCCATCACTCTCAGCCTTATTTTACATGTCTCTAAAGCACTTATTTACTCATTTACAACAGGGTTATCTGTTTGTCTTACTAACCCATTGGACCATAAGCTCTAGGAACCTATCTAAACTTTGTACCCACATCATGACTTCACACACTTAATGCAAACAAAAGACATTTAATAAATTTTTGTTGAACATGTGGCTTAATTCTGATATGATAAACCAAGAGGATTTTTTTTCCTTCACTGGGTGAGATATAACACACATCAACCTTGTTTCTTTCATTTAAAGAATACTGTTCCCATAGTTGAGATAAAGTGCATTTTAGAATTCTAAAAAAATTAAAAATATATATATATATCCCCCAAACTTAAAGCCCTTAAAGCCTAAAGATTACTCAGGAAGACATTGACTAGTTATAGAAACAGAAAGAACAATAACATGAAACTAAATGCTGTATAATTACATCAACCAGTGCTGGCCCTGGAAGAGAAGTGAAAAGGAGGGAGGGAGGGAGGGAGAGAGGGAATTATTTGTGTAGAATGCTATAAATAATGTCAGACATGTTTGATGCGTTGGTTATTGTAACTTTTAAAAATATTTTGCTTTAATCCCTATTATAAGGGAAGGCTAACTGAATGGGGATATTCATATATTCAGTTCAGTATGTTCAAAAGTAAATATGGGGGGGGGGGCAGCTGGGTGGCTCAGTGGATTGGGAGCCAGATCCTAGAGATGGGAGGTCCTGGGTCCAAATCTGGCCTCAGATACTTCCCAGCTGTGTGACCCTGGGCAGGTCACTTAACCCACCCACCGCCTAGCCCTTACCACTCTTCTGCCTTGGAACCAATACACAGTATTGATTCTAAGATGGAAGGTAAGGGTTTAAAAGGTAAATGTGATATAAAAGCAAAATGTATCAAACAGATTCTTTTAAAAAAGAAAATTAGTCAGGTCAGTTTTATAGACAAAGTTCTTTCACTTCTCACTAAAATATGATGAAATGCAGTAAATCTTTTTCTAGGTTAAACCCTAGACTTCTGTTTACCTATAGACAACTCTGATTCCTCATTCTGAACAGAGTACTAAGAATCACCTTCAATGACTAATAATCCAAACATCAATTTTATTTGACTTTTATTTTTCTATCAGAAAGAGTTTTAGTTAATGATTTAAGAATTCATGATACTTCAAACTAAAATTAAAAATCATGATATTTCAAATTAAGTTTAAGAAGTCACACTCTAAGATATCATTTCATACTGAGCATAGTGCCTGGCACATAGCAAGCTCTTAATAAAAAACTTTTTGCTTGATTGTCTAATTTAGGAGGGATAAAAAAAAAACTATCAAACTTCCTCAATAATAATTTTCCCCGACTCAGAAATCTTCTCCAGTTATTGCTCC
This sequence comes from Gracilinanus agilis, assembly GCF_016433145.1. Classification (NCBI taxonomy): domain Eukaryota; kingdom Metazoa; phylum Chordata; class Mammalia; order Didelphimorphia; family Didelphidae; genus Gracilinanus; species Gracilinanus agilis. Next base: position 164,465,737 of record NC_058130.1, read on the forward strand.
TTCCTGGTCCATAGGATTATAGAGTTAGAACTCATCTAGGCCAATCTCATTTTATAGATGAAGAAATCTGGCCACAGAAAGGTCACATTGATAAATAGCAGAGCAAGAATTTAAACTCAGGTTAAATCCAGAATTATTTTCCTCTAAACCTTCAGGGTTTTAAGTGGTTGCATGTCAAAACACAATACAAAAAATCCTTGCCTACAAGAGCACACAAAACACACTCCAGCAACTATCCTAAAATCAACTTATTCGGTTTATTCAGTACTCTATTCTTAAAGATCACTAAATTAATGGCTCTTGATGATTGCAGTAGAGGAAAGTTGAAATTTTGAAGGCTAAAAAAGAAATCTAAAAAGAGGGCGTGAGTAAAGGAGGAGCAATTAGGTAGATTGTGAGCCTGGCCTAGAGATGGAAGGCTCTAGTTTTAAATCTGGCCTCAGATACTTCCTAGCTGTATGACCCTGGGCAAGTCACTTAATGCTCATTGCCTTCCGGCAGGATGGAAAAGGAAGAGGAGGAGACAGAAAATAGGTTTAGGAGGGAAGAGCCACAGGGAGAGATAAAAGGCTGAGTTAAGAGTCAGATAGAAATGTTCTAGAGTTATAGACTGTGGAGGCAAAACACTTGTAGATAAATTTAGAACAGGTAGGAAGGGGCATTGGATGTTACCCCCCCCCCCCGAACTTGAACTGCCTTGAGATTCTATGACCCTATACAAATTATAAGCAAATGAGAACACTGTCATTGTTCCATCTCCGTGGATCATAGGCCATACATACATCAAAATATTTATAGCAGCATTTTGGAAGCAGCAAAAAGCTGGAACAAAGTAGATACTTATCGATTGAGGAACAGTGGCATGAGGTACCATAAATGAGGTAAATTGTGGTATATGAATGTAATATCACATTCTATAGTACGGGAATATGTGCTGTAAAAAATAACAAATGTGAAAAATTCAGAGGAGCAGGGAAAGAGGTGTAAGAATTGATATAAAATGAAGTAAGCAGAATCACAAAAATAATATGTACAATGACTACAGCCATGTGAATATCTTTTATCAAAATATTACCATCAAGTGGTCCTGGTCCACTAAAGGGCACAGCAGCCCAGAAAGGTCTTGTCTCACTGACCAAAAGGGTTCTGTTAGATAAGGAAGATTCAGACCCCAAACTGACAGGCACAGTGTAGATGGAACGAAAGATGGTAAGATAGATGTGAGCAGAAAAGAAGACTATGGACTCCGAAGCTTGGTAGTCCCTATCCCAAGCACTCTTGCCCATTTCCCCTCCTTGACAGAAAAGTAAAAACATTCCAACTTGATCATTAACAGCAACAGCTAAATGCTCCTTTCCCAATCTTATATAAAGAACAGTATGATGCTCTGGGCTATGACATTTTTTTCTATTATAGAAGTAGAACATGGAAGGAGGCCAAAAAAGGACTCAGGAAATTCTATGGCTAGCACTAGGAAACTTTGTCTTAGAGATTGGCAATGCCCCCAAATCCACAAGTGGGTTTAAAAGAGGTCAGGCTCTTCCTAACTGTGTGACCCTAGGCAAGTCACAAGTCACTTAACCCCATTTGCCTAGTCCTTGCCCTTCTGTCTTAAGTGTTTTTACTAAAAGAAAAGGGGAAGGGGAGGGAAAGGGAGAAGGAGGAGGAAGGAAGGAGAGAGAGAGGGAGGGAGGAGAGAGGGGGGAGACAGAGATAGAAACAGAGAGGCAGAGACAGAGAGAGAGGGAAAGAGAGAGAAGGAGAGAGAGAGGGAGGGAGAGAGGGGGAGAGAGAGAGACAGATACAAAGGCAGAGACAGAGATAGAGAGAAAGACAGAAACAAGGAGAAACAGAGACACAAATAGAGAGGGAGAGACAGAGGGGGGGGGATGGGAGGAAGGGAGAGAGGGAGAGAGGAGAGACAAAGAGTCGGAGAGAGAGAGAGAGACAGAGACAGAGAGAGAGAGAGAGAATATTAGGCTCCCCAAACTAACTTCTTTCTTTTTCAAGCTAATATAGAAATTTTTTCTATTTTTTCCTGAACAAACTAGGTCTATGTTGAGACATATATAGTCCGAAATAGATTTCTAAATGAATTTAGATCTAGACCTAGATATACAGACATATATGTCTCAATTTAAATCTAGATCATTTGTGTATATGTACACACACACATATATTTACACACAAACACACACACATACACTATCTTATAACCCTCCATAAAGTGTTCTCTGATCTTCCAGCCCATAATCATCCCTCCATTTCTTAAGTTAATATTACACCTACAGTTTAATATTTAACTGTGCTCTGATAGTGTCTCATGCTTTGTCTCCCAAAATAGACAAGTGCCTGAAGGGTAAGCAACCGCATCTTGTTCTTCTTTTATGTATCCCTTCCAGTATGAATCCTAGCAGTGTGCTGGGCACGTCATGATGGTGATGGTTTATATAGCATCTCAAAGTTGGCAAAGTACTTTATTTATTGTTTAGAAACCTTGCTTTCTCTCCTAGTAACATCTCTAAGGCAGATGGGCAAAGGCTCCCAACTCCAGGCCCGGTGCTCTATCCACTGTGCCACCCAGGTGCCCCTAAACCCATTTTGGTTCAAGAAGGCTAACTAATAAATTGAGCATATACATATGCTCAGTTTTAACCCTGTAGTATTAATTAGATCATTTCTCTATGTTTTTATATCTCTATCAAGTCTTACCCTCTTCGTTGAGCTCTAATTCCATATGACTAATTTCCTATTGGATAATTTCAAACTGGATGTCCCAGAGACATCTTAAAACTCACCACGACTAAAATTGAACACATTATCTTTTTTTTTTTAAACCCTTACCTTCTGCCTTAGAATAAAAGGAATTAGAATCAACTGAATTAAAATGATCTTAACATCATTCTCAGCTTTGTGATAGCCATGACAAAAGTTAAGTATTTATTTTTTTAAAACCCTTACCCTCCACCTTAGAATCAATATTAGGTATTGATTCCAGAGCAGAAGAGCAGTAAGGGCCAGGCAGTGAGTGCTAAGTGACTTGCCCAGGATCACAGAGCAAAGAAGTGTCTGAGGTCACATTTGAACCCAGGATCACCCTTGGCTCTCAATCCATAGTTACCAGTGAAAGAAGGAAGGAAGGAAGGAAGGAAGGAAGGAAGGAAGGAAGGAAGGAAGGAAGGAAGGAAGGAAGGAAGGAAGGAAGGA
>NC_058130.1:164483870-164709520 GCF_016433145.1 Gracilinanus agilis
GGAGGAGGAAGAGGAGGAGGAGGAGGAGGAGGAGAAGGAGAAGGAGAAGGAGAAGGAGAAGGAGAAGGAGAAGGAGAAACAACAAGAGTAGCAGCTCCTGGAAGCTCACTTTCACAGAACTCACCAGGGTAAGCCCTTAAATTGGACCTCATGGAAAAGGATTGGCTTCAAGAACTGGAAGGGTAGAGGAAGAGTCTATTTCAGGCATAGGAGACAGTAGGAGAAAAAGCATGGAGTCAGGAGAGAACACGGTAAGAACAGGGGATGGAGAGGAGTCTGGTTTGGCTAAAGCAAAAAATGTCATTCTTGTCAATAACAATAATAAATATTAATTAGGCACAAAGCTGTCAAGGAGAAAGCTGTCACTGAGGCATTTCAGAAGATTTACTAGCATCCTAAAATCAAACATCAGCAGGAAAAAACATATTCAAAGCAATTAATTCCTGTGTGATACCAATCTTAGGATGTTTTTTTTATATTGTAAAATGGATACTAACAAATTTACATAATACCTGAAAAAACACACAATATTAGCAAAACACAGAGCCCATCACCCCAAAGCAGCTAGAAAAAGGTTAATGTTTCCACATCAAAAAAAAGAGAATTGTTAGACATTTGATTTTAAAAAAAGTTTAAACTTAACAGAATTTCTATTTGGAGCAATTATGGTTGACTAAAAAGCAGTAAAGAGAAAAAAGGTACAGAGCACTGGATTTATCATATTTAAAGGAAAGTGACTTTCCTCCAGATGGAGCCCATGAAGCAGCTAAGATCTACCAATGAAATCAAAAGGTCCTTTCTGTGGTATATCCACATGAACTCAAACAAAAATAGACAAAGGAGGAACTGAACAAACAGCTGACTCATACAGATTTATATAGAAAAAAAAGAAGGATTTATGAAAGAAATTCAAGATTACAGAAATTATAGGCATCTTATCCATTGATCCATGCTAATTTACAGAAACAGTAGAAACTGTCTCTCACCAAATATCTACCAAGACAAGACTCAATGGCTAGAATCATACAAAAGAGTTCTGGACCCCTACTTTGGAAGCCTAGTAAAATCTATAGACTCCTTCTCCAAGTGCTCTTAAATGCACAAAATAAAATCTACCAGAGGAGCACAAAGGAAACCAATTATACTGAAATATAGCCATCAAAATATTTAAATAACAAATCAGACTCCACATTAATAATGATAATAATAATAGAAAACAATTATATATAGCTAACATTTATAAAGCACTTAACTATGTGCCAAACACTGTGCTTTCTGATTATTTCATTTAATCCTTTATCACAACCTTGAGAGGTAGATGTTTTTATTATTCTCGTTTTATAGTTGAGAAACATGAGTCTCATAATGTTTCATAATCTAAAAGACAACAAATTTCCAAATGCAAATGTAGACCACAACAAATCCTTAAGAATACAACAAATAACAGAACTGGATAAACAATAAATAATGGAAATAAAGCACTGTTACAAATAAACTACAATCACCTATATATTATACATTACACCAATAAGAACTCAATACAAAGATTTTTTTTTTTGGAATGGGGATTTCTGACCGACAATCCATGAATTAGACATTTTAGTTCATCAGATCACTTCACTGTCTGAACATTTCAGACTAATTTTGGATATCTTGAATGTATAACCAAAAATTCTAAAATATTTATCATCTAAAATTACTTTTTTGATTAAATAAAAACTACTAAAGGCATGCTTAAACTTAAGCAGGCTTCATAATCAAACCAAATGTTCTGATCCACTTTGCAATTACTATTCTATTTCTTTCAGGACTACTGTTCCTGCCTAAGTTCCTCAAATATGAAAGGCAGATGACTAGATGAAAGTAGAGTCTGCTTGGATAAGACGAATTAAAATAAACCGTTATAAAAGTTGAGAAGGTCTTGCTTAGTTCTTCTCATTCTAGTTGCAAACCCCCACACCCTTTCTTTTACTTAGTCAGCCAACAGCCAAATTACTGTAGTAGCTCTACTGGTCTTTTGGTTTTGCCTTTTTCTTCAAGAGGAAAGATTCTGTTGGCTCCTAGAATTTTAGCCCCAAGGACTAGATTCTTTTGGAGCAAGGACTAACTAGCTAATTATAGTTTAGTCAGGTTTTCTACCTCCAACGAGCTTAGAATACCAGATTTAAAGTCACCAAAATCTAAATTCAAATCCAGCCTCTTTACTTCTCACCTGGACAAATAACTTATCCTCTAATTGCTTTATTTTCTTCAACTTTCGAATAGGCATTATAAGGATTCAATAAGATAATATTTGAAAAGCGATTAGCACAGCACCTGAAACAAAGTAAGTATGTGTTCAATAAATGCTTGTTTTAGGGGCAGTTAGGTGGCCCAGTGGTTAGAGAGCCAGGCCTGGAGATGGAAGGTCCTGTGTGGGGCTGGGTAAATCACTTAATCTCAATTGCCTAGTCCTTACTGCTCTTCTTCCTTAGAATGATATTTCATATCCATTCAAAGACAAAAGGCTTATTTATTTAAATTTTATTTATTTATTTTGATTTAAATTATTTAAAAATAAATGTTTGTTTTCTTCCTTCTAATTAGACAGATTGAAATCCTTATCTCAAGACTTCCTGATTTTAAACCTACATTCCCCATCAAAATATTTCAAGGGAGCAGTGTATTTCAATAAATTACAAAGGGCTCTATGGGTCTGAAATGCCTCAACTTCCCTCAAGTCCCCCAAATCCTTTGAGTCTGCCATGCAAATACAAAGGCAAGAAAAGATGAATCAGTCCAAATGCATTTATTAAACCATTAAATGAGGTGGGCATTGTGCAAGGGCCTGGAGGCATGAATACAGAAGTGAGAAAAAAGAGAAGCCAAAGATAAGGAAGAAGGATAAAGGGCATGTGTGTGTGTCACCTACTCTTACATCATTTGATCTTCATAACAACACTAGGAGAGAGGAACTGTTATTATGAGCTCTGTTTTACAAATTAATACAAAGAATAAATACATAGTAGTAAAAGCTACTAAAAAAACCAACTACTTCTTGAAAGAGCTGACATGAGCTAAGACTTGAATGGAGCAATGGGCGCCCAGAAGCAGAAGTGATAAAAAAAAAGAGCCCACATCCCAAAAAGAGGGGACAGTCCAGGTCAGTTTGAATGGAATGTGGATGGAGTACACGAGAGACGGATTGTACAATCTGGAAAGAAAGGCCAGAACCAGATATCTGTCCAACAGAGGGGTTTGATTTTATACTAGAAGCAATGGGGAACCACTGGCATTTCTTGAACAGAGTGATCTCGGTGAATGAGGACTGGAGAGGGGAAAGACTGGAGTCCAGTTAGTGGGTTAATATGATAGTATTGGTGAGAGGCGACAAGGGTCTGACTTGGGGTGCTTGTGGTATGAATAAAAAGGAATGGGAAGTGAGGGATGGGGAGGAAGGCCTTTCTGCCTCCCTTCCTCCATCCTGTAAGGTTTTTCTTCATTGTACTCTGCATTCATTTTCTACCACCCTGAATCTTTGGTCCCGATTTTAGTTCACTGTTCTTCTGCCCAGACCTCTGGATCTCTTGTCTTTGGGAGCTTCTGCCTTTCAATCCAGAATGACTTACCCATTGATGACCTGGATTGACTTCATCTTAAACTGTATTCCTTTCACAATTCCAAGGTTGCCATTCCCATATTCCCACGGCCCCATAGCTCCCACTTTCCTGTTTTTTGCAAATCTGACAATCATGCAGCTTATTGCTTTCATGTGATAAAAGTGCCCTGATAAAAATCTGGGACAGCACCCTGAGGCACCATTCTCTGGGGCCAGCAATTACCCAATTTACATATCCATTTATCTGAACTTCTGATCTAGCTGGTATCTCTCCCTCTTATCTGGAAGGACAGTGAAAGACAAATTGTCAAATACCTCATTGAAGTCCCAGTAAACCCAGGGTAAAACTTTTTCAAGCTTCTGGCCATATGATCAGAAATTCAAGAGTTCAGACTAAAGGCCCTTTTCATAACATGGTAAAATAAAGCTTACACATAACCAGAAATGTCTGGTGAATGGGCTAAGCTTAGTTATGTAAGTTAGCTAATTTTTATTTTGGCTAAAAATTCCTATGTGGGACATGCTCCAGGATAAAATAGGTCTTGGGTGGTCCAGAGATAAACTCAGAGATATAAATTCATAGGAATGCCTTATTTACCAGTCTAATGATCCCATCAAAAAATGAAATTAGGTTACTCTAGCATGACCTATTCTTTTCTCCCTGTTTTATTAATGTTCTTTTCATTTTTTTATCTATCAATAACATTTCCCAATGATTCCTTTCTTCTCTCCGTATAATGCCCACCCTTGTAAACTAATAAACATAGTTAAAAAAAAAACAATACATGCACTATGTTTGGGAATGTATCCTTTATTCCCTATCTATAACCCACCATCTACCTGCCAAGAGGCTTGCTTTACCAACAGTCATCTTTGGACATGAATAGACATGGTTGGCCACTCTGCTGAAACAAGAGATCCAAACATGAATTGTTCTTGATGAAAATGAACAAAAATTATCCTTTTAACATAGTCAACATTTTTTCCATGGATTTATGTTAAGATAACTGGCTTATCCCCTTCAAGAGGACTGCCTTGTTGTGGCAGAAAGTCTTGTGTAGTTCAATGAAACGATGAGCAATGGTGGGTAGGGTTACACAAGATAGATCACAGTGGAGAATTCTGGCAAAATGTGATCCACCAGAGAAGAAAATAGCAAACTATTCCAGTACCTTTGCCAAAAAACCCTCTAGGGATGGTATTAAAATAACAGATATGACATCAGAAAATGAGCTCTCAAGCGAGAAGATATCCAACGTGTCACTGGCAGTGCCAGCTGGGCCAAAGACAAAAGGAAGCTTAGATGTGGATGTGTCTGGTGATGAAAGGAAATTCCAGTGCCATAAAGATCAATATTGTATACGTAAGATCCATGAGCCAGTCATCTGGATGTGGTCCAACAGGAGATGGAAAGTTTAAACATCAACCTCTTGGATGTCAATGAATTTAAATGGATGGGAATGGGTGGGTTTAATGCAGGTGATCATTATATATGCTACTGTGGACAAGGATTCCTTAGAAGAACAGGAGTAGCCCTCAATAAAAAGGGTGGGAAATGCAGTACTGGGCTATTATCTCAAAAACGACAATGAAATCTGTTCAAATCCAAAGCAAACCATTCAACATCACAGTAATACAAGTTTATGTCCTAACCATTGATGCCACAGAGGCTAAAGTTGTTCAATTCTATGAAGACTTAGAGCATATAGAAATAACACCAAAAAAAAAAAAAAGTTATGTTCACCATAGGGGGTTGGAATGTTAACATAGGAATCAAAAGAAAATTGGGGGGGAGGGGGGAACAGGACGAGCAGCAAAGTAGCTTAAGGCATACAGAGCCAAACCAGGAGACCAGAGGTCCTGAGTTCACATCCAGCCTCATGCACTTCCTAGTTGAGTGACCCTGGGCAAATCGCTTAACCCCAATTGCCTAGCCCTTACTGCTCTTCTTCTATGGAACCAATACATAGACTTGATTCTAAAATGGAAGGTAAGGGTTTGTTTTTTTTTTTTTTAAAAGATCATTGACTCTCTCGTCATAGCAAACACACTTTTTCAACAGCTTGAAATGCAACTCTACACATGACATCACCAGATGGTCAATATCGAAATCTGATTGATTAAATACAGTTTACACTGAAAGTTAAAACATGATCTGGATCTGACTGTGGATCAGAAACATCAGCTTCTTATTGCAAAATTCAGATTTTAGTTGAAGAAAATAGGGGAAAACATTACCAGTGATGGGCAAACTTTTTAAAGAGGGGGCCAAAGGAAAGGAAATGCTCATCTGTCAGTCTGTTTCTAAGGCAACTCTTTCAAAGTTTCATTGTATTATAACTTACTCATTTTATTTGTAAGATTAGGAATAATGTCGCACAGCCAGATAGAATATTTCAGGGGGCCGCATCTGGCCCGTGGCCCATAGCTTGCCCATTACTGCATTAGACTATAGAGGTATGACCTTAAAAAAAAATCCCTTATGAATATGATGTAGAGGTAATGAATAGATTTAAGGGATTACCTCTGATAAGAGTGCCTGAAGCACTATGGACAGAGGTTCATGATATTGTACAAGGGGCAGCACCAAAAGAAAAAAAAATCACAAACAAAAAGAAAAGCAAGAAAGCAAAATGGCTCTCTAATAACACTTTCCAAAATAGCCAAAGAAAGAAGAAAAGCCAAAGGTAAAGAAAAGGGGAAAAATAAATCCAGTTAAATACAGAATTCCAGAGAACAGCAAAAGAGAGATAAAAAGGTTTTTTCTTAAATGAGCAATGCAAAGAAATAGAAGAAAATAATAGAATGGGAAAGGCAAACTCTCTTCAAGAAAATCAGAAATATCAAGGAAATGTTTCATGCAAAAATTGGCAGGATAAAAGACAAAAATGGTAGGGACTTGACAGAAGTAGAAGAGATTAAGAAGTGACAAGAATATACAGAAGAATTATATAAGAAGACTGATAACCATGATGGTGTGTGTGGTTACTGTTCTCGAGCCAGACATCCTAGGGAATTAAGTCAAGGGAGCCTTAGGAAGCATTACTAATACACAAGTTAGTGTTACACCTGGTGACAGTGACTGAATTCCCAGCAGAACTTTTTAAAATCCTAAAAGATGATGCCGTTAAGGTGCTGCACTCAATATGCCAGCAAATTTGAAAATCTCAATAGCGACTACGGGAGTGGAAAATTTCGGGTTATGCCCTAATCCTAAAGACAGGCACTGCCAAAGAATTATGACTGTGCTCACTTCACACACCATCAAGGTTATGCTTAAGACTCTACAAATTAGGCTTCAGTAATATGTGAACTAAGAATTACCAGAAGTGCAGACTAGTTTTTGAAGAGGCAGATTGTCAACCTTCACTGGCTCATGGAGGAAGCAAGGGAGTTCCAGAAAAACATCTACTTCTGCTTCATTGACTACATTAATGCCTTTGACTGTGTGGATCATAACTAATCATAGCAAGTCTTCAAAGAGATAGAAGTGCCAGATAATCTTACACGTCTCCTGAAGAACCTGTATGTAGGTCAAGAAGCAACCATTAGAACTGAACACCGTTCTGAGGGATTTATGGTAAAGAATGCTACCCACATTCAGAGGAAGAACTGCAGGAGTGGAAACAGAAGAAAAACAACTGCTTGAACACAGGGGTTGAGGCAGACATGATTGGGGATGTAGACTAGAAACTACCACACCAATGCAACTATCAACAATTTGGAAATAGGTCTTGATCAATGACACATGATAAAACCAGTGGAAATACACATCAGCCATGGGGGTGGGGGGGGGGGAGCTCAGGGGGTGAAGGGGAAAGTAAGAGCATGAATTATGTAACCATGTTAACTTTTCTAAAAAATAAATATTAATAAATGTTTTAAAAAAAAGAAGTGAACACGGAACTGAATGGTTTAAGACTGGGAAAAGAATATGACAAAGCTCTACGTTGTCACCTTTTTTATTTAACTCACATGCAGAATGTCATGAAAAATGCCAAACTGGATGAATCAAAAGCCAGAATTAAGGTTGCTGAGCAATATCAACAAATTCAGATATATAGACTGTACTACTCTGATGGCAGAAAGTGAAGAATTAAGAAGGCTTTTAATGAGAGTGTAAAAGCTGGCTTGAAGCTTAACATTAAAAAAACTAAGATCATGGCAACTAGTTCCATCTCTTCTTGGAAAACAGAGGGAGAAAAAAATGGAAACATGTCAGATTTTGTATTCTTGGGCTCAAAGGTCACTGTAGATGGTGAATGAAATTGAAAACATTTGCTCCTTGTGAGGAAATCTATAGCACATCTGGACAGAGGCATCACTTTGCTGACAAAAGACCATATATAATTCAAATTTATATATATATATATAATTCAAAATTTTTTCCAGTGGTAATGTATGGCAGTGAGAGTTAGATTATAAGATGAGCACCACAGAACTGATGCATTCCAACTGTGGTGTTGGAGAAGACTTCTTAGGATCCCTAGGATAGCAGAGAGATCAAATCAGTCAATACTTAAAGAAATTAATTCAACCTATTTGTTGTAAGGAAGCTGAAGTTCAAATACCTTGATCACATAATGATAAAACAGGAGTCATTAGAAAAGACTATATTGGGGGAAAAAAGAGAAAGAGGTAGCAAAGAAAGAGATGAATAATGTCATGGAAGCAATGAACATGAGCCTGGATGGACTTCAAAAGACAGTAGAGGATAAAAGAACCTTGTGTGTTATGGTCCATAGGGTCACAAAGAGTCAAACACAACTGAATGACTGAACAATAGAAACTGGCTTATCATTTGAAGGTTCCATCTTCCCCTTTTTTAAAAAAAAAGTATGTTTGTCTAACTCTTTTTCCCTTCTCCTATTCAACACAATTTTTTTGCACAATAATACTTGAAAAGTTTTTTCAGTTCCCTAAAAGGTAGCTCTTACATGTCTATTGACTTGAAATCCCTGAAAAAAAAGTGAAAGTGTAGATCTAATACATCATGGTATTGTGAATATAGCCATAAATACAGCTTTTATGAAAATCGTCTTTTTGTTATTTTTGTTACAAGTAAGGGTTCAGCAGATGGGAATAGGGCTAGAGGAAATGACTTTGTTGTTTTAAAAAGGCAATAATAAGACTATTTTTAATATATTTTTAATTTACTATAGAAGGAAGCTTATGAGAGAGAGAGAGAGAGAGAGAGAGAGAGAGAGAGAGAGAGAGAGAGAGAGACAGACAGACTCCATATATATCTTGCTAGGTCTAGTTTCTGACTTTGTTAATTTTTAATCTCTAAACTTTCTGACCTTTATTTTTTTTCCTTCACATAGAGACTGATACAAAGATACAAAAAGGTAAACCTAAGACAAAGTTTAGTAACAAGGTGAAAAGGAAATTTACACTCAAAATATTATAATATTCTACTACATTATACTAAATATTTGAGGAATACTGCTTAACCTTGTTCTCTCCCAACTGAATGCATGAAAGGCTCTCACTAACTTCAATACCTACTATCCATGCATTATAAAGATTTCACTGAGGGGGCAGCTGGGTAGCTCAGTGGATTGAGAGTCAGGCCTAGAGACGGGAGGTCCTAGGTTCAAATCCAGGCTCAGACACTTCCCAAACTGTATGACCCTGGGCAAGTCACTTGACCCCCCCCTCCATTGCCCACCCTTACCACTCTTCCACCTATGAGTCAATACACAGAAGTTAAGGGTTTAATAAAAAATAAAAAAATAAAAAAAGATTTCACTGAGTCAGAAAGAGGTTAGTTACTAAGACAATTCACAAAAGTTTCCATATTCCCACTCTTCATCTTGAGTACTGTCTATAATCTCCAACTGCCTGTCAGATATCTCAAATTCCTTGTCCCATAGACCTCTTAAATTCAACATATTTAAAATTAAACGCATCTTTTTCCCAAAGTCTTTCCTCGTTCCAAACTTCCCTATTACTGTGGAGGGCACCACCATTCTCCCAATCACCCAAGCTCAAACCCTAGACATCATCCTGCACTCCTCACTATCTCTCACCTCTCACCCCATATCCAATTTGTCACCAAGGTCTATAAATTTCTCCTTTGCAACATCTCTCCAATACACTCCTTTTCTCTCCTCCAATACTGCCAGCATCTAGTGCAAACCCTCATCCCCTCACCTATGAGCTGGTGGATCTGGTTGTCTCAAGTCTCCCCCACTCCAACCCATACTCCGTTCTGTCACTAAAGAGAACTTCCTAGAAAGTAGGTCTGATCGTGTAATTTACTTACTCATTGAACTCCACTGGCTTCCTATTGCCTCCAGAACTCAATACAAAATGCTGCATTGACATTCAGAGACCTTCCTGATCTAAAACCTTTCCTCCTTTTCCAGTCTTCTTACACCTAGGCTTAAATCCCTTCATAACCTAGCCCTTTCTTATCTTTCCAGGCTTCAATCCAGTGACCCTGGCCTCCTGGCTGTTCCATAATCAAGACACTCCATCTCTCAGTGCTGGGCATTTTCTCTAGTTGTCTTCTAAACCTAGAATGCTCTTCTTCCTCCCCTACAACTACTGATGTCTCTGGTTTCCTTTAAGTACAAACTAAAATCCTATCTTCTAAGGCAGTGATGGGCAAACTATGGCCCTCAGGCCAGATAGGGGCCCCCTGAAATGTTCTATCCAGCTGCGTGACATTATTCCTAATCTGACTTAATACAATGAGTAGGATACAATATAATGAAACTTCGAAAGAGTTGCCTTAGAAACAACTGACAGATGAGCATTTCCTTTCCTTTGGCCCCCTCTTTAAAAAGTTTGTCCATCACTGCTCTAAGGGAAGCCTTCCCCAACTCTTCTTAATTCTAGTGCCTTCTCTCTGCTAATTATTCCCTATTTATCCTACATATAGCTTGCTTTGTGTGCATGTGTATACACATATATTTTACATATATAATGTGTATATATATATATGTTTCTTTACTGTCTCCCCTATTAGACTGTGAACTCCTTGAGGACAAGGTCTATCTTTTGCCTCTTTTTGTATCACCAACACTTAGCACAGTGCCCAGCACATAGTAGGCACTTAATAAATGTTTACTGACTGATTATCTTCATTTCATCCAATTCATACACCCGCCTCCTTCTTTCTTCTGACAATGCCACCACCCAGATGCAGGTCCTCATCCCCTTGTCCCTGGACAACTGCAGTAGTCTGCTGGTGGGTCTGCCTGCCTCAAATTTCTCCCCATTCCAGTTCATTCTCCACTCATTTTTTGTAATTGATCTTAAAATATAGATCTAGCCATGTCGACCTCCTATTTACTAAACTCCAGTGATTTCCTGTTATCTCTGGAATGAAATATAAAACCCTCTAGGCTTAAATCCCTTCATAACCTAGCCCTTTCTTTTCTTTCCAGTCTTTTTTGCATCTTATTCTCCTCTATTTTTTTGACAATTCAGTGACACCACCCTTCTTCCTCACACACACAAATACTCCATTTTCAGACACCATGCATTTTCTCTGGCTGTCCTTCATGCCTAGAACTCCCTCCCTTCCCTCTGCCTCCTGGTTTCCCTAATTTATTTCACATCACAGCTAAAATTCTGCCTGCTATTTAGTAGGCACTCAACAAATACTGGTTGACTTGATCTGATCCCAGGAAAATCACTCAAACTTTCAGTGTCCCCCAAGCAGATCTTAGACTATAAATTACAAATGAGTTGCTCAGCTACTTCAAGGAGGGAGTTTCCATGCTGGCTCTCAGAACTAAAAAAATTATAGATCCTGAACATCCCATTATACACACACACACACACACACACACACACACACACACACACACACCGATGTACAAAGTGTCCTTTTTAAAACTGGTACAAATCCAGCACATGCTCCTTAAGTAAACACAATTTAGCTACAGTTTGGGCCAAATGAACAATAAGCTACTGTCTTAACTGTATACCGACACACACAGAACCCTGGAGATTCATCTAACACAATTTTTGGTTAAGATGAGCACATTGCTCACATCACGTAAAACAGGAACCCCATCAGATTAAATAGAACTGACCAGAATTGTGGCTATGGTACGATTTAGACTTCAAAGACAAAAAGGAACAGATTGGAATTGATTTTTTTTAATGGATGCTATAAAGGATGTTGTTTACTAACAAAATAACCATTTTAGACAGGGTCCTATTAAGAATAAATGTCCGCCCAGAGAATATGTAGAGAAAGTCTTAATGCACAGGAAAGGGTTTAGAAAAACTCTTAATAATTGAGAACCCCAACTTATGATGGGGAATGCTACCCACCTCCAGACAAAGAACTGTTGGGGAGTCAGATGGATGTGAATCAAAGCATACTATCTTTGTGTATTTACACATCAGTGTATTTATGGTTTTATCTTAGATTTTGGTTTTGATTGAGTGTGCTCTTATAACAATGACTAATATGGAAGTGTGTTTTGCATGATAATATATGTATGGACCATTTTTTTTTCCAAATCAAATTGCTTAACACCTCCGAGTGAGAGGAGGGAAGGAAGGGAAGGAGGTAGTTTGGATCTTATAATTTTGGAAAACCTATGTTGAAAATTATTATTACACTTAATTGGGAAAATAAAATATCTCTGAATTTAAAAAAAATCAGGGTCTTCAGTAAATCTGACATTATAAGCATTCATGTATTTTGCCCTCCTTGAATATTTTTGAAATTCTTAAGATTCCCAATCCAATTTTGAAGGGGGAAAATTTTTACTTAAAAAAAAAAAAAACCTCACTGCCACTGAATGAGCATGCTCTAAAGATGAACTTGTTCATGTGGCATAGATGGAACATCTGTGAGTACGCTAGGGACTCCCAGATGGAAATTCCCTCCAGATACCTTAATAGTTAAGTCCTCAGGAGTTATCTGAAGCACACAAAGATTAAGTGATGAGCAAGCCTGGAGATACTCAAATTGATTGTGAGCTCATCCATCTGGATGCTCCCTCCAATGATGCAAATCACAACTCATCTACACCCTCCTGTCCTGGGCATCTCCCTCATCATGTCACCATAGGGTCTGCCCAATGTGGTGGACTCCTTTCTCCCCTTCTTCTAGCATCACAAGGATACCATTAGAGCATTTTGGCTTTCCTTGTCCATCTTTGCCCTTTCCTCAATGATTGATAAGTATCAGATCAGGGTCACAATGCTGCTAATTGTCAGAGTCTGGATTTGAATCCAACTGATTGTAAGTCCAACACCCTATCCATTATGTTACAGCTGCCTCCATGATACAAAGAACCACATTCTGCATGCAGCAGGGTAGGAAATGCATCTCTTCACAGAAGTCAAAGCAGGGAAATCCACTCAATATTTATAAAGTCCCACAATAAGCAATGCACATATATATTACCCTGCGCAGCCATGGGACAATCAAAGGTCAAAGTATAATTTTTTTTTACCTAGATATAACTTTTAAGACCCAGAATCAATTCTGTAGCTGGAAATAATTGCCCAGAAAAGAGGATCCAAATAAAAGAAAGGGAAAAGTATTAGAAACTATGGGTTACATTAACTTTTGCCTTTTGATTTTAGTTCAGGGGCTGTCCTTGAGAAATAGATAGGAAATGTCCAATATTCATGAAATCTCTTGGCAATGAACCCAAAATCACACTTCTCAGCTATAAGATACTTAGATAATTCTCCTTTTCCTTCCCATTTTAGTTTTAAAATGCTTTCCATTTTCCCAAAAGTATGAGAATTCAAATATCATTTCTTTGGGGCTTGAAAATACATTTTGCTCCTTATATTTGAACATGCCACATTTAACATTCTGGACATTAGTCAGGTAAAGCACCAATAGAAACTGAGTCACTATGGTTCCCAGCTTTCCTGAAATGAAAGTAATTAAGTGTTCTGGTTCAAAGTTCCCTGTTAGATCAAAGGAAAAGGCCCTGTATGTTCTAACATATTTATAGCAGCTCTCTCTGTGGTGACAAAGAACTGGAAATTGCATGGATGCCTATCAACTGGGGAATGGTTGAACAAGTTGTGGTAGATGATTGTGATGGAATACTATTGTACTATAAGAAATGAGAAGCAAGATGCTTTCACAAAAACCTGGAGAGATTTACATAACTCCAAAGGGAAGTGAGCAGAACCTGGGGAACATCGTATACAGGAATAGCAATATTGTAATGATGATTAACTGTGACAGTTTAGCTAATCTGATCAATAAAATGATACAATTCTGAAGGACTTGTGATGAAAAATGCCACCCTCCTCCAGAGAGAGAACTAGAGCAGATAAAGTATAAATTTTTTTTCCACTTTTATTTTTCCTGCCTTTTTTTTTTACAACATGGCTAATATGGAAATTTTGTGCCTGATTTCATATGAATAATTGATATACTGTATGCCTTTTCAATAGGGAGGGGAGGGGTCACAGGGATGAAGAGAATTCAGAATTCAATTGTTTTAAATGAATGTTAAAAGTAATTAAAAATCATTTCTCAAAATAGTTATCTTCTTGAATTATAGGTTGTATGGAGGATTTTTTAAAATCAGAATACGAATTATAACAATATGGGGCTTTTTAGGTCTGTAAGGCCCAATTATATTAATAAAACTATTTAAGCTGCTTGTGATAATGGACTGTTAACAATGATAAGGAAGCACATGAAGAGCCTTTGGAATTTTTTTTTTTAAAGAAGCACTGAACTACTAAAAGATTTTCTCTCAGTGACAAAACCCTATTTGCTTTTGTTCTTTTTGAATGAACTTAAACATTAACAAACCTGAACATTTCATATTACAAAGAAGAAATAAAAGAGGATTATATATAAAATTGAGTTTCTGTTATATAGCTTTTAAAGCATATACTACATTTAACATAATAATAACAAAACTTTTCTAATTTTCCCCTTTCTGAATCTGCTTTTACCCTTTTCCATTTTTTCATGTTTCATGAATGTCCTTTTCTTTTTTTAAAACATTTATTAATATCTATTTTTTAGAAAAGTTAACATGGTTACATAATTCATGCTCCTACTTTCCCCTTCACCCCCCACACTCCCCCCACCCATGGCTGATGCATATTTCCACTGGTTTTAACATGTGTCATTGATCAAGACCCATTTCCAAATTGTTGATAGTTGCATTGGTGTGGTGGTTTCGAGTCTACTGTCCTTTTCTTTTGCATCATTATCATTACCTACTCACTCCCACTCCTTCCCCTCAAAATATAAAATCTTTCCTTTGTAACAAATAAATATAGCATAGTCATACATTGCTTATGTCTGAAAATGCATCTCATTCTGTACCTCTATTTCATCATCTCTCTGCTAGGAGCTACAAAGCATGATTTATCATCAATCTTCTAGAGTTGTGTCTAGTTACCTCATTGGCCAGTTTTTCAAAGTTGCTTTCCTTTATATTATTGAAATCATCGTACGAATGATTTTTCTGGTTCTACTTGGTTCACTTTGCACTATTTCATGTCTTCAGATTCAAATTTCTCTTAATTCATCCATTTCTTCATTTCTTATGGTACTAATATAATTCCATTATACATAATAATCTCTATGAATATATAATATAGATAATATTCCATTATTGTCATATACCATAATGTACTTAGCCACTCCCCAATTGATAGGTATTAGGGGCTTTGTCTCTAGTTCTTTGCAAATCTTTGCAGTGATATTATTTTTGTATAAATGGGTCCTTTTTTTTCTCTCCTCAATAACTTTAAGATATATGTTTACCATGGGTGGGGGGAGAGAAGGGGGTGAAGGGGAAAGTAGGGGCATGAAGTATGTAAACAGGTTAAAAATGAATATTAATAAATGTTTAATAAAAAAAGATATATGTTTAGTATTTATATCACTGGCAAACGATATACAGTGGGACCTTGTTTTACACAAAGTGAGCACACATGAATTCAAGTATGCACAATTAGCGATAAAAAAAATAAAGGTAAAAAAATACGTAAAATAAACATTTTTAATTCTGCCCTAAATCCACACCATGTTCCCAAGCAGCATAAAGTCTCACAGCAGTTTGCCCAATCACGCTCATTCTTGTTCTGAGAAGCTTAAGTGTGAGTCATTACATTGCTTTGCACCAAACATTAGCTCCCACAGCAGTCTTTGTCCTGAGTTCTCGCTTCTCTCTGTTTCATTAATGCTATTTAGTTATTAACAGTAGGCCTAAAAGACAAGAGTAGTGATGCTGATAACTCTGATAAGCCTTAAAAAAGTCATAAAGTGTCTATGTATGTTCACATAAGAAATACGTATGGAGCAGCTAGATGGCTCAAAGGATCAAGAGCCAGGCAGAGGGACAGGAGGCCCTGTGTTCAAATCTGACCTCAGATACCTCCTAGCTGTGTGGCCCTGGGCAAGTCACTTAACCCCCACTTCCAGTCTGAGGGCCTTTCCCTTTCATGTCAAGTCTGTGAATGCCTGTTAAGCAATTAAGTCTGTGCAGTTGCAGAAAGAAGGAAATTAATATCTCAGAAAAAGGAAGAGGTGACCTACAGGTAAATAATTACATTTAAATGGGCCACTCCATAAGAGTATATACCTCCTATTACTCATCATCGTTATATCTCCCCTAAGGCGTCATGTTTAGGAAGTTGTCTTTTTTTTTTCATCTTTTATTGAATTTTTTTTTACATTATTCATATTTCTCAATTTTTTGCAATTATTTTTTTATTTGCAATCTCAATTTTTTGCAAAAACAAAACATTTTTTCTCCCCCTTCTCCTTTCTCCACACATACCATAAAAAATAAAAATAAAAAAAACCTTATAATAAATCCAAACATGGGGGGGAAAGGGAGTGTCTTTCTTAAGCTTGTTTCATTGTTTTATTCTTTGTATTTGGATTCCAGCATAGTGCTGGGAACATGGTGGGCACTTAATAAATGTTTGTTTATATCTTGATTATGGAATCATGCTATTGTATTCAGTTGCTTATTTGGCAAATCTGTTTAATCATTATTGTGCTTTTTGAAAAAAATAACCATATATTTTTGTTTCTTTTTTCATTTTTGTTTCTTTTGAAGCAATGCTCTTCTCTAAGTCCAATAGGAATGATCCAGTTATTCTTAGGGATCCTTGTGAGTTGTGAGCTACCAATTCCATTACATTCAATAAACTTATATCTAATAAAAAAAAGTGATCCAGTTAATTATAATTTTGATTTATATCCTCTTGCTTAGCCTATCCAGTGGTTCCCAAACTTTTTTGGCCTACCGCCCCTTTTCCAGAAAAAAATTACTTAGCGCCCCTGGAAATTAATTTTTTTTATTTTAATAGCAATTAATAGGAAAGATAAATGCACCTGTGGCCATAACCACGCCCCTGGATCGCTGCAGCACCCACCAGGGGGCGGTGGTGCCCACTTTGGGAATTACTGGACCTTTAAAAAAAAAAACCTTACCTTCCATCTGAAATTCAATACTGTGTATTGCTTCCAAGGCAGAAGAGCAGGAAGGGCTAGTCAATGGAGGTTAAGTGACTTGCCCACGGTCACACAGCTAGGACATGTCTGGGGCCAAATTTAAAGCCAGGACCTTCCTTCTCTAGGCCTGGTTCTCTATCCACTGAGCCACCTAACTGCCTCTATACTATATTTAAAAAAAAAAAAAACCCACACACTTTCAGGCAAACAGTTCAAAACCTGGGATCATCCTCATTTGACAACAGACAACCACAGCAGAAACAATCCTGCCTCACCAGGCAGCCGTGGGAACAAAGAAAACTAAAATGTTGAGCAACACTCCTCAAAACCTTGGAGGGAGAATGAATTACCTCCCAAAAGAAACTGGCTCATTTCTGACAGCAATAAAACCCTAGCTATTTAAAAAGAAAGAAGTGACAAAAGTTATATCAAAGAGAAATAGATGTCAACTTTTTAAAAGGATATAAATATGCTCTATTTAAATTTGATGGATCCCAACGGTTTATAAACTACAGAATTTTAATGCTCTACTCCAGGAGGATTTGTAGATTTCCTCTTACTCATTCACTGTTTTCTCTCTCTCTGGCACGGTGCCCTGAACACACAGAGATTCTCTACTACTTCCAGGACTCGGGGGTTTCTGCTGCTACAAAAACTCCCTCTATCCCACAATAAAGGTCTTTCTTGGCATGGTATGACTGTAAAACTTCATCACCTGATGGCCAGACTTCTGGTGAGAAGCCTCTCCAAATTTAGCTACGCTGCTCCTAGGATGCGCCCTGCACATCTTGGTCTCAGATCCGTGCCAGAAGGCTTTCCAGGTTGAAAGGACCTCTCAGAGACTTACTTAGAATGTGTTCCTTGGCAGGAGCTCAGGCTCCGCCTCTAAGGTGGAGGGAAACTAAAGTGTCCTCCCCCCTCGTGCCCCCCCCTCCACTTTCTGGACAGGGTCACGCTCTGCTGCCACCCTGGTGGTGGAGGGAGGGGCTCAAGTGCCACCCCACCCCTTCCCCCATTCAGGGGCGTGGCTGGGCTCCCAAGCCAGGGCTGAGCTCCACCTCTGAAGGTGGACAGAGGCTCACGTGCCCCAACCCCTGTGATCAGGGGCGGGGCCAAGCTCCCCGACATGCCATCTTTGGCACATGTGCCATAGGTTCTCCATTCCGGACCTAAGGTTTACCACCTAACCAGGAAGGAAAAGAATGTCATTCATGGCTTAATAAATGTGTGCTCAGGTGAATTGCAGGATCTAGCCTCATGTGATATTTAATCTGTTACAGCTCAGTTATTTGCAAATTAATCTCCCTTTTCCCACCCAAAATACAAACAAATGTCTCATTCAGAGTTAACAAGGTATTCAAAGAACTCAGAGGGAAGAATTTCACTTCTTTTTCAGCAGAATTTTTTCAAAGGAAATTGAGTTTCCAACATAGGTCCAAAGACTTGGAAAATTCAAAGCTTCCTCCCAAATGCACTATAGTGATAAAAGGTGGGAAATGAGATCTCCTTGCTATTCTCAATCTTTCTAGCAGCCTTGTTGGTCAGGCAAGAGACTATACCTAGATGGTTTCATCCTTTTATTTCTGGCACTTTGGTCCTGGGCACCACCAACATTACCCCCTCTCATTAGAGTCTGCCTTTTCTGGCCCTCTATTAGAAAGATCCCAGATAGGCTTCACTTCGCTCATTACTCTCTAGCTATCTTCTGTCCTACCTCCCTCCTCTCCTGTTCTGGAGCCATGAACAAATCTATCCAACCATTCTTCCTAGGAGAGATGTGGCTATCTACCACTCCCTATGGTCCTCCTGACCATTTCCGTATTTTTCCTGATGAAATGGAAACACATTGAGGCACTTGCTGCTAAGAGGTAGAGGATGGAATTGTTCCTTTCAGAAATGTGAAGGTTTATAATTCTTGTGAAATTACTTATTATTATTATTGTCTCCCTATTTCATCCAGGCTGAAATGCAGGGTTATTCCCAAGCTCATCCCACTCTGATCCACAGGGATGCTTCCCTTTCCAAACTGGTTCCCATTTACCCCTTCTTAGGTAACTGGGTTCAATGTGTACAAAATATGATAAAAGCTAAGGAAAATCCAGACAAATGCTTTTAACTGGAAGCGTGAAGCAGGAAAGTTCCCTGAAAGAAATCCCCAAATTCTCCTTTATATCAAAAATACTTATTGTGCACCAATGTACAAAGTATTAGATAGAGAAGAGACAAAGATTTTAAAAGATAGGGAGTACCCCTTGAACTCTTATTTAAAATAACTTTCAACTAAGAAAATTTAATTACAACTTCAAGTGATCATTTTAAGGTTTTTCCCCTCTTGTAAGTTAACATTCAAAAAGGCTGTGGGATTTCAGACAACAAAAATGGATCAGAAATTAAGTATAAGTCAGTAAAGCTTTAATAGGTCCTTCCTGATTAATACATGTGGGAAAGCATCATGTTAACAATCCATAGTCTAGATTAAAAATGACAAGAGAAATCAATTTTAGGCTAAGGTTTAAGAGTTCCTATGACAATAAGAGAAATCTGGTTTTTAAAAAGTTTTTTTGGGAGGGGAGGGAGCAGCTGGGTAAGGCAGTGGATTAAGAGCCAGATCTACAGACAAGAGGTCCTAGCTTCAAATCTGGCCTCCAATACTTCCTAGCTAGGTGACCTTGGGCAAGTCACTTAACCCCTTTGCCTAGCCCTCACTGCTCTTCTGTCTTGGAACCAATACGCAGTAATGAATCTAAGAGAGAAGGTATGGGTTAAAAAAAAAAGATAAAAAATAAAAAGTTTTCTATTCCAATAAATCATTATTGCATTATAATTCTGTCCCACTTAGGAAATCACTAAGGCATTGATGACATTTGGCTGGTCTTATAACTTAAATTTCATAATAAAAAGAGAGTCTTGGTACTGAGGATATGAGTTCAAAATTTGCTTTTGATGCCTACTACTTGTATAACCTTGGGTAAGGCACAATCTTTCTGGATAATTTCGTGTAGAATGATGTCCAGGTTTTTACTTTGGTCATGATTTTTAGGTAGTCCAATAATTCTTAAATTGTCTCTCTTGGATCCATTTTCCAGGTCTGTTGTTTTATCAATGAGGTGTTTCATATTTTCCTCAATTTTTTCATTCTTTTGATTTTGTTTTATAGATTCTTGCTGCCTTGTAAAGTCATTTGCTTCTAATTGTTCAATTCTAATTTTTAAAGACTGAATTTCATCCCTGACTTTTTGATCCTCCTTTTTCTTTTGATCTATTTTTCTTTGTGCATCATTGTTTTTATCTTTTACTTTCTTTGCCTCATTTTCAAGCTGGTCAATTCTGACTTTTAACACACTATTTTCTTGTTTTAGTTCATGTGTCTGTTTCCAGATGACCTATTTTGCTTTTTAAGTTCTTTTTCAAATTTTCTTCAACCTCTCTTAATTGTTTTTTGAATTGTGTTTTGAGTTCTTCTAGAGCCTGAGTCCAATTTGCTGGAGTTTTTGCTTGTTATTCCTTGGTCCTCCTCTGTTCCATTTGTTCTTTGTTCATTACCTGAATAGAAGTTGTTGATTGTAATTTCTTTGTTGTTGTTGTTGTGGTTTACTCATTTTCCCCCCTTCTTTCCCCCTCCTTACTGGCTGTATTCTTGCTCCTCTATTTATTTGCTGGATCTACTGAGTTTGGGCTTTTCTGCTCTGAAGGGGCTTCTTCTCTGCTCAGCTAATTAACTGGATTAGACTGATGGAGATGACCAGTTGTATTAATGTGCCCTGAGGCCAGATCTTCCCCAGCTACCAACAGAGGCTGAAGCTAAAAGTGAAGGTGTGGAGGCTGAAGGTAATTACCTTCAGTCCTCCTCTCTACTCCTTTCTGTTAGCCACCCAGTCAAAGCCCTGAGTTTCCCATGGTAGTACCAAGGTACTCAGTTGTGGTTGCAGACTTCACCCTGGGATCCCAGTCAGCTGGAGCCCTACTGTGGGTCTCAGCACAGTAGATGGGGGAGGGGTGTTGGATCTTTCCCTTATACCAGAGAATTTGACTTTATCTGTATACCTTTCAGGTTGGATCAAGTGGGAGAGGCCTGTGGCTCTGTCTTATTGTTGAATTTGCCTTTTTGTCTACTTTCTACACTTGTTCTTCTAGATTTTTGCTAGCTCTGTGTGATTTAGCTTTCTACCCTGTGGAAGCTTCTTTTCTGCACTATTGATTAACTGAGTTAAGCCAGTTGAGCTGATCTACAGAGCTGAATGTGCCCTGAGGCCAAAACTTCTAGATGGAGAAGCCTAAGATGGAGGTGTGGTGGCTGAAGGCTGAAACCTGCCTGCCTTCTTCTGTTTCTCTCCTCCAGCTGCCTCTTGCCAGCTGTGGTCAGAGCCCTGAGCTTCACATAGTTGTGGTAGCAAGGTACTCCAACCTGTTTGGAGTCCTGGCCCTGAGATTCCACCAACCACCCAAGCCTCAGCACAGTCAATAGGGGAGGGCTCCTGGGACCCTCCTTCTTTATTTTCCTTAAACCCCAGAATTCAACCTTCTCTACATACCTTTTAAAATTGAATGGAGCAGGAGGGTTCCACAGCTCTGTCTTGTTGTTGGATTTGGTTTTCTGACACCCCTCCCCCCCAAGCGCTTTGTTTTTGATTGGTATGGAAGGGTTTACACAGAGGAATACACTTTTGCTGCTTCTAAGCTGCCATCTTGACTCCACCCAAGGCACAATCTCTCTGGAATTCAAGTAAAATTGGGTGGGGGGAGGGTTATACCAGAGCAGAGGTTCTTAACCTGGTATCCATGAATTTGATGTTTTTAAAAAATATTTCAGTAATTGTATATCATTATAATTGGTTTCCTCTGTAATCTTATATCTTATTTTATGTATTTAAAAAGATTATTCTGATAACCCCAAGGGACTCACAATGAAAAATAATATACACAGCCATAGAAGATTAAAATGGTCAGATTCTGAATGCAGATCCAAACACCATTTTTCACTCTATTTCCTTCATGAGTTTTTTTCTTGTATGTGCAATATGCATCTTCTTTCACAGCCTGAGGAATATAGAAATATGTATTGCATGACAGCATTGATATAACCTATATTAGACTATTTACCATCTCAGGGAGGAAGAAGAGAAGAAAGGGGAAGAGAGAATCTGGATCACAAAATGTTAGATAAAAATTGTTTCTACATATAATTGAAAAAACTTTTTTTCCCTTTTTTTATTTTTATTTTGAATATTTTCCCATAGTTACATACTTCATGTTTTTTCCCTCACCCCCAAACCTCTCACACACACCCCCCGTAGCCTACACACAATTCCACTGGGTTTTACATATATGATTAATCAAGACCTAATTCCATATTATTGATAGTTGGACTAGAGTTATCGTTTAGTGTCTACATCCCCAATAATATCCCCATCAGCCCATGCGTTCAAGCAGTTGTTTTTCTTCTGTGTTTCTCCTCCCACAGTTCTTCCTCTGAATGTGGCTAGTTTTCTTTCTCATAAGTCCCTCAGCCTTGCTCTGGATCCTTGCATTGCTGCTAGTAGAGAAGTCCATTATGTTCTATTGTACCACAGTGTATCAGTCTCTGTGTACAGTGTTCTCCTGGACCTGCTCCTTTCATTCTGCATCAGTTCCTGGAGGCCATTCCAGTTCACATGGAATTCCTCCAGTTCATTATTCCTTTGAGCACAATAGTTGAAAAAACTTTTTAAAAGAAAAAAAAGTAAAGATTACTCTGAGAAGAGGGCAATAGGCTTAACCAGATTGCCAAAGGGGTCTACAAGACACAAAAGCAGAGGGAAGTCTCTTTCAATATAGATCTGTGATCTAAAAAACAACCCTTTGAAGAAGTTGGAACTGAGTCCAATCAAGACATCTTTTCTCTTTAATCCAAACTCCCTTTTCACCACCACACCTCTAACATAAGCATTATTAAAAACAAGGTTGCAGGATTCTAGCACTACTAAAGATAATTGAAGAAGGTAAGACCCCTTCCTGATACAAAACAAAACAAAACAAAAAAACACTTGATGGTATTAGATAATAGTTCTAAGTTGCTCTTTTTAGAACTACTAACTTCCTTTTTAAAAATGTAACCTGCTTGTTTTAATGTCCCTTTATAAAGATTAAAAATGGAACGCTCTAACAAGATTGCCTTTTAAAAAGAAAAATCGAATGTTTCACAAAACAGATTTACATGGTTTTTCTTCCAAAAGTAGACAAAAAACCTCTTGTGGAAGAATCACCATCACAGGGAAAATTTCCAGAAATAAAATTATTTTTATTGATATTTTTTTGTTTTTACATCCCCTTCATTTACAAATATATCCCCCTCCCACACCCACTTCCTCTACTCTAGAAACCATCTTTTATAACAAAGAATAAAAGGGAAAGAAGTCCTGAGGAACTAACCAACACTTCCAAATTGTGTGATGGTTTATCTAACAGGGTAAAAAAGCCTTTCATGTAGAAAAATTAGTTTTTTTCTTAACATGTTTTCATAATTGGGAAGCAGGGTTCACCAAAGATTATAACCATGAAGAAACCTTTTTAGATTGCCAGAAAAAATAAGACAGCTTTTTAAACTATTGCCCTGACTTCAATGTAACAATCTCAATACCCTATATAAGGAGAAAATAAAGGAAAAATGAATAAAATTGAAATGAATACCAATTCAAAATGCCTTTGTTTCTTTTCAGAGGACTCTATATATTGAAATTTTACAATGTAATAGCTTTCTATTACATAAGTATGCTATCATTTATTTAGCCATTTCCTTTCTTTGAATAAATTATGTGTGACTTAAAAGATTACAAAGCTAGGAACAAGAGAGATAATGCTAACTTTATAATTTTTTAATCATGTAAAAATTAAATAAAATTGAGATAGGATCACAGGAAATTAATGACACCCTTGGTTTTTCTTTAAGGGGAAGACAGGGAGTGTAAGAGTTTGAGATGAGGAGGGATTCTATTCCAGAAAGAAGGGTCAGCATGTGCAAATGTCCAAAGGTGAGAAGATTCCTTCCTTCCTATGTCCCAAAGTCTCAGAAATTTTATATCTTTTATCAATCCTACAATAAAGAATCTTTTTCAACAGCATCCACTATAGTTTTATGCCAATATCACCAAAGAGATTTCCATGTTATTAATCCAATATAGATTTTCCCATTTTGACATTTACTACTACTACTAACACAAAGGAAAGCTTTGATACAACTCTCATTTAGTTATGGCAAGTATTTTCCTGGTAAATGTTTAACAATCATTTGCTGGTAGGGTGTGGGAAATGTACAAAGAAAACATTTTAAAATTTAATTTACATTATTAACATTTTCTCCATCACTTGATTAAATCCATTTGATCAACAAAATAAGAAATCATGCGCTGATTTCCAAGATGTAAATGCTCACACTGAAAATTTAACTCTCAAAAATGGCTCTCAAGGGTCAGTTTGAGCTGGCTCCAACACACCCCAACTATATCTTTAATAAGGTATATATCTTAGCTATAGATCCAATCATTCAATTCAAATATGACTACTGGGAAAATGTGTAACTAACACATTTATAAGAATGAGTCAGGAAAGAAATCATTAACACGAACTGTTAGGCATGTTGGATAGCTACTAGAGAAAAATAAGTTGACTCACATTTCACATTTTAAAATATAAATTCAAACTGAATCCATGTTCTAAATTTTTTCATAATTTTTAAAAAATCTTCAAGTTTCAAGTGAAATCAAATGCTACTCCTTAAAAAGAATTTTCATGAGTCTCCAAGTTGTGGATCCCCACTCCCCCAATCACTATGGCTTTGTTTTGTATATATGATAACTCCACCAATTTGTGAATCTGTTTCTTCTCCAGGGAATATAAGTTCCTTGACAGCAGGCACTAACTCACTTTTATATTTGTAAACATAGGGTCCCTCGTACATTCCAAAGGCATTCAATAAATGTTGATTGAATAGAAATTACTTGTGCCCAAACTGATGGGTTTCGCAAACCAAATGTCCTCAAAACAAAAAAGAATAAAAACAAATTGGGGAAAAGTAGCTGTAAAAATACTTAATACAAATCTAAAATTGAGAGACTATTAAAAATTTATATACCTATAAGAATAATACTTATTTCCCAACAGGGAAGTGAAGAAAGGACATAATTCTTTTGAAGGTGGAAATACACATTAATTACTGCTTACAAAGTAAATTAAAGGTAGACAAAGTGTTTTTTGGTAAGACTACGTTAGTGGAATTTATAGGTAAGACTACACAAATATAACTATACATTAGATTATATGTTACTATATATTCATAGTTCTCATCTATATTTTGGAGGAAGGAAATCCAGCAACAATTTTTGTTGCTGGATTTCATCCAAAAATGACATTTCTGAGACTCTATCTTAAGGATGTTATTTTACAAAAAAAAAAAAAATTTTAAATATTCATAATTGTTTTACTTGCAATAGAGGAAAACTGAAAATAATTTATTCAAAGGAAATAGCTAAATGATGACACCTTTATGTAACAATGGAAAGCGATTGCATTGTAAAATTTCAATAACAGAACCCTCTGAAAAGAAACAAAATCTAGCATTTATATAACAGGTTACAGTTTTATAAAGCCTTTTATGAATATTATCTGAATTTATCCTCATGATAGCAGGAGTAGGAGGGCTAAGAGCTATTATTCTTAACATCATTTGACAGATGAGGAAACTAAGGCAGGGAGCAGTTAAGTGAATAAGCCAAGAGTCTGAAGCAGAATTTGAATTCAATTCTTCTTACTTCCAAGCTCAGCATCACTTAACTATCTTGCTGTCTCTATGCAAAGTAGTACAAAGCAAAGTCCACCAGAATAACAACATCAAATAATCTAATGTTAACAGAGAATTTGGACTTGGAGTTGTAAAGATTAAAATTAAAATGCAATAACTAGGGGCAGCTGGGTAGCTCAGTGGAGTGAGAGTCGGGCCTAGAGACAGGAGGTCCTAGGTTCAAACCCGGCCTCAGCCACTTCCCAGCTGTGTGACCCTGGGCAAGTCACTTGACCCCCATTGCCCACCCTTACCAATCTTCCACCTATGAGACAATATACCGAAGTACAAGAGTTTAAAAAAATGCAATAACTATTATATTTTTATAAATTTTATTAATAATAACTAAAGTAAGAAAAAGCTAGCTAACCAAGCCCCGGTCAGGAGAAAAGAGAAAGGCAGTCATAGAACTTATAAATTAATACATGACCACACAATGTGGTGAAGAAATTAAAAAGGAATTCTGGGAAATACTGAAGGACTTCTGGGGGATGAAGTCCAAAGGTACAAAATTCTCTAATTATACAGAGTCAAAATTCAGAAGACCTGAGTTTGAGCTCTGACTCTACTGCTTGTTTGCTGTGTGACCCTGGGCAAGTCACTTCTCTTCCCTGGGCTGCTGTACCAGGACCCTAAAATGAGGGTATTGACCTCTTTTCCAGCTCTATCATTCTGTGATTATTAATATTGACTAGGACCATATAAAAAAGGTAAAAATTTTTCTGAGTATCCAGAGGAATTCAGACGGAACACAACAAATTAGGTGTTGCTACTACTAACATTTCCCCAATCAAATTGTAAAGAGTTTTGATCTTAAGATTTTATTTGGAGATTTATTCCATTTTATTTGTATTTGTGATTGTTAAAGGAAGAGCCAAATGTAATTGCAAACTCAGGAAGGGTTCTTAAAGAATGTTTAGTCCCAGCTTCTTACTTTATAGATGAGGAAACGAAGATTACTAAGATCCAGGGACTTGCCCAAAATTGTAAAGTCAGAAAACAGGGCAGACACTACAAACTATATGATTTTTTAATCATCTAAAAATTAAATAAAATTGAGCCAGGATCATAGAATGTTATCAATAAAGGGGACCTTGGAGATCAGTTAATAACAAAGTTTCTCAACCTTTTCAAATGGTAGAACCCTTGGGTTTAAACAAAACTTTGGCAGAAGCCTTATAGTAAAAGCCTCTAAATTAATATTTGTAATGAAGTACCTTATATAAGGTTCATTTTTTTTAAAAACCTGAGGTGTTTCAGGGTTCATACAACTCTCTCCTTTAACAGATGAGGCACAGGAAAGGGAAATCACTAGTCTAAAGTCAAAAGTTATTAAATGTTGGAGAGCCAGGACTTCAGTCTGGTTTTCAGACCCCACGTACAACATCAGTTCCATGACACCATTTATCAAACATGATCAATTAATGTCACGGCTTTCTTGGTTCTGCCAATTTTCCTACAAAATATCTGTCATTTGCTTTAAATATAAACTCTCTCTTAGGAATGAATTAAATCCTACTCCAATGTCACATCCTGACTTGGAGGAAACTTTGGGTTCTTGAGGGCTATGTCAAGTGAAGAACAATCCCTGGCAGATCCTAGTAAGGTGTGAAGCCTTCCATCACAACCAGATTACAAGATTTCAAGTAGGGAGGGGTTATAACGTTAATGAAAGAAATAGTCACAATGATATTAAACAGTGGAACAGAGTCTGGGATTCAGAATCAGAAAGATATTAATTCAAATCCTACCTCAAACACTTAACAATAAAGTAACCTGAGTTACCTGAACAAATCACTTAAATGCTTTCCCAGTTTCTTCAGCTATAAAATGAGGATGCAATAGCACCCCATTTCACAGGGTTGTTGTAAGAATCAAATGAGCTAACATTTGAGAAGTGCTTTGCAAACATTCTAGCACTATATAAATGCTAACTATATATATGAAATCAGCTAATACAATCTTGGCTTGAAAGTGAAATTATAAACAACAGGCAGCATTTTAAATTGTTATTAACAATGTTAGAGAGGTGGCATGATATCCCTAAAGGGCGCACTGTTCTTGAAGACATTAAGTCTTTGGTTCAATTCCCACCACTGACATTTAACCAAGTTCAAGTCTCTTAATTCAACAAGGATTTATTAAGCTTCTGCTATGTTCTAAGCAGTTTCCTAGCTACTTGAGATGCAAAAACAAAAATGAAAAAAATCTCTGTCTTCTAAGAACTTACATTCTACTTAACCTCTCAAGTCTGTTTCTCATCTGTAAAATGGGGATAATATTTGTAGTTCGTATTTCACAGGATTTGCCTAAGGATAATAACATTATCCTTAATAATTATTAATAATATATTATTATTAACAAAAATATCATGCATGATATTCACATAAACTCATCCAATAATATGTGAAAGAAGCCCTCAATATTATCATTAACCAAAAGACTTTCCCATGCATGATATTCACATAAATTCATCCAATAAAATGTGAAAGAAACTCTTAATAAGCTGTCACACAGATTTTTAAAACAGAAACAGTGGTTATATGAAGGCAATTTAGAATTAAGCTAGGGATGCTAGACACTAGAGAGAGATTAATATTGGGAGCCCAGACTTACGGTACTGATCATTGCATATTATGCCAGGGAATGGTCAAAATTGCAACATATTACTACAAGTTGCAAAAGTTTAGCACTTATGAAATAGCTATGTAGGACTCCTACCTAGGAGTCTCCAAGGAGATCAGGATACCCTCATATGACCCCCTCTTTGACCCCTAGAGTTTTGCACAGACTCTGAGTTTAATGGGGCTCTACTCTAATTGACAAGCTAAGCTCTACTGTTTTGGGGGATTTTAAGAAGAAAAGATGCAGAGAATCTAGGAGAGAAGGAGCACACAGGAGCCAGTAAACAACCATAGGGGTTGGGGGAAAGGGATCCCAGTATTCCACAATTCTGATAATGTGATTAAAGAATGTAGGGATGGATAATAATTACTGAAGACTCCTCCAGTCCTAGGCAAACACTCTTCAGCAGAGGAAAGTATATTTCTTTAAAAGTTTGTTTAAAACATTTACTTTATCTTTTAAATCTTCAATCTTGACAAATCCTGTAAATTACTCATTTTCCTAATGTAGGGAAGTCATTCAAATCTGGAGTTGGGAGAGATCTTCTTGGAAGGAGAGATCTAAAATGCCCTCTTTAGTGAGAGCACACTACCTCTAGCTCGGAACTCAGAATTATCGAGTTGTGATTCATTTTTACAACCTCCCAACACAGAAAGAATACTTAACTGAGTCCCTCTGGACAATGAATCAACCATGGATGGGAGGACTATGATGGGCTGAGCTGGCACTGAGCCTGGGCCACAGATATCTTCCTGGGCTTGGTTTAAGGGGAAAGCTATTCCTAAAGAGAAAGAGACTTGAGGAATGACTTGAGGGGAAGTCAAACTCAAAAATAAGAAGTAAAGTACTCTGGACCAAAAGCAGTTAGAATGAGCAAGAGTGGCCGCCCAAGGGGCAGCCGGGTAGCTCAGTGGATTGAGAGTCAGGCCTAGAGACTGGAGGCCTGAGGTTCAAATCCAGCCTCAGACACTTCCCAGCTGTGTGACCCTGGGCAAGTCACTTGACTCCCAGTGCCCACCCTTACCACTCTTCCACCTAGGAGCCAATACACAGAAGTTAAGGGTTTAAAAAAAAAAAAAAAAAAAGAGTGGCCACCCACCCTCTCACCAGCATAGAACAGCACTCCAGAGGCACTAAACTACCCCTAGCAATACACGGGCTGGAAGCTATCAACTTGCATCAGAAGCTGGCTTTCTTGCATAAACTAACAGACAACAAATCCCCATTTTACAAATACAGACCTCTAAAATAACCCTGAAAATTAAACAATTAGCTTGAATTGGAACCAGACCATGTCATAGACAGAACTGTTGTCCACAGTTACCTAGGCATAATACTGAACTATAAAAACTCAAGAATATTAATGCATATCAATAATTAATAGATAACAATAATCATAATCTCCATGCTACTACATAGAACAAAAGCTTTTCAAAATAACAAATGGGTGCAAAAGACATCAAAACCCATAAAAATAGGATCTGAGAGGTCTATATCTTTCTTGTCATACTATCTACTCCTGGATTTGTCCCAAAGATGCTTTTCATGGAGCCTTCAGAAGGTAAGCTTATGTCCCAATACTTCCATTCAATTGTAGAAAAGCAGTTATTGTATCCATCTGCGCTACAGTGTGCAGACCATTAACTACAAAAGAATAATGGCAGGATAGCGACCTTTCCCAGAACCATTTTTATTTGAATTCCATCAAAGAATAAGAGGAATAAAAATAATATACTAGCTCACATTCTTTTATAAACCAACAAATGACAAAACCCCATGCAGCAAAGACAAATCTCAAAAGAGCCTTAGAGAATTCAACAAATAAACTGTATTAGAACCAGAGCATCATTCCTGAAATAATATGCCCATAATCAATTGGGTATAAAAGAACTCCAAAAAAAAAACACCTAAAAATGTTTTAATAGATGTTACCACACTGAATATTTATAACCTCCAGGCTGTGGGGAATGAAAGATTGATGATGACGCTTGCTACACACCACTGCCTGACAGGAAGATCATGGACCTAAGATGCAGTGACATACATTTTTAGACAGGGCCAATGTAGAGCACTGTTTTGTTTACTAGGCATATTTTTACAAGGGCTTTGTTTTTCTCTTTCTCTTTTTTTTTCCCCAAGGGAGTGGGGCAGTAGAGAAGAAATGATTGAAGATAGGGAGAGAGGAAAGAAAGGAAGGAGTGAAGGAGAGAAGAGAGGGAAGACAGAGAGAGGATTGAAGCATCTATTTTTTTTTAACCCTTCTCTTCTGTCTTAGAATCAATATTAAGTATTGGTTCCAAGGCAGAAGAGTGGTAATAACTAAGCAGTTTGGGTTAAGTGACTTGCCCAGGGAGGAAATGTATAAGGTCACATTTGAACCTAGGACTTTCCATGTCCAAGCCTAATTCTCTATCCTCTGAGCCACCTAGCTGCTCCTGAAGCATCTCCTTTTAAATGCTCAGAACAGAAGGAAGACCAGGAAGAATCACAGACACACAGGACAACTTTGAAAGTCCCAAATTGAACTCATTGTGTATTTGAAGAAATGCAAGTTTTACAACACAGAGATATAGTTTCATGTATAGATAACTCTTTTCTTTTGTTATATACTATGGGCGTAACATAATATTTATTGAGCATAATAGTGACCCATACAAAAATCTAAAAACATTTTTAATAGATATTACCATGCTGAATATTGGAATGGAATTGGAATGGAATGCCCATTTTATTTGGAGTTTAAGTTTGGAATTTTTAAAACTATACAGAATGGAAAGATCTCTAATTACAGGAGCTCAATGGAAAAAATAAAAACTATGTATACAAGATGAAGGGTATTTCATCCCTATCATTCTGTCTGCTTCTGGAGTTTCCTCAAAGATACTTTTCAATAAACCTACAATGATAAACTTATATGCCAACAATTTTATTCAGTTACAAAAAGCAATCATTATATTCACCTCTGCACTAATGCAAGTATTAAACAAACCAAAAAAGCAGCCTGTAGCATAATGGTCTGTTCCAGGTTCATTTCTATTTGAATTCCATTGCATATAAGATAATGAGAAAAATAATCAAAATTATTGTACTTAACATTTATATCATGCTTTAAGGCTATCAAAGCCCATCTCAGGTGATCCTCGTACCAGCCTCAAGAGGACTGTTATTTTTTTTTATACCAATCTTACAGATAAGGAAACCAAGGAGGGGGTCAAATGAAAATGTATATAAAGCTTTTGTTCTATATCCCTTGTAATATCATAATGAAAACCCATCCCCATGACTTTTTTTTTTTTGCCTTCTAAACTATCTCTCTCATTCCTGTAAGCAAAACGTAGGCAATTAGCAATGGCCCAATACTTTTCAGAGGAATTCTAAATTGTTTTAAAACAACCATTCTTTTTTTTTTAACCTTATCTTCCATCTTAGAATCAATACTGTGTATTGGTTCTAAGGCAGAAGAGTAGTAAAGGCTAGGCCATGGGGGTTAAATGGCTTGCCCAGGGTCACACAGCTAGGAAGTGTCTGAGGCCACATTTGAACCCAGGACCTCCAGTCTCTAGGCCTGGATCTCAAAACACTGAGCCACTTAGCTGCCCCCTCTGTATCTACATTTTTAACTATGATATCTCACCATTCAATTTGTCTCTTTGCTGAAGCCAAATTTTACAAATCATTGGTTGTGTTCTAGAATTAAACTATTCTCCTCCTCTCATAAGGAATTACCTTATATGAGTCATATCAATTGGGAGGGTTACAGTGGAATTGCTTGTCAACTCCAGGAGGGGGAGAGGGAGGAAACATGAAAAAATTAATTCATTTATTAGAATAA
The DNA here is from genome assembly GCF_016433145.1 of Gracilinanus agilis. Lineage (NCBI taxonomy): Eukaryota > Metazoa > Chordata > Mammalia > Didelphimorphia > Didelphidae > Gracilinanus > Gracilinanus agilis. Next base: position 164,516,173 of record NC_058130.1, read on the forward strand.
AATAAAATAAATTGGGAGGGCTAGGTAGTTCAGTAGATAGAGTCAGACCTGGAGACAGAAGGTTTTCAGTTCAAATCTGACCTCAGAAACTTACTTCCTAGCTGTGTGTCACCTAACTCCAACTGCCTAGGCCTTCTCACTCTTCTGCCTTTGAACCAAAGTAATTAATTCTAAGATAGAAAGTAAGGATTTAAAAAAATAATAAGACCAGGTAGAAGAGCATGGATGGTGATTTTATGAAAGAATCAAAAGGATAGTAATTACCTGGGTATATCTCCAATGACAACCAGTCTGGAAAAGTTCAGAAACATGCTTAGTTGTGTCCCACTCTTCATGACCCCATTTGGGGTTTTCTTGGCAAAGATACTGGAGTAGTTTGCCATTTCCTTCTCCAGTTCATTTTACAGAGGAGGAAACTGAAGCAAACAGAGTTAAATGACTTGCCCAGGGTCACACAGTTATTACAAGTCTAAATCTAGATTTGAACTCGTTAAGTTGAGTCTTCCTGACTTCAGGTGCTATCTACTTCCCACACATGGCAAAGGCCTAAATTTGTAACCACCTGATATCCTTAAACTTAAGATATAACTCCAAATGACAGCTGTTGAATATTCTATGGACCTTTCAGGGGTTCACCCTCGACCTCTTCAGTTTTCTTTGATTTTAACTTTCCTTTAAGTTAGAAGGGGAGTCCTCCCAGACACAACAGAGGCATTCTCCAAGAATAAAGCCACAGAAAGATGTTTTCTCAAACTGAAAATTGGCATGAAGTTTTGTAAAAGCAGGTTTTCAGTTTCCGGGAGACACAAAGATAATTCCACCAATAACGTAAACGAAAATGGTTTTTATAAAAACCCTTGGCTCTATCACACGACGGCTATTAAGTCATTTTAACACGGGACACTTTTAAGACGCATTCCCGCAAAAAAAAAAAAAAAAAAAAAAGTGCCGTTGGAGGAAGGTTTCCACTACAGCAGCGCTAAAGTTTTGCCTCACCCCAACACCATCAACTGTGCTTTCCAGATGGCGTAATCCATTCTGTCTCCTCTGAGAAATACTCCCTCATTTTTCAGGAGATTAGCGTAAGGGAGACCCTGGATGCAGGCGGGACATCGAGGCAGCCTAGCAGCCAGCAAGGTGCCTGCTGACGCCCCAGGTTCACCTTCCCCAATAGTACCTGCCCTGACTCAACCCCTGCCCAGCGATACCACAGAGAAAGAAAATGAAGACAGCAAGCTTAAGGGATACAGAAGAAGTGAATAACTCGTTCTTCTCCCACCCTCCCAGATCAGCTGAGCACATAGACGTACACAATTAGACCAGGAACAGGTTCATTTTCCGAATGAGGATGTATTTTATTTTTACATTAATATTCATGACAGGTCCCAAGAATATAAAAGAATTCGTAAACCTCGGGCATACTAATAAGGAACATGGGAGGGAAAAAAACCAGCTCATCTCCACTAGAGCAGGGAATCTTTGCAAAGAATGCTGGACCCTTGCTGGGGGAAATGGAAACGGGATACAGGACTGGCAAGGGAGGAGGGGCACCAGGACCGCAAGCAACCTTCTCTTCCAGTGATATTAAACTAAAGCCCTAGCATAAGGCATAGAAGTGAAGTGAAGGCTATCCCCAATCGTAAAACCCAGGCATGAATCCCGTAACTCAAGTGAAAATAAAACGAAGCAGAAAAGACAAGAAGCCTGCAAAGGACAGAAATAAAAGAGGGAAGGGGGAGGGGGCTGAATTGAAAAAGGGAAGGGGGGCGGCGCAGGGAGTTCCCAAAGGAAAGGAGCGTAGAGCTTCTCTCAGGTCTAAGTTATTCCAGTAGACGAGGAAAGGGAATGGAAGAGAAGGAAAGAAGGGGAATGAGCAAAGACAAGAAGGGAAGGGCAGAGAGCGCCCAGGAAACCGGCTAGTACAACTCCTCGGACTCACCTTCTTCCCTCCTGGATCGGGCGGATCGTAGCTCCTCGGGCCCTCTCACTCCAGAGCTAGAGCTCTGCGGGCCTCCGCAGTTGTACCTTCCCCGCCCCCAGCTCCACGACCTCTTCGTTCTCCTCCAAACCTTCCTCCTCCTCTTCCTCTACGCCCTCGCTTAGTCCCTAGAGCTCAGAGGCCACCCCCTCCTCTGTTGGTCCACCCCGGAGGGAGCCTGCGCCCTTTGACTCCAACCCCAGCCCGGCCGCTGCAGCCTGAAGCAAAATCTCCGCCCTCCGGGGCTGAACCGCGCAGCTGGCCGGACGCGTCTGCAGCCTGGAAAGAGAAAGGTGGAGCGGGGAGAAAAAGGGCTGCAAAGCTTAGCGCCCAAGCCGCAACCGCAAGCGCAGCTCTGCTAGCTGGGCTGGGCAGGGCAATGCGGAGGGGGAGGGGAGTAAGTGAGGAGTGTAGGGGGAGAGCTGTCACTGAGAGGGCCGAGGTGAGGGGGGGGCGGTGCGAGAAGGACGGGACGCGCTGCGGCCAGGGGCGGCAGCCAGGAACCCGCGCGTGCTCCGCTGCTGTGTGGCCCGCTTTCTCCCTCCAGCTCAGTCGGTCACCCCCTCCGCAGCTCAGCAAGAGCGCAGCCCCTCTTCCGGAAAAACAAGTTTCTCACCCACCCATCCTGTGCCAAGCTGAGCCCCTCCCTTCCTTCCTTCCCAGCCTCCAGCCCCCAGCCTCTACCTCTGGATCCGGCGGAATCTGATTGCACCTCGTCCTTAGGAATTTGATTGCATCACCGCTAGGGCAGCAAAATTGGGGTAAAAAAAGGGAGGAAAAAAGACGAGGAGGGGGAGTGCTTTCGCAGAGCTATGGTCAGAGTGACCTTGACCCCATAGAAAGGGCCCCTAAATTATAGACTCCCCGCAAAACCCTCCCTTCTGGAGCATTGCTTGCTTAGCAACCCTCTCCCTACCTTCAATAAAAGTCCTGAGAGAGATAGAAGAGTTGGGGGGTGGGGGTGCAGGATGGAGAGTTCTTACACTTAGCAAGATTTTCGCCCCAAGGCATTACCAGTTGGTGTTAATTTTGCACTGCTGTTTTCTCTCAAGCTGTTAGGCTAAGCTGTATTTTCTGGAAATGGCACACTGCCATCCAAACAGCCTTTGCATTACGTGGTCCTTTCAAATTAAAGAGGAGCCCGCTGCCTTCATAAGCTTGCCCTGGACTTAAGGCCTCATCTGCGCCTTTTGTTGGGATTTCAGAAACCCTAGTTGGGGGAAATCAAAATACCTCCCCTACCTGCTTCCTGATACCTAACATTCTTTTAATTCTGGACAAAGTCTTGTTCCAAAATTAGAGATAAGTCTTAATATACAAATGCCCCTAAGAGAAGTAACTTCAGGTTAAATGAAAAGCATGATCATCAGATCAGTCCTCCAGAGCAGGTTTTGATGGGAAAGTGGATGATACCTAGTGCCTCAAGGCACAAATGAAAAGGAAAGGGCAGAAGAAATACTCCTGGAATTCCAAAGACGAACTTTGATTATTCACAAATTTGCCTGGGACTTGTGCCTAATGTATTCCTGTCTGGCATATCACAGTATTTTATTTAAAACAGTTATTTAAAATATAAAAATCCTGAATGGGAACACTAGGTTTAAGTTGATTCTTTTAAAAATATTTAAATCTTAGAACAATAGAATTTCAGAATTGGAAGGGACCATAAAGGTCATATCCATCCTGAATCATGAATCACACCACCCCCATCTCTGTTTCTAGTTAATGGATTCAGTTTGGCAAAACAGGGAGTATTTCAGTTCACCTAGAAGTTGTTCTTATGACCCTTGGGTCTGACTGTATTAAGAATGTAAATCTTCATTCTTGGGGCAAATAGCCAGAGCTGCTAGGCCAATCCTTTTTTTTTTTTTTTTTTAATAGCATTGGAGAATCAGCCAAGGATAATCTGCATAATCTAGCCTATTCGCCTTAAAAGAAGATGGGAGATGAAAAGAAACTTAAGAAAGCATGCAAGTTCCCTTAACCCCAAGATTCAGTGGAAGGTGTTGGTGCTGATAACAAGCAGGAATCACAATCAGAAACTGATATTATGAACATGAATTATCATTTCACTATCATATCATTGTTATCAAATATCAATATCATATCACTGATATCAAACATCAGTTCATTAAGATGAATTATCGTGAACCTACCCAGAAGTGGAAAATGTTCATTTAGAAAATTTTTTTAATTTAAAACTTTTTTCCATGGTTACATAATTCATGTTTCCTCCCTCCCCTCATCCCTTCCCCTTCCTGGAGTTGACACACAATTCCACTGGGTTATACATATATGTATTTATAATCACTCGAACTTATTTCCATATTATTCATTTTTGTAAAAGAGCAATTCTATAAAACCAAAACACCAAATATCCATATAAACAAGTGGTAAATCACACATTTTCTTCTGTGTTTCTGCTCCCCCAGTTCTTTCTCTAGATGTGGATAGTGTTCTTTCTCATAAGTCCCACAGAATTGTCCTGGATCATTGCATTGCTATTAGCAGCAAAGTCAATTACATTTGATCATCCCACAATATTAAAGTATATTCTCCTGTTCTGCTCATTTCACTGCACATCAGTTCATGTAGGAAAATATTAATTTAAAATCTAAGACAATCCAAAGAGACCCTTTATGTGGTGAGTGAGGCTATGGAACTCAAGTGTGGGTTTATGTACACATACTTACATTTACATACATATACATGTATATGGTATAAACCACCAAAGTTTCAAAAGGCTGGAGGGAATGTGACCTGCAGGCATGAAAGAACCAAAACACCAAGCTACCTATTTTAGAGCTGGTCGCCTAGAGATAAAATAATGAGCACCATCTGCTGGAGAGAACGGAGCCCTGGGAGAACATTGACAGAAGGTAAATTGTGTTCAGACTAGAGGAGAGCAAAGTGGTACAAAAAGACCTTAGGTGGGAATACCATTGTGAAAAAAGTCACCAGTAGCCTTACCCCTCTCCCTCCAGTGCAATACTATAAATCAAAGAGAATATAGCAGTCTCTTAGGGAATAGTTATCCACAAAGGAGGGAGTACCTTTCTCCGTATTTTCTTATGTAAATAAAAACATTTTATAATTTGAAGCCTTGTGATCCCGAGTGCTTTTAAGAAGAATTAACTACCCTTGGTAGAATGCCAGATACTATAGACACTAGATTGCACTTAAGTGGGAGCAAAGTGCCAGGGAAGGTATGGGAACCCTCAACCTTGACAGCACTGTCTTTCTTTTCTGAAAAATGTTTTTATCGATTTTTTCTTACTGTACCATAGACTCTCATATATCCCCTGCCCCACTGTGAGATTAATCATATCCAAGATGAGAAATAGTATTTTTTTTGGTGAGGGAGGAGAAAGTCAATACATTGAAAAAGTCTAAAAACACCTACAGACCTCCCATCTTTATTACTTCTTTTGAGTCCTGCTTTATCTTTATAATTTTGTTATATTTACTTTTGATTTTTTTGTCGTGTCCTTTCCATTTACATTGTTGTAATCATTGCATATATTGTTTTCTTGGCTCTGTTTTTCATTCTGCACCAATTCATATAGATCTTTCCATGTTTTTTCTGTATTTGTCACATTCTTTGATTCTTACAGCATAGTAATGTTCCATTACATCTATCTACCACAATTTGTTTAGCCATTTGCCCAATTGATAGACGTCAACTTTGTTTCTGTCAACTTTGTTTCTAATTCTTAGGTGTCAAAAAAGTGCTGATATAAATATTTGGGAGTATATGGGGATTTTTTTCTTATTGATAACTTCCTTAGGGTATAAGCCCAGGGATGGAGTCTTTAGTTTAAAGGATATGGACATTTTGGTCATTTTATTTGCATGATTCCAAATTGCTTTCCAAAATATTTGAATTATATCACAGCTCCACCAACAATGTATTCGTGTGCCTATCTTTCTGCAACACCTCCATCATTGACTGTTGCCATTTTTTTTTTGTCATTTTCACTAATTTGTCAGGTATGAGGTAGAATCTCAAAAGTTGATTTGATTGGCATTTCTCTTTTTATTAGTGATTTGGTAAATTTTTTCATGTGGTTGTAAATACTTGGCAATTCTTTTGAAAATTGTTCTTATTCGTTAACCATTTGTCTATTGGGTATTACATATGTTTATTAATTTTTATATATTTTGATACCATTTCCCTCCTTATCCTCAATACATTAATGTTGTCTGTGCTGGAACTTTTCGGTTTCAATGTCTGTCTTCTGCTGTAAACACAGTATTACGTTCCATTACTTTAATCTTTTTTTTGAGGTGACCCTGTTCCTGTTGACTTTCTTCCCTTTATCCCTGATCCCTTCTTTTTGACTAATACCCTTTCTCCTTAGGATTTTGTTTATTAGTTCCTTTTTTCTCTCCTCTTTTTTTCTGGTTATATATTTCTTCTCTCTCTCTCTACGCCTTTTTTCCTCTCAGTCCAATAGATTCTCTATTCCCCTGCTGCCCTTTGGTTAATCCTGTGTCTTGGTTCGGAAATTTCAGGTTTTTTGCTCCATTTTCCAAAAATGATTCTCTCTCAGTCTCTACATTATTCATCTTCTCTTTCTGTTTATTCTAGACTTTCATTCTGATTCATGACTCTTATAATTATCTGGTCTCTTTCTTTTCTTTGTATTTATGGTGCAATTAAAATTTCCAAGGTATCCATTCTAGGCTTCCTCTGTTTGTTTTCTGCCACTGCCTTTGTAGGATTTGCATCATGGATTCCTCTTCTCTACTGTGCCCTTCCCCATCATGTCTATGTTATATGGTCCACCACTCATCTATACCCTCTCTTGTTGTCTTTTGCCTGAAAATTTGCCTAGAAATCTCTTCCCTATGACCATGCTCTCCAACTACTCCAGGTGCCAGTTGTCCCCAAGGGTTCCACCTTTCCCCTTCCAAGGACAGGAATACTTTTCAAGCTCCAAATCTCCCAGATTTCATTCTGCATCTTCCTTCACCATCTCCCTTCACCCATAGGAGCATTTATCAGTGGAACCTCCAAATAAGTTCTCTCTTCTTTCCCTTCCCTTTTTGATCTTTCCTCCCATTCGACTTTAAGCTCTTCTTGGTCTGAGTCCCAGAAGTCATCTTCCCCTCACTGCTAGCCCTTGATTTGACCCCTCTAACATCACTCATTCCTCTCTATACCACTGACCCCCTCTCTCCCTTATATGTGTCCTACCATGTTGTAATGTGGTCTCAGAAGAAACATTCACCTGTATCTGGTGATATCCTGGCCATAGTCAGGTTCTGCCCCGTCCCTTTCTTCAATGTTAAGACTACTAGATTCCTGCCCTCACTCCTGTCTCCGTATACACTTAGAAAGAAGTCTCTTCCTGGTGTCTCTCTGTTGCTATTGCTGCCCTTGCCTAATTTATTCACTCCTTTTGTTTGGAATGTTCAAAATGCAAATAATCTCTTCATTTCTGGTTTTCTTCCTAAAAATATTTCAGATTATTCCTGATTATCCAACATCCACCTTTCATCCTGCTTTCTGGAAGCCATTTAGCCCAGGGACCCCCTGATTTTGTAAAGCAGGTGTCAGATATGTCTCAGGCCCTTAGCTGTGGCAACACTCCCAATTCAAGCAGAAACAGATTAAAATATAATTGGAAGATATTTACAAAATAAATAAAAATACAGTGAAACATAGATAACATTACATTTCAAAACTAAATCAATATGGCGCCAGTAGAGATCCTTATGTACTGACCACATTTCTATTTGAGTTTAACACTACTGATCTAAGGCAAAATGATTGCTCTCCTGAGTCTAATATTAACATTCTGCCTTCATCACAGGCCCCATTATTTATAAAGTAAGTTTAGTGGAGAATTTATGGTGTTCTTAGCTCCTAATGACATCAATAAGGAACTCTTGCTTACTGGCTCATTCTCTTTCAGCTTCTGCTGTGGAAAGGGATATCAGATGTTCTGAGAAGTGAGAATTAGAAAGGCAAACCACCATTTTCCTTTGCAATAGTTTGAAGTCAAAAGAAGCTTTCTAGGCCTCTGAGAGATACAGAGATTCTGAGAGGCTTTGATGCCAAGCATCCAAAGGCCAGTTATTTGAAGTGAATGTTTGGCTCCATATTCAGAATGGCAAAATGAGAACAAGAGAGTGAGTTACAAAAGCAAAGTTTAATCTGTTTTATTTATGAGATTGAAGCATTTAGGTGGCACACTGGATAGAAAACTGGGCCTGGAATCAGGAAGACTCATCTTCCTGAGTTCAAACCTGGCCTCAGACAGTTACTAGATGGGTGACTCTGGGCAAATCACTTTATTTGCCTCACTTTCCTCATCTGTGAAATGAGCTGGAGAAGGAAATGGCAAATCATTTTAGTATCATTGCCAAGAAAACCTCAAATGAGGTCTTGAAGAGTTGGATGTGACATAAATGACTGAACAACAACAAGATGTAAGAGATTAGGATCAGGATAGATGCTAACAGTTAAGGGACCAGATCCCTTGGTCACCTTCCTTTGTATTCTCAGTGTTTAGTACATTACTTGGCATATCATAAACACTTAATGACTGACTGAAAGATATTAATAGGAAGAGAACCAAATTGTTCTAAGTAATTATTTCTTTACAAACTGTTCTAAACGATCATCTTTATTGTGCTTAATTATTAACTGTCTAAATAGTTATTTTTAAATCTTTTTTTTTTTTTTGGTGGATTGGTGATGCAAGAAATTCCTGTTGAGGAAGTCCCTCCACCTATGCCAATCTTAAAAAGTGGGAAATACCTACTTGTAAACCTGCTTAGAAAGAATTTGTGAGGATTGATTGTTGAGAGCCATTGGATGTAGAGAGCCATTGGAGAAATAGGGTCAAATTTAGGGCCTGTTATCTGGATTCCCTATGTGTCCAATCCAGGCTGAGGCAGTCTTTGTGTTTGGTCCTGATCACCTGAGCCCTGAAAAGCTCTGGTACCAGCAGGTAGATTAATCCAAAAACAACTTGACCCCTCCAAGAGGCTGTTAGGAGTCATTTAGAGAAAGAGTCTGTAATCGATGTTTTATCTGGATCCCATTACAAAATCATCGGCAAGTAAAACCGTGTGTATGATTTTTCTGCACTGCATGTCAGGAAGCAGATAGAATGGGCCATCTAAGGTAAAAATCTGAGACTCCTCTTTTGACTCATTTTTAGATCCCCACCTTTTCTCAATATTCTTATTGGAAAGCTTTGAGTCCTTAATCAGACCAGCAGCTACTGAGTTAACAATTTCTCTCCTTGACAATTTCTCTCCTTGATAATTAAGAAGCCTGAACCCTAAAAAATATATTACTTAGATAAAGACTGGAGCCAGACAATTTAGTCCAGACTATCTGACCAGGTGCAGATCTGTAAATCAAGGCAGAACACAATTAGTAAACATCTCCATGAAATATATTTCTGCTCCCAGAATTAACCCCTACTAATTGGTGGTTGGAATTTGTCCCTTGTCCTTGCATCTATATCTCTACTTTTTAGACTTTAATGGGTTGTGTATGATTTGTAACCCCTTCACAGCTGTGACTCTTTCTTTGTGTTCTTTGTCTGAAACCAGTATAAAATAAAGTCCAAAATCCCATAGTGTTGGATCATCGTGGGCTAACCACTAGTTTGGCTGTTCTCAGTTTCTTTTTCCTGTCTTAACAATCCAACACCGTAAAACGCCACTCAGAACCCCTACCATATAGAGCTGGCTCTCTATAATTGATGATATTTAAAAATTGCCTATAATTTAAGGGCTTTAAACATTACTTAAGGAGCATCTAGGCTACACAGTGGATACAACACCAGGCCTGGTGTTATCATCAGGGGGACCTGGGTTCAAATTTGACCTCAAATACTTCCTAGCTATGTAGCTCTGAGCAAGGCATAGCTGTTGCTGTTCTTCTGTCTTAGAGCTGATACTAAGACAGAAGGTAAAAGAGGTGTTTTTTTTAAATACCTAAAAAGTGGGAAATCCCTACATGAAAATCTGTTAAAGGGAGTTGGTAAAGACTTGAGCAAAACAAAGATGACCCACCCCAAACTGAATTTCCTGCAAAATATGTCTCAATCCATGGGACCAAGACACCAACCAGTACTTGATGCCAGTATACATTAATTACAGGAAAAGTATAGAATATTTTATTTTTTAAAACTTGAAACTACAAACTCAAGGTTACAAAGTGACAGCAAACATCACAATTTTTGTTTTTTTAATATTTAAAAGTAATCATTTCAATGCCTGATATTTAATAACAGGGTTGAAACCAAATATTTAGAAGATGGAAAATTCTGGCAGGAATAGCTTACCTCTGTGGAATGCTTCTAGACTCTAAGCCTTTTGCTCTAACATTCCTTTGCCCTAAAATGACAGCGTTCAGGAGATTTGAACAGAACTGTAAACCAACACTCTTAATAATTATTCTTTCATGTCTTTTAGTTAAGTTTTGCATTTGCAGACTGATGAACCATAACTTCCATCTAATTTGCCTCTAGGTACAACTCTATTAGTTTCTCTCATTTATCAGTGTCCAATTAGTTGGTAGCTAAGAAAGTAATTCTTAGGTATAAAAGGTTGGTATGCCCAGTTCCTAGCAAGATGGAATTAGTTAGCTTAGTTAGCTACTCTCTCTCTCTCTCTCTCTCTCTCTCTCTCTCTCTCTCTCTCTCTCTCTCTCTCTCTCTCTCCCCTCTCCCTCTCTGTCTCTTTCTGTCTCTCTCTCCATCTATTCATCATCTTTCTCTCCTTATCCAAACTTAATATTTCAGTTCTGAAGTCCTTAGTTTATTCATGTCTAAAGTAACATGGCTGACCTTGAGGCTCTCCAAGAAGGTTTTCATCATAATAACATGCTCCAACATTCTAAAATACTTCTCCTTTCCCCTAAACATCTAGAAAATCGCAGCATTTCTTCCTAGTTTTCAAATCCTTCAAATTGTGATAAAAACCTAAGTTTAAAAAGTGATAAGATGGCATATTATCACTTACTTAATTAGCCACTATGTGTGAAAACATATGTTCTCTTTCACAGTTTGTCCCAGAATTCCCCTCATCTTTTCTTGCCTTCTCTAGTTCTACACTTATCATCCTATGTAGCANTCTCTCTCTCTCTCTCTCTCTCTCTCTCTCTCTCTCTCTCTCTCTCTCCCTCCCTCCCTCCCTGTCTCTCTCTCTCCATCCCTCCTTCTTCCTCCCTCCCTCCCTCTGTTTGTCTGTCTCTAACCTTGACCTTCTGTTTTAGAACTGATACTAAGACAGAAGAGCAACAAGGGATAGAGAGATGGAGTAAATTGCCTGAGGTCATATTTGAACCCAGAATCTCCAATTTCCAGGCTTGCCTCTCTATCTACTATGCCACCAAGCTGCCCCTAGCTACTTAATTCTATCTTTCCTTTCTTGGGCAAAGTCTTGAAAAGTGATGTGACCCAATTTGGAATTTTTGTGAGTACCCAATAAAGTTGTTACCATTTTGTATTTACATACATTTAGAACTAGGGAAGGGTGCCATAGATCTGGGGGCATTCTATTGAGCTTTTTTATAGTCTAGCAGCTTTGTATAATCTGGCTGTAGTGTAGGGAAAATAGGAACTTGATGAGTAAAGGGTATGGTTGTAGCAGTCAGAAGATCTGGATCCTAATCCTGAACTTGCCTGGTATAAACTATGTGACCTTAGGCAATTAACTTAACCTCTCTGAATCACAAAGGGCTTCCTCACTGAGTTCCCAACTTACAGGTCAAACAATGCCTTTGTTGCTGCCTTATTCTGGACCTTTCCTTAGTACTTACTCACCCTGGAACATTCAATTATTCTTATAACCTTCTCAACCTGAAATGTCCTTCTACATGGCCCAATGGTGGATTCTTCATGGGACCTCTATTTTGTGGAGAGGCCCAAGCCAGACTTCATTTCCCTCTTGATCCTATTCTTGACCTCCTGAATCCAAAGTCATATCATGCAGGGTACCATCATCTCTGCCTCTCACCCCACACCAGTTATCTTTCATAGGTTGTTTTTTCTCATTAAAATACATGCTCTTTGAGGACAAAGAACTTCCTTTTTGCTGTTATTTGTATGCTTGGCACATAGTAAACACTAAATAAATACTTCTTTACTCACCTACTACCTCTTTCCTTTCTTTGTTCCCTTTTGCCTTTCTCCTTTCCTTCCTTCCTTCCTTTCTTGCTTCCTTCTTTCCTTCTTTTCTTCCTTCTCCAGTTTACTGATTTGTAAAATGCCAGTGGCCATACCTGCTCTGCCTACTTCATAGAGATTTCAAATAAAATAATGGACAAATGAGTGGCACAGTGGTTAGAGTGCCAGGCCCATAGTTAGGAAGATTCATCTTCCTAAATTTAAATGCGGCCTCAGAAACTTACTAACTTCATGACCCTGGACCAGTAATTTAACCCTCTATTTTACCTCTATTCCTCATCTATAAAATGAGTTAGAGAAGGAAATGGCAAATTACCAGTATCTTTGCCAAGAAAATCCCAAATAGAGGTCATGAAGAGTTGAACATGACTGAAATGAGTGAGCAAAAACAATCAATGTGAAAGTACTTTGAAAACTATCTTTATAAAAACTATAAAAGCTTTTTAAAAAATCTCTGTAAAACAGTATAAATGACTTTTCTTACTCCTCCACCAGATAACTGAGAAATCTACTCCTTTCTAGTCTTCTTCTGTCCATTTCAAAAGCAACAACAACAACAACAACTAAAGAGGCAAAGGTGGAACAGAGTGGGAGAGAGATTTCAATACTTCCAGAATTTATGATTTTATTGAGGTGGTAGCTCCCTCCGCCAACCCAGGTTACAATGACTTGATAAATGGTCTTTAAGAATTGCTTCAAAAAAATTAAATTAAATTAAATTAAATAAAAAACGAATTGCTTCAGAAGACAAATTTCCTCACACAGGCCTGGATTCATCCTGCCTTACCTCCTACCTCCTTCCAGTCCTGGATTCATCCTGTCTTAAGGTAAGGGTTTTAAAAATAAATAAGCAAAATGTAAATGATTAACACTAATCTAATAGGAATTAAAACCTTAGAAAGGAGGAATGAAGTTCCAAGTAAGAATTTCAGGGATCTTAAGAGAAGATTTATATTAAAAAGAATTCTGCAACCTTCTAGTGTCCCTGAAACTTATTGGTTAGCTATATGAGAGACAGACAAGTTTGTCTAGAGTTGGTTTTTTGTTTGTTTGTTTTTGGTGGGATAGAAAATAACACTCCACTAAAAATATATGTATTTAGGAGACTGTCTTTCCACCTCCTTCCTAGTTAGGAATGCCTTAGGAGTGATCTGAAGCCTCCCAATTCCATCTTCTGCTCTGCTCTGTTCTGGAAGCCACACACTACATTTATTTTGAAAACTGGAATGGAAATTTCATTCTTGAAAGTATTCCAAGTCGAGATTAGATTTTCAGTGATTGAATTTAAGGGCAGCATAGCACCACCTCCTTGGTAGATATGATACAATGCACTGGGTGCCAACCAAAGGCACTGACTGGCATATCAATTAAAAGCATGAAATGCGAACCATCACATGGTGAATCAAGTTTTGCCTTGCAGCTTGTTCTTTATTTATAAAATAGCAAGAACTGATTCCATTTTCAATGCAATTAAAGCATCCTCTTTTACATAGCCTGAGGTTATTTTGGAGCTAAAGCACTGTTTAATCATTTTTTGGCCCAGACTTGTGATATATTGATAAAGAGAATTCCTTAAATTGATGTAGTCTGGTAACTTGTCCATAAGTTATAGTCCTGTGAGTTATTTATAGTCTTTTAATTTATTAATTATACCAATTGCCAAAATGATTTCCCTAAACTCTAAGCCAGACTATATCATTCCCCTACTCAATGAACTCCATTGGCTCCTTCTTACCTGGAGGATCAAATATAAACTCCTCTGGCATTTAAAAGGCTTAACAATCTGGCCCCAATTTATCTTTCTAGTTGGAACCGTGGGTTGCCCAGGGGTATTTTGTGTACTGTGATTAAGACATAATTTCAGAGTGGAGAGCAAAATGACTACTGCATGCTTATAAGGGATGGAATTTGCCAGAGAGGTTTGGGGAGGAAAGATAGTCTTTGTTTCTGCTTGGAAAGATGCACCACTTTTCACCCCACCCCTAGACTCCAGTCTAAGCCTAGAATAGATTTCCTAATCTCCTCTGCTTCTTACAATCCTTCAGGATTCAGCTCAAATTCCACCTTCTACCGGAAGCCTTTCCTGATTGCCACCCCATCTCCAGAAGCTATTGTCTTCCTCTCATCATCATCTTACCTATTTTGTATATACCTAGAAATATATACACGTTGCATCTCTTGGCTAAATTGTAAGCCCCATGAAGTTGGGGGTTATTTTATTTTTGTTTTTGTGTCTCTAGTTCCTGGCTATTCGTGTTATTAATATACTTAATTTCATGTTATTGAATTTTCAAAAAGTATTCCCTTTACTTTGTTTCCTCAGTAGGTTTAAAGAAATCTTTGTTGATTGATTAGAGAATTGTATTGATAGTTGGTGGTCATACAGCTGCCATGTGTCAGAGGCAGAATTTAAATTCAGATCTTCCTGACTCTTAAGACTATGGGGTGGTATAATAGATAGAAGATTAGGCTTGGACCTGAGTTTGAATTTAGACACTGCCTACCTATGTCAGTCTAGACAAATCACTTATCCTCTTTTCGCCCCTCATTTTCCCTTCCATAAAATGGGTATAATAATAGCATCTTTCCTCATAGGGTTTTTATGAAAGTCAATGATATAGTGTGCATAAAGCATTTTATCAACCTTAAAGCTTATATAAAGGTTAGCTATGGTGAGGATGATGATAATGATGTCATAATGCTTTCTGTTTAATCATGTTCCTCATATTATGTAGATTTAAATGGCACTGGTAGTTAAACAGATTTTTTTTAAAAAGGAGAGTGGGGTAGCTGGGTAGCTCAGTGGAGTGAGAGTCAGGCCTAGAGACAGGAGGTCCTAGGTTCAAACCCGGCCTCAGCCACTTCCCAGCTGTGTGACCCTGGGCAAGTCACTTGACCCCCATTGCCCACCCTTACCACTCTTCCACCTATGAGACAATACACTGAAGTACAAGGGTTAAAAAAAAAAGGGGGGAGTGCCCTTTATTATTTTTTTTTATTTTTTATTTTTTAGGCAATGGGGGTCAAGTGACTCACCCAGGGTCACACAGCTGGGAGGTGTCTGAGGTCATATTTGAACCTAGGACCTCCTATCTCTAGGCCTGGCTCTCAATCCACTGAGCTACCCAGATGCCCCCTGAGAGTGCCCTTTAGAGGACAGAATTTGTTCTGAGCATCTTTGGGAGAATGGAATCAATCAAAGAGTCCATAGCAGCTAAGTTCACACCTCACTTCACAGAAAGTCAGGTCCACAGATACAGAAAATATGAAAGACCATCTTGCCTCTAGAAGGAAGAAAAAAATAACTTGGAAACTCTTGGCTATTGGTGGCCCACCACTCCTTTCACAACTCCACAAGCTTTTCCCATGCACTATTTCATGGATCCAGAAAAAGCCAGAGGATGCTGTCAGGCACTTACAGGCAGGCTTTCATAATGGCCTTTCAAAAATCTGTCACGCACCCACACTTGTATTAAGAATATAATGTTCCATTGAATTATGTTTGTGGATCCCCCCAAAAAGATGCTCAACTCAGGGAAATAATAGTAGTGGCCAACTGCATGGACGAGCATGGAGTAAACATGGCAAATAGCAACATCTTTGGGGGGGGGGGATAAATACCAGATGAAGAACAGAAATCAAGTTGTTCAGTAAACGATGCCAGATCGACATCCACAAAGAAGTCTGGCAAAGGATCCGCCGCCCCGTCCAGTCCACCGCCCACCCTCCTCCATCGACTCTTTGTTGGAGGTATCCGGGTATCTCAGCTGGCATCTCACTTGGAAAATTGAGTTCCACAACAACAGGGAACATCTGCTTCTCAAGCGATATCTCACAGCCCCAGGAAAAGACAAGGCAGCCACCAAGGGTATCTAAGCTGACCGGCATAGAAATGAACCTCACAAAGAGATTGTGCAGGGAGCGCACGGAGACGTCGTGTGGATTGGAAGGCTTTAAAGCCATCAAACTATGTTTCCCAACTCACCAATTTCAGCAGAATAGCGACGTGGACAGACGACAAATGGAAAAATGCAGTGCAGCCCTGAGAGCGTTTCAACCCCATCTGCATGTTAGCCAGGGGGTGAGGTATCCAGGGAAGATGGAGGTAGAAAGGTATAACTCCTGTACCAATATAGGGGGTGGAACCAGTCTGGTATGGGATTTGGAGGAAGAGATACAGCCCTATCTGTATTCCGTGGATCTCACTAGGCAAATTCCTCACATATTAAAAAGGATATATAGAAGGGGACAGCTAGGTGGATTAGTGGACAGAGTGCCAGGCTTGGAGATGGGAGGTCCTGGGTTTCAGATCTGGTCTCAGACATTTCTCTGAGTGACTTTGGCAAGTCACTTAACCCCCATTTCCTAAACCTTGCCACTCTTCTGCCTTGGAACCAATGCACAGTATTAAATCTAAGATGAAAGGAAAGTTTTTTGACTTTAAATTTTTTTTTTTAAGTTATAGATGGCCTCAGATACTTCCTAGCAGTGAGACCCTGGGCAAGTCACTTAACCCCTTTTGCCTAGCCCTTACTGCTCTTCTGCCTTATAATCAATACACTGTAGTGATTTTAACACAGAAGGTAAGCGTTAAAAGAAATAAATACATAAAAATAAAAAGGCTATAAAGATGTGTTACTAATCTACTTCTCTGCCACCAATATCATTCTGGTCCTGAGAAATGAAGCAACCAGGCATACCCAGAACTATATAGGCTAATTCTGAATACTCCATGTTGGATAGGAATAGCATCTTTTTTTGTGTTCAGAAGGGTATTTATAAATGTTCCAGTTTGAGATAAGTAAACCCCAGACACTCTTAAACATATCAATCATGAGTAGACTAGATAAGCATGAATATAGGAAGAGATAAAATCCCTTTGAGGTACAGAGGCTATATTTCTGGACCCATCAGCCATTCTAGATGCTTCTATTTTATGTGGAACCCCTCTCTGGTGAGAGACACAGTCTGACTAGAACTTTGCATTGAAATATTAGTCTATAATGAAAAATAGAGAATAGATATATGTCGTTACTGGAGTACACAGTAAAAAGAAGGAAGCAAACAGTCTTCCTGCATGATTACATGACAAATAAAAAGTTTCATGGAAAGTCAGAGGTGGCAAATGTTCTAGAAGCTAATCTAGAAGATAATAGCAAGCTATATAAGAAATATCCTACTTATGAACTGGGGCAGCAAGGCGGCACAATGGATAGAGTACCAATCCTGGATCAGGAAGACCTGAGTTCAAATGTGACCTCAGACACTTACTAGCTGTGTGATCCTGGGCAAGTCACTTAACCCTGTTTGCTTCAGTTTCCTCATCTATAAAATGAGCTGGAGAAGGAAATAGCTAACCATTCCAGTATCATTGCCAAGAATACACCAAATGGGGTCAAGAAATGTTGGACACAACCGAAACTTCTGAACAACAAAGCTTGAAAACTAGATCACATAGAAGCACAAAGCTGACTATGAAGCCAAAACTTTGGTAGGAGGGGCCAAAAGACTGGCCGTTTGGGGCAAAAATGGAAATGGTGATCTCTAAGCATCAATTCTATTAATTGATGAATCTGGGCTCTTATCACACATAGCAAGATCAGAGCTAGAGATTAGATTGCTCACACCCCCCACCTTTTTTTTAAATGAATGTTTTACATTGATGCCAGGGAATACTATGTCAAGATGTTCGTGTTTTTATTTCTTTGAACTCCTAATTAGCATTTTCTTCCCTTTGAGTTTCCTTAGTTGGATGCTTCAGGGATTTCTTGGAGATTTTGTAGTAATAAACAGAATGCCACATGAAGGTCTAGCCCTGTTCATGCTTCACTTGTAACTGAGGCTGAGAAAGCGATGAACATTTTCCCATTTTTTGAGAATTAAAAGGTAGTACTCCCACACATGATTTAAGGCTTTGAAAGATCCCATGTCAGAGGAGACCACAGAGATAACTTCATATGAGCACTGAACATGAATGAAACTGAGAGAGAAAAATATACCTGAAGTATTTGGCCAATTCATGGGGGATGTCCAGCTCAGAACCCAAATAGAAGGATTCCCCTTTGACCGAAAGGTTTTATAGATACTCTTGCTTTTTTGATGACATTCTTCTTATTACCTCAAGCCCTGGAACACTGCAGGGCTTCCTCAGTGAAGTCCATAATTACACAAAGAAAATTATCCTAGGCACATACACAGAAAACACAAAGCAATGAAAAAGTCTTTTTGCTCAGGCTCTGATATTCACCTGGATGGACAGCCCATTGACATAATCTATCCTTGATGAATGCTGCAAAAAAGACAAAGAGCCAGCCCTAGCCAGGGTTAGCTAACAACTAGAAGGAAGATTCTGGGCTGGATGGCATTTGAGAAATTGCACAGGGTGTACAATGATCCCAAGCTGCTCACTGCTACAAAGCCCATCTTTTTTTTTAACATCAGTATTCTCCCAGTGATGCTCTATGACTGCAAATCAAGGAATACCATAATCTCATGAGAGTCACAATTGGCAGAAGATGTTTTTAAATGGCCCTTTTATAGTTTAGTATTAAACAGATGCTTAACTTCCATGCTTTATGCTAAAATGTGAATTTCCATCTACTGCTCATAAAAAGAACTAAACGTATTGGAAAAGAACATGGTCTTTGGCTGGATTCGAGGTAGGATAGATCATTTTATTCAGAGACCTTGCTGCATTTTTAATAGCAGGATTGCTGCAAGAATCGTTTTTTTTTTAAACCTTTACTTTCTAGCTTGGAATTGATACCAAGTTTTGACTCCAAGGCAGAAGAGGGGTAAAGACTAAGCAATTGGGATTAAGTGATTTGCCCAGGATCACACAGCTAGAAAGTATTTGAGGGTAGATATGAACCCAGGACCTCCCCTCCCCAAACCTGGCCCTCCATCCACTGAGTCACCTCCCTGCCCCTGCAGGAATCTTTTAGATGGACTCTGAAGAGGTAGCAACTTGTGTAAGCAAGACACAAAGGGCTGTTATGCTCAGTTTGGATATTCTCCTGACTGGCAATCAGCAGAGTAAGAATAGGCAGGAGCTCTTTTTCGTCTCTAATTGCTCCTTGGTCCTACTGTATCGTCTTCCATCTGGAGTTATCGTGGCCCCGGAATGCCTTTTGGTGACCTGCTTCTGGAAGGAGGAGGAAGACACATGGGAATTTTGGAGATGTTGGTGTTTGGGCATTATGACTCCATGCTGACTTTTCTTTTGACTTGATAGCCATTCTGGTTATTTGAATTGGATCAGAATTGTTGGATTTCCCTGACAGTCACTCCCACCATTGGCTAGCACTGAAAATGAGCAGAAGTTAGGTTCAAGTAATGTCTGTCTAATACCATGCAGACCAAGAGAATGGTGTTCAAAGGATCCAGCTTTCATTAAAAGATGAATGACTTAAGTGAATTGAAGGAAGTGAAATTTGGAGACTTGAAAAATCCAAGGGGTGGTCTTAAATGAAGAGACAAACCTGCTTTTGAATATTAAATATGGACTTGTCTGTTCCCACTATTAAAACGCAATAGTCTTGTTTTACATTTTGCAAATAAATTAAATATTTTGGCAAAAAAAAAAAAGAATAGGCAGGAAACTTGTCCTTATGGACATGGAATAAGGAATAATGGATTATGTAGAGAGTGTTAGTATTATGCTTAGAGAGATTTGTGGTAGCTTTTCAGTGGGGGCAGTTAGGTGGCACAGTGGAGACAATGCCCAGCCTGAAGTCAGACTCATCTTCCTGAGTTCAAATCTGGCCTCAGATACTTACTAGCTATGTTACCCTAGCAAGTCACTTAATCCTGATTGCCTCAGTTTCTTCATCTGTAAAATGAACCAGGAAAGGGAATAGCAAACCACTCTAGTATCTATGCCAAGAAAACCCCAAATGAGGTCATGAAGAGTTGGGCACAACTGTTTTCAGGTATGAATCACCAGAATTTTTATGAGCAATTTTGAGAACAGATCTCGCTTATTTGGTTAACCCCAAGATTGTGCCTTGATTTGAAGGAGCATGGGAAAAATGAGGAATAGGGCACACAGAGCAAAAGTGGGCTATGTAGTTAGCTGACAAGGTCCTAGAACCATCTCTACAGAATGATTCTATCTCTGAAACAGTCGTGGGTTAAAAAAAAAAAAAAATCACCCTTTCCAATCCTATATCTGAGTTGCATAGTTCTGAGCCCTCAGGAATCTCCATGCAACCAAAAGAACATACTGGGCGTTAAGAACAAGGAACTCAGAACTAAGGGTCAAAGTATGATTGTGATTTGGTAAATGGCCTGACAATGTTTCTTTTCAGTTTATTTGAGAGACAGCCTACCATTGCCCCTGGAGCTATTCTCCCAATCCCCATTTGGATGAATAGATCAGAGTTTAGCTTCTACTTTTCCCCTCAAAACTAAAGATTAGTCTTTAGGGGATTGGGGGATGATTTTCTAGTACTTTAGCTCACAAACATTATTATCGTGGTTTCCCACAATGAATATCAGTGATTTTAGCCAATTAGACTTAATTAATTTTTTTATTTTTATTTTTAAAAATTTTCATTTTATTCCAGTAATAAATTTACACATAATTTACAGTTTTCCAAGGTTACATGATTCATATTATCTTCCTCCCTTCTTCCCTCTCCACTCCCATACCTGACAAGCAATTCCACTGGGTTATTCATGTATTATCACTCGAAACACATTTCCATATTATTCATTTTATAGAACCAAAACCCAAATCATATACCCAAATAAACAAGTGATAAATCATATATTTTCTGCTGCAATTCTACTCCCAAGGTTCTTTCTCTAGATGTAGATAGCATTCTTTCTCATAAGTCCCTCAGAATTGTCCTGGAACATAGCATTGCCTTTAGTAGCAAAGTCTATCACATTCAATCATCTGACAATGTCTCAGTACTGTGTATAATGTTCTCCTGGTTCTGTTTATTTTATTCCACATCAGTTCATGGAGGTCTTTTCAGCTCTTTTATTTATTTATTTATTTGTTTGTTTGTTTGTTTTTTTAAACCCTTATCTTCCATCTTAGAATCAATACTGTATATTGGTTCTAAGGCAGAAGAGTGGTAAGGGGTAGGCAATGGGAGAATAGTGACATGCCCAGGGTTACCCACCTAGGAAGTGTCTGAGACCAGATTTGAACCTAGGACCTCCCACCTCTAGGTCTGGCTCTCAGTTTGCTGAGCCACCCAACTGCCCTCCTTTCCAGCTCTTTCTGAAGTCATCTAGTTCATCATTCTTTATAGCACATTCCATAACCATTGTATACCATAATTTGTTCAGCCATTCCCCAACAGAGGGACATCCCCTCAGTTTCCAAATTTTTGCCACCACAAAAAGCGCAGCAATAAATATTTTTGTATAGACAGGTCCATTCCCATTTTTTTTTATCTTTTTGGGTACAAACCTAGCAGTGGATCAAAAGGTATGCATTCTTTTAAAGCCCTTTGGGAATATTAATTAGCTTTTTAAAAAGATATTTGTTTTTTAGTATTTTTAAAAATTTGAATTCCAAATTCTCTCATTGCCTCCAGGCTCTCCTATTCTCCTATTGAGAAAGTAAGCAATATGACCCCTTTATACATGTGAAGTTCTTAATCAGATTTTTAAAAATTTGGACTTATTTTATTTTTTTCAATGATCAAGTATTCTCTTTTTCTCTTTCCTTTTCCTCTTTCCCCTCACAGAAGGAAGGAAGGGAGGGAGGAAGGAAAGAAGGGAGGAAGGAAGGAAGGAAGGAAGGAAGGAAGGAAGGAAGGAAGGAAGGAAGGAAGGAAGGAACCCCCATCTCATTTAAGTATAGTCAAGCAAAATAAATTCCTACACTGATCAGTCTTCTGGAATTGTAATTGATGATTTAATTGATCAGTTCTCAAGTCTTTAAAAATTGTTTATTTTTAAAATACTAATATTATTGTATAAATTGTTCTTGTTCTATTCACTTCACAGACTTAATTAGCTTTTAGAAATGGGTATTTTTTACCGTGGTCTAATTGGTACAATACCCCACCCTCAAGTATGTCCCATAAATACAAACAAATCCTCAGGGAAAACCAGCTCAAGCTTACCTCTCATATGGCAATAAATAAACAAACAAACAAACAAAACAAAACAAACAAATAAGCAAATAAATGGGCAAATAAATAAATAAATAAAAGTTCGCAATTTCTAGAAGTCTTTTTGGTGAGGACCTCAAAGTGTTCCCATTAGATATGTTGTAACTTTTTTTTGCTCTGTCCCTTAGCCTTGAAGTTTGACTTTCCTAGTCAAATCCACTCTTTTTCCCTGTCATTGGTCCCAATACAGACTTTGCCATCAGCTGGTCTGAGGACACTTTGAGAAAGTCAATGAGAAGTCCAAAATCCTCTGGACCCTTAGAGACTAACAGAATGCTCCTCCTGCTCAGCATCAGTGGGAAAAGAACAATACTAGGGCCAAAGCCAAGTATTCTTCTCTCTCCTCTCCCAAGTGATTCTTTCTCAGGGCTTGACTAGAAGGCTTCTACCCTAACCTGCCAGATACTCTCATCTCTGGTTCTGAAATGTTTTTCTATTTTATTTAATCTCGGATCATGACCAAATATCCTTAAATAATCCAGAGGTACTTCCCATCCAACATCACTCCAATTTATCTAATATCTTCTAAAGACTACGAAATCAAGACTTTTCCTACCTAGAATAAAGTCTTTGGTTGATTGATTCAATAGGTATGTTTAAGACTTTATTCATAACCTAGTTCATATCTCTGATTGATTGCTCCTATCAAGAATTACAGGTTTTCCGTAATTATAGAGATACAGCTTGCACTGGTATTATAAAATGAGACTCTGGGAAACTGGATTTCCATCCCAAGGCTTAGATACATAGAGCTTTGTGACTTTATGCAAGGATTGATTTTAAGTTCTTAGGGTCTTCATTTGTAAACTGTAGAAGTTGACCCAGAGTGATATTTACAGTCTCTTCTTTGTCTAAATCCCATGAGCCTATGAATTCCAAGTCAAAAGGCTTTCAAAATGATTAAAATAGCTTGAACACTAAAACATGGAGGGAAAAACACAATTGTTTTCATGAAGTCATAAAATAAACTTTCATGTAGACAAGTGTCATAACTGTGACATCAGAAAGCAAGTACTTGTATCTCCTGATTGAGTGTTCTTAGAGGAGCAGAATCTTATTGGAAGGGTAGAGTGAAGAAAGATAAGGGGAAGGAGTCAATTTTATTCTATAATTGTTCTGATTATGGTGCTGTGTTTTATTTCGATCATATTGCCCCAGGTTTTGTTTAGTAAGATTTGTTTATAGTTGTGTGTGGTGTTTTTTTTCCTAAACAATTTTGGAATCATAGTGCTGTAGTCATTAGATGAAAGAAAGAAAGAAAAAGATAGCAATTACATGATGTTAATGTTGTCCCACAACTTGGATAACAGAAGCAACGATAAGGGTAAATTAAACTGTTCTTTATAGTAGTATTTTTGTCTCTTTAGAAGGTGATAACTGCACATTTAAACTAATATTACATTGTTGTTATTAGTCGGTCATTTCCCACTCTTCATGATCCTATTTAGGGTTTTCTTGGCAAAGATACTGGAATGGTTTGCCATTTCCTTCTCCAGTTCATTTTACAGATGAGGAGCCTGAGGCAAATAGGGTTAAGTGACATACTCAGGGATACACAGCTAGTAAATGTGAGGTGGAATTTGAATTCAGATCTTCCTGACTCCAGGCCAGGTGCTCTAACTGCCCAATATTATGTTAGCAGTTCCCTATTATTTCCAGGATCAAGTATAAAATCTTCTCTTTGGCTCTTAAAGCCCTTCATCTTTTGGCTCTTTTTCACTCTTAAATTTTACCCTCTATCATGTATTCCATAATTCAGTGACACTGGTCTTCTTGCTTTCCTCGCAGGGGACACTCTAGCTCCTAAATTCATGAATTTTCAATGATAGTGACCTCTGCCTGGAATGTTCTCTTCCTCTACCTCCTGGCTTTCCTGGCTTTCTTCAAATCTCACCCCAAATCCTACCTTCTGCAAGAAACCTTTCCTAGTCTTCCTTAATACCTTTCTCTCTGATATTATTTGTTTTTTTTTTCTTTTTTTCTTGTAGACTTCTTTTTTTAATTACATGTAAAATTAAATTTGTATGATTTTTTAAAAAATATTTTGTGATTCAGATTCTCTTTCTCTCTCCTCCCCTCCAACCCCAGGTGGTAAATGGTCTGTTATAGTTTATACCAGTGCTTTCATGCAATATATATTTCCATATTTCCCATACCATGACAAAAGACATGCAAAAGATGGCACACCTTGATCAGCAATCAGATTCCAACAGTTCCTTCTTTGGCTGTGGATAGCATTTTTTATCATGAGACCCTTGAGGTTATCTTGGGGCCTTGTTTTGCTGATAATAGTTCTTCACAGTTGATCATTGTACAATATTTTTATTATTCTCTGATATTATTTCCAATTTATTATGTTATTTCCAATTTATTATGTATATATCTTGTTTGTACACAATTTCCTTCTTGTCTCTGCCATCAAAGAAGTGTGAGCTTTTTTTTTTTTTTATTTTAAACCCTTAACTTCTGTGTATTGACTTATAGGTGGAAGATTGGCAAGGGTAGGCAATAGGGGTCAAGTGACTTGCCCAGGGTCACACAGCTGGGAAGTGTCTGAGGCTGGATTTGAACCTAGGACCTCCTGTCTCTAGGCCTGGCTCTCAATCCACTGAGCTACCCAGCTGCCCCCAGAAGTGTGAGCTTTTTGAGGGCAGGAAGTATTTTATCTTTTCTTTGTATCCCCAGAACCTAGCCCAGTGCTTGGCACACAGTAAGCACTTAAATTCATATTGACTTGACTTACATCAAATAAAAGGAGCAATCTTAAGTAAATATTTTTAAAGCAGTCATCCTAAGATAAACTTAGTTAACAACTGTTTTAAAAACCCACCTTATTTCAGGCAAGTTTATGAAGCACTCAGAGATGTTCTGTACTGCTCCTACCCCTGTCTTCTTCCCTCTGGCTCTTGGTTCCCACTTACTTTCTCCTTCCTCCTTATCAAAATTTACTCCAATTTTTTAGCATAATCCCTTACATGTATATAGCATGTTACAATTTTTTAAGAAGTCTTGTGGAGGTGTCACTAACCTCTTTGGGGCCTTCCAGTTGTGGAACTACAGTTCCTTAAGACTATGAGAAAACAGCATGACTCTGTGTTAATTATTCAGCAAGAAAGTTTGGTTAAGAGTGCAATATCCAAATTACCTATCAGGTACTAATCTACTTACGCTGCCAGTCTATGGCTTGTCAGTTACTCTTTTTTTCAAAGTGCCAGAGATATCTCTTCCCTAATGGATTTGGGGTATGCCTTCTAGCCACAAGAGAGTTCTTAGCCTGAAAACACTTAGACCAATTCCCCAACTTGCAGATCCATAGAAATATGGCACTGAAGCAGCTGCAATTAATACCTTGTTGGATGGTCTCCTGTTTAATCTAAGAAATGAAATGGAATATTGCTCAAGACAATAAAATGTGGAATCTGCTCTCTAGGTCTAGCTCTGGTCCTTTTACTCTGTAGTAGATCCCACCCTTTCAGGTTATTTCTAAATGCCTTCATAGAGTCACACAGACTGCTCTGATGACATAAATATACATAGCATAAAACAAAAAGGGAATTGGGCCAAACCTTCCTTTGGAGACACTTGTACCCAATCATCTCCTTTCTGTTTCCCACCAGGACCTTATGTTGGGAGAAATCCCAACTACACAAACCCTTATCTCTGGAAAGGCCTGGGTAGAAGGAGTATGTATTCCCTGCCTCAGGATTATGAACTACAAAGAGAAATCAGCTTCCCCGAACTCACCAGCTGAACACCATTCATAATAGCTGGCAATCTCAGCAACTTTGGATCTCTGCTCTTTAGGAATCCTGGTTGCCAGCTCTACTTTGGAAATTCTCCAAGCTTTGTCAGAGTCCCCTCCCTCCCTCTTCATAGCACACAGGAGTCACAGAAGCTACTGGACAAAGTTGCTGCTCCCTAAAATTGATTATGGTGTTGTCCATGCTTTTCCATGTGTTCTCAATTATCCATTTTGCTCCTGTCTCCCATCTTTCTTTTTTTTTTCTCTTCTTTTTCAAAAACGTCCAAATAACAAGGTTAAAGGAAGGAAGAAGCAAAAAGAGCATAATGTAAAGCAGAGAGATAACATTTCTTTGTTGTATTGTACAAATTCTGCCTTGACCATAAGGCCCACTGAAACCCAGATGAGGGAGGGATGATCATCATTTTCTGTGAGGATCATCAGAAATTGCTCTGTCAGTCTTTCTATCTCTCCTCCTTTTCTCCATCCTTCTCTTCTTCCCTCCCTCCCTTCCTTCTCTCTCTCTTCCCTCCTCTCTCTCTCTGTTTCTTCCCTTCTTCCCCATTTCTCTCTTTCTCCTTTCCCTCTCTCTTTTGATTGATTTAAATTTTTAGAGCTGACAATATAATTTTAAAATATTGACTGTGAATGAGACTTACTATTGATAAGAGGCTCACTACCATTTGGCAGTGGCCATCTCATAAAAGGGTCGCGTGTACATGATGAGAGTATCCCACAGACATTGAGGAAGAGGATGGAGATGAAAGAAAAGGGAGAAGAAGAAAAGGAGACACAGAGTGGGAGATAGTCACCTCCCTCTCTCTCTTCTTGCCTTCCTGACAAGCCAGGGTAAATTCCCAGACTTATTCCTGCCTCTCTCAGGGGCAGTGTTCTCTACTCAGTGAACCATAGTGTAAAGCTTGGAAACTGGCCAAAAGTCCAGATAAACTAGGCTAGGGAGAAAAAGGCACTGCATTCCTCTCTATCTCTGTTTCTGTCTCCCTCTGTATCTCTGACTGTCTCTATGTCCTTTTTTCTCTGTGTCTTTGTCTCTTTCTCCTCTCTCTCTGTCTCTTTTTTTCTCTCTGACTTTTTCTTTCTCTCTGCCTCTTTCTCTGTCTCTCTCTTCCCATTTCAGTTCTAGAAGCAAGTAATAGAGATAACAGGATGAGAGGACAGTGAGCTATATATTCAGTATATCCTTTGATCCTCACACAATGAAGTGTGTGTGACAAGTATTTTTATCTTCCATTTAAGTGATAATGGAATAGAGATTCATAGAGGCTTACTACCCAGCTGGTAAGTAGAAGAGTCAGAATAAGAATCCAGATCTTCAGATTCTTCTTTCTCAAGAAATTAATTGAGGACCAGAATATCTCCTTCCTTTTTGGTATCACCTTAACCCAAGGTTGGACTACTCTGGTCAGCTGCTAGTAGAGCCCAGTTGCCACACAATCCTGGAGTTAGGCTCAGGACCAGAGTTGTGCACACACTGGACAAGACTAACTGAAGGCTGTTCTATGTAGATCTTAGTACCCTCTCCCCTCAGATTGCTGTATATTTACTTTATTGTGTTATATTCCTCCCTATACCTCTTGAATATAAGCTACTTGAAGGCAAGAATTATTTAATTTTTTTTTGTATCCTGACCAGTGCAGGGCCTTGCAGAGTGAGCGCAAAATAAATATTTGACAAATTGAATGGAATTTCTACCATCCCAATCCCTCTCAATTCCAGCACCTTCCTCTGTTAGAGATTTCCTATTTATCCTCTATCTACCTTCTTTGTACAAAGTTGTTTGTGTGTTTTCTTCCCCATTAGATGGTGAGCTGGGCAAGGAATGGGACTATCTTTAACCTTTTTTTTTAAACTCTTACCTCCTGTCTTAGAACCAATGCTATGTATTGGTTCCAAGGCAGAAGAGCAAAAAGGACTAGGCAATGGGGGTTAAGTGACTTGCCCAGGGTCACCTAGCTAGGAAGTATCTGAAGCCAGATTTGAACCCAGGATCTCCTGTCCCTAGGCCTGGCTCTCAATTCATTGAGCCACCCAGCTGCCCCATTGGCAATTTTTTTTAAGTCCTTACCTTCTCTCTTAGAATTGACCCTATGCAAGGCAAGAGTGTTAAGGGTTAAGTGACTTGCCCAGAGTCACATATCCAGGAAGTTTCTGAGGTCAAAACCCAAGACCTTCCATCTCGAGGTCTGGCACTCTCTTCACTGAGCCATGTAGCTGGACCTTTTTTCCTTTCTTTGAATGTCCACCTTGGCTAGCACATAGTAGCCACTTAATAAATGTTTCTTGACTAACCAACTATACCACAAGGTAAAAATGACTGTTGATATCTTAAAATAGACTATAACCATCCACTTTAAGATCTCATCTGCTCTAAAATATCACAGATTCACTGAAATCCTATTTCAAAGCAGCACCTCTTTCCCCTAGTCCAGTGAGTCTGGGCTCCTGAGCCCCTTCCAAGCTTTACTCCATGGTTCACTGAGTAGAGAGCACTGGCTCTGAGAGAGGCAAGAATAAGTCTGGGAGTTTACCCTGGCTCCCCTGGAAGGCAAGGAGAGAGAGAGGGAGATGGTTATGAATATCTCCCCTCTGTGTCTCCTTTTCTTCTCCCTTTTCTTTCATTTCCATCCTCTTCCTCAATGTCTGTGGGATACTCTCATCATGTACATGCGACCCTTTTATGAGTTGGCTACTGCCAGATGGTGGTGAGTCTCTCATCCAAGGTAAGTCTCACTTCTAGCCAATATTTTAAAATAGTCTATAAAAAATTTAGATGAATCAAAAGAAGCTCCCCATCAGAAAAAGACCGGTGAATGCTGGCTGAGTATTTGACCTCTCCAAGAAGGGTTTTCATCTTAAAAAGCATAAAAGCTTTAAATTAAAGGGAAAAAATTGAAATAGTAGAGTTTTGATCAATGAGTGATAAGGATTTTTTATTCTGGTATAAAAAATTTTTTTAACCCTTTCCTTTTGTTTTAGAATCCATACTATGAGTTCCAAGGCAGAAGAGCGGTAAGGGCTAGGCATTGGGGGTTAAGTGACTTGCCCAGGATCACACAGCTAGGAAGTATCTGGGGGCAGATTTAAACTTAGGACTTCCCATCTCTGGGCCTGGCTCTCAATCCACTGAGCTACATAGATGCCCTTGGTCCAGGTTCTTGAAAAGACTGTCCCTTGTAATCTTGATCTTACTGTGGCAAACCTAGCCATGAGCATCTCTGACCTTAGGTAGACTGATCACTAGACAATAGACCAAAAAAAAACCTGATGCTGAGCTGGTACTTAAAGCCTTTCTAGTTTGCTAGAATCTGCCAGACCTTGTCTTCTACTGCCATTGCCTTGGAGAACCCCAGGTCACATTTACACCCTAATGAGATGGTGAAGTAGAACTTAAGTGGAGGATAATTATCATTATTAATCACTTTGATTCAATTCAACAAACATTATTATTATGTAGGAAGTATTGTGATTTGGTTTGCTGTGAGAGAAGCAGGATAGAAGTCTCCATTTCAACAGCCACAGCAATTTTTTTTGCTGGGGAAAGAACAAACAAAAAAAAAACTTCTTCACTAGTTCTCTTGATCTTCTGTAATGAGCAAAAGATGAAATGACTGGGGAAACAGTTTTTATCTTCTGAGCATTTAGATTTATTATTTAGAAAAAAAAACCTTAACTTCCATCTTAGAATCAATACTATGTATTGGTTCCAAGGCAGAAGAGTGGTAAGAGATAGGCAATAGGGGTCAAGTGACTTGCCCAGGGTCACACAGCTGGGAAGTGTCTGAGGCCGGGTTTGAACCTAGGACCTCCCATCTCTAGGCCTGGCTCTCAATCCACTGAGCCACCCAGCTGCCCCCATATAGATTTATTATTGCCTAACAAATCAGGACCATGTTCCTTCCTTAGTTTAGGGCTGGACTCCCATATAGGAGGAGGTAGACTTTTGTATATTAAAAACAATTAATCAGATAAAACCAATTAATTAGAAGGAAACAATACAACATTAGGCAATCTAATTTTTAATCGGAGGAAAGGTTAGGACTTTCCAAGTTGGGAGAAGGAGAATAAACAGGTGTAATTCCCTGAATTTAGAAAAAGAAATGTCTCATTCTTCCCCAAGTATCTATAAACAAAGAAACATGGAAACAATAACTGATTGATCAGTATGGAACCATTTTTTAGATAAGACACATGTGTTGCTTGAGATGTACAATTAAGAGACAACTTCTTACATCATTCTTAAGATCTGACTACATTTCTGGTCAGCACAAGCTAGGTCCTAGGTTAGGGATCTAAATAGCAGGTAAACATGGTTCAGTTTCCCAGCCACTCGGGGCTAGATTCAAACAATGCAAGAAGGTTTTCTCCCAATTCCCACGATTAAATACATTTTTTTTACGAGACAGAATTTGGACTAGATCCATAATTGAAAAGAAAGGGAACTAAGCTAGCTCCAGAACTGAGTCACAAAATAGAGCTTCTGTGGTTCATTCAGTTCCCATAATTAACCACTTGCTGTCTTAATCCCTTCAGTTTCTCACAGTTCCTGGTCTTGCTCCTTGCAAAGACCAGGGGCACGAGAAGGGTGGAATGGAATTTCCTTTCCACGACTCCAACCACGTTTTTTATAGTTTTGTTAAATGAAACTCCTGTGATAATTCATAGACCCCCAGATTCAGATTAGCAACTAGAAATAAGACAGAAGTTAAAGGAGCTTTGTGATCAAAACTCAAATAAATAATAGTTTAAATGAAGAAGCCACGCTGCATCAGAATTCAATTCACAAAACTAACTTAAATGCTTCTAAATGGTTAGTTGTCTGGGTTCACCACTTTGTGATCTCAATTATGGAAGAGTTAAAATAGACTTTAGAATTCTGATGTGAAAGGTTTTTGCCAAGAGGAGTAAGAGGCCACTAAGAGAAATAAGAAGACAAGTAGATGGTAGCAGAGAAAAGCAGTTATTCATCGGAGAGGTACAACAGAGAGCGTAGTTCAGTGGGGGGAAAACCTCTCCAAGGACAAGAAAAAACAACATGGCAGAGAGAACAGATCATCAAATGACACCAAGTCCACAGAAAAATAGATCACAGTCCAATGACATTACCAGAAGACCAGCAGCTCTGTTGGGGTGCAAGAAGCAGTGTAGGAAGTAAAAACTAATCCTTTTGGCTATACCACATTAAGAAAATGAGCTGTTCTGGCTACATCTATCCTCAGTCATATGTATTTTCCTATATAAATGCCTCTCCATGAATTTTTCTGGGCATGTATGTACCCTGGACATATATGGTCCCCTCATGTCACCTTTCCCATTGATGGTATAGGAACCTATGGGAGAATGTAATCCTATATACACGTGAGGGATTTTTCTAGTCACCTATTTTGATATTTTATTTGATTTAGCTTCTCCTCAGAACTAGTATGTACTTTGGTTGACTCATAAAAGAAAAATATTGGATGAGGCTTCTTGATTTTGAATGGATGCTGATCCACATCCTGGCCAAAACTTTGGGAAGCTTAT
This sequence comes from Gracilinanus agilis, assembly GCF_016433145.1. Taxonomy (NCBI): domain Eukaryota; kingdom Metazoa; phylum Chordata; class Mammalia; order Didelphimorphia; family Didelphidae; genus Gracilinanus; species Gracilinanus agilis. The sequence continues at coordinate 164,547,727 of NC_058130.1, forward strand.
GAGGGGACCCACAGTTATGGGGGCCTCCGATTCCTATAATTATTAATAAAATTGTTACTATTACCCATTAGTCCAGTCCTACTCATAGGATAAAGAGTAATACATTATAAATTTAGCAACCATTGTGGCCTCATTCCCTTAACTCACTCTGATGCTGGTGGTTTGGATCCCCAGAGAGATGACTGCTACTTTAGTTTCTAGGAATAATCTTGAGAGTGGCTATCCTTATAACACTGTAGCTTATGAGCCCCTACTGGTATACTCCCTCTTTTAAAACAGACAGTAAATTCAATTCGTTTTTAGAAAAGACATTTACGAAAATAGCATAGCAAGAACACTAGTTACAAATTATTTTCTCCCAAACTTGAAACAAACTTCCCACAAATACAGATTGAGTTTCTGGGGAGAGTGGGATTAAACTTAAAGTACAATGATGATGAGGTACGTATGTGAGAACACATGTGGCAAAGGAGTATCTCCCAGTTCCTTGCTCTGGAAGTCTTCTTCTTCCCTAATGGAATCCTCATGAAGTTCTTCTTAGATGTAGTTCTATACTAGCCTTCCTAAAGTCCTCCCAGGGTCCAGCCTTGAAGAACTGTTTTTCCCTCCTACATTACAAGCATTTCTACTAATGCTGGCTACTACTGCCTCTGGGGGACACTGCTAATCTTGCCATTTAGCTCTGACTACCAAAGATCCTTCTGATGGGATGTATGGATCACTAAACCTCATAAGGTCACTGCCTCAATGCATTATCTCAAGGCTATTACTTAGTCACCAACTTAGAGAAGTGAACACAAAAGATAGAGAGTGTTCATGGTCACCATTGATTAGGTGTGGGAGAACACCCAGGGAACAGCTCAAAGCAGCCCTGGAGCTTCAAAACTGAGAAGTAAAGAGAGAGAATGATGGTCAGCTCTCTCATTTTTGAGGTGGAGGGGCTGGGTCCACACTGAGTTCTGACTTGGAAATCCTATAGTCACCAGTTTTGTTGGTACAGTCAATTAAAAGACTTCATCATTACAGAGTCCTAGCCCCTTAGACCCACATGACCAGAAGCATTACTGCCCCCAAATTTCCATTTGATCATATGGACTGAAAACACTTGTGCAAGCTTTAAGGCTTGATCTCCATAGGCCAGTTCACCTCCTCAACACAAACAATGCAGAATTATGAACTACCTTTCTAGGTAGCATAAATACCATCCAGGGATCCAAACCAAATCCACGTGTAAATATTGTTTAATATGAAAAACTATATGTACTTTTTTAACCCTTCAGTTAGATTCAAATTATTGTTCTGTTGGCATCTGATATAGAATATGGATTCACATGTCAACAAAGAGAGCATGTGATCATATTCTGTGTATACACATATCCACAATAACAAAAGGATAACTTGTTTTTGGCGAAATCTGGAAAGCTCCTTGAGAGTGAGAACCATGTCCCATTCATCTTTATATCTTACTTATCCCTGGCGCCAGTGTCTTGCACATAACTAGTACCCCAAAATATGTTTTTTAATTAAAACGTTTTCCCTTTCTCACCATTGAACAAAAAAACAGAAAAAGGAAAAAAGAAAGACAAAATCTTTATAATAATTATTATAGTCAAGCAAAACCAATTCTAGTATTGTCCATGTCCAAAATGAGTATCTCATGCTGCACCTTAAATCTATCACCTCTCTTTTAGAAATTGGGGGACATGCTTTATCATCAGTCCTCAATAAATATTAATTGAAGGACTGGATGGATGAATGACTAGGATAGAGAACAACAAAGATCTGTATTCCAATGCAGTGCTGAGGACTTTGGGAGTGGGAGTCAGATTGGGAAAGAAGGAAATTCCTTTCTGACACCATTCAAAGATTTCTGAGTTGCTCCAGCTTCCTGTAGTTCAGTGGGTAGTAAGCAAAAGACAGGCAGACAAAGAGAAGGAGTCACATATCTTTTGATTAATGAGAAGGTGGATCCTTTGGAAGGGCTCTGCATAATTAATAATCTGCACTGTGGTTGGTAATGACATACTCCCCTGGTTGAAGCTGTCAAGATTCAGTAGAAAATGGATTTTCTTCTGGAACCTGCTCCCTTGAGGACACCTTCAGAAGATGTTGTCTTTATAGACTTTGGGGCAAAGTCAGTGTACAGCCAGTTAACAGGGAGAAAACTTGCTTTTATTATTCCTGTCTGCTTCAGCCCCATTTGAGAAGGGCCTGGAAAAAGTCTTGGCGTAAACATCTTACTTTAGTGTGACACAAGGGACAAAGGGTAGGTCTTCTCCCTTCTCTGTTTCTCAGTTTTCCCATCTGTAAGATGAGGGAGTTGGATTTTCAAGTCTCTTCCAGCTCTCTACCTTTTATCCTGTAACAAAGCTCACTGTTTTGCAAATATTAGTACAAAGCTCTCTCTTCCACCAGCCCCAGCCCCTTCCCTTGTTCTCTCTCCCCTACTAACTGTTGGAGGATTTTGTATGCCTGCCTTTGTGTAAAGCCTGGCCTGCCCCCACTGACTCCTGCAACCTTTCTCTATGCATTGACTGATTGGAGCAGCTGTTCATTCATGGGGAACACTGCCTGTCTCCATAACAACCACAGCTCACTTGTGGCCTCCTCCAAGCTGGAGTGGTGGTGTTTGGGTGTCCCTGCCAGGTGTCACCACCTCGGGCATGCCTTTTTATCTGGATTCTCTTCACCTGCAAACACCTGTGCAGAAGAAGCAGGCTTTGACTTATTGCCTTGGGCCTGGGAAGCTGCCACGCAATGCATGAAGCCAGTGGTTTTATCGTAAGGCTTAACAATCAATAGGGATGCAAGGCTGCAATGTCTAGCCTGAAGAAATTGCTTTGTTAAATACATGATTTATGGTTTTGCTTTTGGCCTTTATTTGCTGGGCCCTGTTTGGTGTCTCAGAGGAAAAGTGTTTACTCTCGTTGTCACTAGATGCAAAGACAACTTAGTCATCCTTTGGGCTCTCATTTAATTTTATAATAATCAGGCTCCTTGATAGGCAGTATCCACTAGAATTTGGGGTTTTAAAAAATGATCCCTAAGGATATAGGATTATAGCTTTGGATATGGAAGGAATCTTGAAGATCATCAGCCTTACTCCTTGCCCCTTATTTTGCAAATGAGGAAACCGAGTTTTGTTTGTTTGTTGTTGGTTCAGAATCTTCATGACCTTGTTTGGAATTTACCTGACAAAGATCATTTCCCACTCCAGCTCGTTTTACAGATGAGGAAACTGAGGTAAATAGGGTTAAGTGACTTGCCCAGGGTCACACAGCTAGCGTCTGAGGTCACATTTGAACTCAGGAAGGTGAGTCTTTCTGACTCCAAACTCTACACTCTCCACAGAGCTACTCAAGTTTAAAGAGACTGAAATGACTTGCTAGATGCCTTACAACTAATTAGAAGGTCCTCTCCAGGTCTAAATCGATGCTTCAATTAGCAGTCCCCCTCCCCCTGTCTCCTGCAAGGTTCTTAGGAGCTCAATAAAGTGTGCCCACCAACAGAATCAACAAACAATGTAATCCATGGTCCAGCAGCCCAAGATCTGGATTGGATCTTGGCCACAGTTCCCTCCTCCTCTCCAAATCATTCTCTATGGCTGGTTTTTCTCCTACCCAATATTGCCTCTGAGAAATCTCCAAATACAATTTGTAGATAGCCTATGCCTAGGTCTACTTAGATCAGTCTCTTAATCAACAAGCATATTTTCCAGGTACTATGTGAGGCCCTTATGATGCAAAGACACAAATGAAATAATGCCCTCAAGGAGAACTTTCTGGATCCCCGTATGGCAGACAGTCACTCAAAGTGATGATGGAAATCAGGTATAAGACAGCCTTTATTTCACTCCATTGAAAATGCAGAAAACACATAAAGGACTCATGCTCCTAAACAATTTAATTCTTTTCTCTCTCCCTCTCCCTTTCTCCTTCCCCCTCTGTCTCTGTCTCTATCTCTGTCTCTCCATCCCATCCCCTCTGGCTCCCTCTCCCTTTCCCTTCTTATTTTCTTCCCTTCTTCCTTCCTTTCTCTCTCTCCCTCTCTCTCTCCCTCTCTCTCCATCTCTCTCTCTCTCTCTCNTCCTCTCCTCTTCTCTCTCTCCCTCCCCCTCTCTCACTCTCTGTCTCTCATTCCTCCCTCCCTTCTCCCTCTCTCTCCCTTCCTCCTTTCTCTCTGTCTCTGTCTCTGTCTCTGTCTCTCTCTCTATCTCCCCCTCCTTTCTCTGTCTCTCTGACTCTCTGTCTCTTTCCCTCCTTTATTTCTCCCTCTGGCTCTCTGTTTTTGTCTCTATCTCTCTCTGTCTCTTTCTTTCTCTATCTCTCTCCCCCTTCCTTTTTCTTTCTCTCTATCTCTGTCTCTGTCTCTGTTCTCTCTCTATCTCTGTCCCTCTCTCTCTCTCCCCCCTTTCTCTCTTTCTCTCTCTCTCCCTTTCCTTCTCCCTTTCCCTTTTCCTCACTCCTTCCCTCTGTCTCTGTCTCTGTCTCCCCCTTTCCCTTCCAGAATCCTATGCAGGATGCTAAACTCATGCCGCCATCTTTCCTGTGGTTTGGACTCCTCTGAGAAGGGAAATAAATTTAGAATTGCTAGAGAGGCAACCCCCTAACATTTCAGTGAAGCTCTCTTTTGTCCCAAGGATGCATATAGACTTAGATTCTTACTGTACTATTCTAATAGCTTGTCTCATAAGGAACATTAACTAGGGGTTGCTGGAAAGGAAACTCCCCTCTTTCTGCACCTACATTATCTGAAATACTCCTAGTGGTACAGGAGGATAAAGTTCACATTTTCTGCCTCATATTACAGCTTAACTGTGGGTTTCTTAATCTTTTTTTTTTTTAAACCCTTACCTTCCTTCTTGGAGTCAATACTGTGTATTGGCTCCAAAGCAGAAGAGTGGTAAGGGTAGGCAATGGGGGTTAAGTGACTTGCCCAGGGTCACATAGCTAGGAAGTGTTTGAGGCCAGATTTGAACCCAGAACCTCCCATCTCTAGGACTGGTTCTCAATCCCCTGAGCTACCCAGCTGCCCCCTTCTTAATCTTTTTCATGTGTATAATGGGCCATTTTTGTAGACTAGTGAAGCCTCTGAACTCCTTAGCAGAATAAAATTTTGAAATAATTGAAAGAAATATTACATTTCAGTGAGAGATGAGTAAAAATAAAATTGTAATTTTTATGACCAAATTCAACAATTTCCTGAGATAAAACATTGACAATGATAATAATAATACTATTTACATAGTGCTTTTAGATTTGTAAAGCACTCACATGTGGTGTTGCATTTGACCCCTACAACAATTCAGAAAGTTAGGTGGTGTTATACCCATTTTACAGATGAATAAACTGGGGCACAGAGAAGTTAAGTGATTTTCCCAGGGTTACCTGTCAGGCTCACTGGGACCACCTGATTGGGAGTCCCAAAGGGTAAGAATGCAGATGGACCCAGGAGGGCTGGGCCGTGACTTAGTTTATTGATTTGAGGAGCACAATTTATAGGGAAAATAACGTAGGCTAAGAAATTAAGTAAGCCTTTTGCAGGAGCAATAATTGGCAATGATTTACAAGATGGAAACGAAGGATGTAGACTGCCTTAGTGGCTCTAAGCAGTGTTTTCTATAGGATAATAAATCACAGGAAGCCTATCAATGCATGACCCAGTTCTGTACGGAATATTGTATATTCTTTTCACAGAACTCCTGTATTATTCTTTTCTTTCCTGGACATACAGTGTTTGGGGAGGGGAAAAGTTTGCTTTTCTCAAGCTGAGGAGCTTTGTGAATTCTAGCTGATGGCTCTGATTTTACTGGGGCCTGCTCTCACTCCTGGGGACTACATCTGCTCCTTTTTTATCTAAATTAAACAAATGAAGATGAGGTAAATGACCACTTGAGTTTTACTAGTTCAAAGTCCAACACCCTATGCCATGCCCAGCCAGCTGCCTAGTAAATCTATCCCTTGGGGATCCGTGGACCTCAGATTAAGAAGTCTTGCTTTAGGGGCACTTTGGTAGCATAGTGGATAGAGAACCAGACTTGAAGTCAGAAGGGCCTGGGTTCAAATTTGGCCTCAGACATTTTCTAGGGGTGTGACCCTGGGCAAGTCACTTAACCCCAGTTGCCTAGCCTTTGCAGTTCTTTTGTCTTAGACTAGATACAGATGGAGGATAAGGATTTAAATAAAAAAAGAATTCTGGTTTTAATCTCTTGAATCCTCAAGCTATAGGAAACCAGGATCTTCTTTTCTTACTAGCAGGCTTGATTACAGGGGAATAAGGGGTTCATTGCCTATTAGGCGAAATCCTTAGACATTCATAAGGCATATAGATAAGAGAAAGGAGCAGAAAGGGGAGGAGATTAAATTCACATGGAATGCCAGTGGAGAGACCATTCTTGGGTGATCATTTATATTTAAGAGATAGAAGGGCATCTAGGTGGCTCAGTGGAGAGAGAGCCAGGTCCTAGATTCAAATCTATTTTCAGATACTTCCCAGCTGTGTGAACCTGGGCAAGTCATTTGATTCCAATTGTTTAGCCCTTACTGCTCTTCTGCCTTACAATTGACACTTAATATTGATTCTAAGACAGAAGATAAGGGTTTAAAAGGAAAAAAAGAGGTTGGAAAGTTAGATATAGTAAATTAGTGGTTGCCTGGATTCATTATAAACTTTACTGATTTCACCGATAAACTTTAAATTACATGCTTGTAGTTCAGGTATCTCTTCGGACATCAGCATTGGGAGAGCTCCCAGTTCTCCCAGTGGAAGTGTCAGAAAGTAGACTGGCAGAAATAATGCATGGAATGAAAACCTTCTGATGCATCTCAGTTAATCTCAGGCTCAGCCACGTGTCCACTATCAGGTTTTTGATAGATAGCAACAGGAGGGAGAGAGCACAAAAAAAAAAAAATCCTCTAACAGGAATCTGAGTTCCCATTACTAACATTTCAAACTATCAGATAATCAGATAAAAAAGAAGGCGAGATGAGAAAGAAAAAAGAGTTCTCATGGGGTCCTTCTTGCTACTTGCCTCAGATTTAATTAAATTCCACACCCATGAACAACATAAACAGATGAGAAACTAGACATTATCTCCTACCACCATGTCGTAATAGGCAAAGTGATTTGGCCTTATTAGAAAATGGGGCAGTTTTCTTCCAAACAAACAAACAAAAAAAGGAGCACCAAATGTAGCTTAAGGAAATGGGGGATGTCAGTGTGTATTTAGCACTGGGCTCAGGCTGTTTGCTACAAGCCAAACATTTTTAATTATTCTTTTGCAGCTTTTACCCGCCTCTCACTCAATACATCTTCAAATAAAGCTTTCTTCCCCAAGGAATCGCTTATAACAAAACCCCATCTATTCATATTCAGCACACTGTAGTTCCACTGCAGGAAACCTGACAAAATGTGCATTTAAATAATTCATGGTGAAGAGGGTATGCCTGCCACTGGTGGGAAGGCATAAGGAACTGAGAGAAAAACTTTCTAGACTATCAACCCCCCAATTATTTTCTTTTTAAGAAATCTAAATCCATTCTTCATTTATTTGTTATTAATAGTTTAAAATTTGTCATTTACTTAAGTAAGATTTATTGTTATTTATTTTTAATATCCATTAATCTTTTTTTGAGCTCCAGATTGTCGTTTCCTTTTTCCACCGTCACCCCCACCCACTCTGTGAGAAGGCTAGCAATACAATATAAAATCTTGCAAACTATTTCCATATCAGCCATGTTACCAAAAAAAAAAATAGGCAAGAAAAACAAAGTGAAAACATTATATTTCAATTTGTAATCAGAGTACATTAGTTCTCCCTCTTGAGAGTGGATAGCATTTTTCTCCCTGAGTCTTTAGGAACTCCATTCCTTTTCTACTAGAGTCTTTAAAAGGAAGAGGTAGAAGGGAACCTAGTTATCATTCTTTAGACTTTAGCCACATTCTTCTTCTTTTCTTTTTTTTTAAACCCTTACCTTCTGCCTTGTATTGGTTCCAAGGCAGAGGAATGGTAAGGGCTAGCTAGACAATGGGGGTTAAGTGACTCACCTAGGGTCAAATGTCTAAGGTGAGATTTGAATCCAGGACCTTCCATCTGTGGACCTCGCTCTCAGTTCACTGAGCTACCCAGCTGTCCCCTAGCCATGTTCTTCTTGAACTCCTATTGCATGAGAACCCTAACGCCAGCCCATGATAATGAATAATAATAGGGATAGGGACTAGAGCTCTAATTTTATTGATAAAGGCAATGATGTACTAATTAATATTTAACTGGCTATGGAAAAAAATGTACACTCAACATTCTTTTAAGTTTAAGCTGCATAATTAACATTTTCTTTTTCACTTTCTTAATTCTAGAAATGGACAGAATTTGAACCCAGTTCTTCCTGACTGGCTATTTAGTGTGCCGTACTGCCTGTCAGTAATAACATTTATTTAGTGCTTTAATGTTTAAAGATTGCTCTTCATAAATTATCCCATTTGATCCAATGAACCATCCTATGAAATAGATGCTCTTGTTATTTCCATTTTACAGATGAGGAAACAGAGGCTTGGAGTAAAGTGATTTGCCAAAGGTCACATATCAGGGACATTTTGAATCTGAAGCAAGCTTTGCAGTTAGAATGTCCCAACTCTGAGTCCAATGTTATGTCAAGGGGTTGAGTTTCCTTTTCCACATTGGTTAAATGAAGAGTCTGAATCCTATAAAGTCTCTTCTATTTTTTTTCTTTTCTTTTAAGTGAAGCGATTGGATTTTGTTATGTGATTCAGTCTTCCATGACCCTTTGATCCCATCTTGGGTTTTCTTGGCAGAGATAATTAATTGGGTTACCATTTCTTTGTCTAGCTCAGTTGACAGATGAGGAAAGTGAGGCAGCCAGAGTTAAGTGACTTTCCCAAGGTCACACACCTCATAAGCATCTGAAGCTGGATTTGAACTCATGAAGAGAAATCTTTCAAGCTCTATCTACCATGTCACCTAGTTGCTTCCACATCCCTTTTATTTCTAAGCCTCTGCTCCTATGATGGAGCTTATTTACAGGACCGTCTACAGAGTAAGCACTGAGGTGGAAGCAGGCGTCAGTGCTTAGAGTTGTTTGAATGAGAAGAAAGAGTGGGGTGGGGGTGGGGGGGGGGAAGAGGAATGAATGAACAGTGATTTCCAGAGGTGACATCGTTGTTCAGAATTATGTTTCTTACAGAATCATCAGCCAGCTGTTGCCCACTCCAAGCAGCAAATGTGCAGAGAATTAAATTAGGTTCTATAGGGAATCTCACAGAGCTTAGAGTCTTGTTGAGGAAATAAGACTAACATATATGAAGCAATTAAAAAACAGTAGATCTGGGACTGCTGGGAGGTAAAGTCAGCCTCTGCCTTGAATTGACTATATAGTGAGCACAAAGAAAGGAGCTTTTAAAAAGGCAGCTCAGTGGTGCAGTGGATGGAGCGTTGGGCTTGTAGTCAGGAATATCTGAGTTCAAGTCTGGCTTCAGACACTTCCTACCTTTGTGACCCTGGGCAAGTCATTTAACTTCTGTCTGCCTCCGCTTCTTCAGCAATAAAATGGGGATAATAAGAGCATGTACCTCCCGGGGAATTTGTGAGGATCAAATGAGAGAGTGTTTGTAAAACACTTAGCACAAAAGAATTGGAAACTGAAGGGATGCCCAGTGATTGGGAAATGGCTGAACCTGTTGTGGGATATAATTGTAATCAAATACTACTGTTCTATAAGAAATGATGATCATGAGGATTTCAGAAAAACTTGGAAAGACTTACACTAACTGATGCAGAGTGAAGTAAGCAGAACCAGAACAGTGTATGTAGTAATGGCAATATTGTATAATGAACTGTGAAAGACTTAGTTATTCTCAACAATGCAATGATCTAAGATAATCCCAAAGGATTCATGATGAAAAATGCTATCCCCCTCCAGAGAAAGAACTAATAAAGCCTGAATGCAGATCAAAGTACACCAATCTTTACTTTGTTTTCTTCATCTTTTGTATATATGTTCTCTGACACATGCAAAAATGGAAATATGTTTTCTAAAATAGCACATGTATAACCAATATCAAATTGTTTACTGTCTCTGAGAGAAAATAAATATGAAAGACTTTTCACATGCAATTGGGAAAAAATAAAACATTACTGAAGGAAAAAACATTTAGCATAGTGTCTGCCACATAGAAAGTGTTAAAAAATATTTGTTCCTTTCCTGAATATTTCTTTGTAATAAATTGACATATTTTTGATGCCAGAAAAGTCCATTTGCCATGACACACAGTCATTTATTTGGTGGTGATACCACGTGCTGTAGTCAAGGCTAAAAGCCTCAGGTGGACAATAGTCACATGGGAGGAATATGATTGTCAAATGTTAGAAAGCACAATTTTCCTACCTTGCCTGAGGGATGGAAACACTTTTATTCCGGTTCTGCCAGGCAGGATATAATAAAAAAACAGATTTATGTAGTTACCATAGAAGGTGAAAGAAGGGAAAGACTCTGCTCAGATAGTGAGGAGCAATAAAACCTAAAAACTTAACAAACATCTGTAGGAGATGTCGGGCATGACTCAAGTGTAACACATGAATCAGCCAGTCAATTAACTGTATTGGGCACCCACTGTGTACTCGGCACTGGAGGAAAAAAGCATGGGATTTATAGCAGTGATTGGAGGCAGGATTAAATGACAAAACAGAAAGCCAGTTGTGAAGAAATCTTTTTTTCCCACTAACCCCAAGATCATGAATCTATGGTATGCTCCCAGAATTTCTCCCTAAATGCCACTACCCTTTAACATAAAATTGTATTCTTATAGGCAATGTGTATTGGGTTTCAGGTACAGTGTGGAAAATTGACTGTACCTGATTATTTGGGAACAATGCTGTGGGATAGGTGGAGGAGAGGAATAGAGTATTTGCAAGTAGTCATTGTTATCCTCCCTTGGGAAAGGAGTTTAACCACAGGAAGACCATTCATTATCATGAGGTAGAAAGTGACTGGATCCCTCTATGAAAACAAAGAAAGTTTTCCAATTCCTATTGGCCTTTGGGTCTATTTGGCTGAATTCCGTTCAGCAAGTCACTGATAACAAAGATAGGACCAAAAGGGCACATAGGTTCAGGATGAGAGGACAAATTATTGTGGGAACTGACACCATGCTAGACTTCATGAAGCCTAGAGCCTAGGGGAACCATATAGTCCAGAAAATGGTGCCCCAGGCATGGATACAGTATCAGAGGGAAAGTATTTCATTATCAACCATTTAATCGTCTAGTATTTATTAAGCATCTACTGTGTGCCAAGCACTCTGTTAGAGTAAGGGGCTTGCCCTTCCAGTACACCCAAACTACCTAACATAAAGGCACCCAATTTCCCAAAATTCCCTTCATACAAGTATGAAAGGGAATTCTTTATTCTCTTTGTCTATTTTGAATTAATCAACCAAAAACTTAAACACCCCTACTTAACACTAAGTAAGGGAGTTCACAAATCACTTACTTGAAGAGCTCTACCCTTTTAACTCAGTCAGAAACTTGTGAATCCTTTGATAAGAATTTACACTCTCAGAGGATGAGAGGTGGATCCCACACACACTGCCCCACTGGGCAGTGCTAGGCAATTTGGAAGCTGTGATTGACTCCTGTAAGAGGAGAAGGGACAGGAAGTGACATGAAAAAAGGACTGATTTGGCTTGAATCTTCAGCTTAGAGCTTTGACTGGCGACTTGCCTCTTGGAGGTGGTTTTGGACTTGGACCTTAGCTTCAACTTGGGACCTTGGCTTCTTGGACAGCTCCTGGATCTTCTCCTTGGACTTCATCTTGGGTGAGTAGCTGACCTTCCTTTCCTGGCTTCTGGAGAGATTAATTGCTGGAACCATTGTATAAGAAATCACCAGGTCCTCTGGCTGAGGGTAAACAAGCCCTGCCAAGGCTGAGCTGGACACCAGAGTAACGTTTAGTGTGATAGGTTAAACTTTTTCTCTACCTTCTTCTTACATTTCTCTGCTTTCACTTTTTCCACCTCTCTGAAATAAAAGCTATTAAAAGTCATTTTGACTTGAACTATAATATTTTTTAATCAGTGACCACAATATTACTTTAGAATTCTCATATTTTAGTCAAAAAAGTTTAATTCCTTACACAAGAGTGTGAGTAGCCTCCTTTGGTCAGCTACTTGGCCAGAACAGGCTATATTTTTAAAACTGGGCACCCTAAGAATGCCACTCTTTCCTGCTCAAGTGAAGGTGAATATGAAGATCTAGGGTACGGATGCCATGAACTGAAGATGGGGATGGGGTGGGGTGAGGAAAGGTACCTTCCCACTCCCTTTGCCTTACTGGTTTGAAAAAATGGGCTCAGGGGTGTTTGGTTTTGTTCTGTTTCATTGTCCTCAGTTTTAAGGGCAAGTGTAATGGGAAAGCCATAGTGACCTTGAATCCAACCAGCCAGCTTGGCAGGGAAGCCCTGAGAAGCCAAGGTCCCTGAGACTTGGGCTTGAAGAGGGTTTGGGATTTGAAAATTTGGGCTGTACTCTAGAGGAATCGAGCTAAGAAAAGAACCTAATGCCTTTCCCCTCTTCAGAGTATGATGTGGTATAGGAAGGAAGAGTAGGGGGTCTTATGTCTCCCATATGTTGTGGGAGTAAGTTTACATATTTGTGATTATACCTTTTGAAGTAAATATTTCTTTGTAAAAACTAATCCAAACAGAAGGGATTAAATAGAACTGAGGTACAGGGAACCAGCCCTATAATTGGTGGAGCACCAATGATAGAGATATTAGGAACTCCTTCACGTCCCTAACGAAACCTGCAAGAGAGTTGAAATATAACATATCTGGCCTTCTAGGAAGTGAGGGACAGGATGGTTAGTGTTACTATAGGGGCTAGGAATACAAATACAAAGAATCAGACAAGTCCTATTCCCAAGGGTTATTTTTTTAATGGAGAAGATAGTAAATATGTATATAAATACAAGGTGGTTTGGAAGGGTAGGCACTAGACTTGGAGGGGAAAAGCTTTATGAAAAAGGTATTGTTTGATCTATGTAGTAAAAGAAAAGAACTTCATGGACTGTGGGTAAAGAGGGCAGTTAGGAGGCTTGAAATCAAGAATATCTGAGTTCAAATACAGTCTCAGACACTTATTACCTGTGTGACCCTAGGTAAGTCATTTAACCCTATTAGCCTCAGTTTCCTCATCTATAAAATCATCTAGAGAAGAAGTGGTAAACTATTCCAATATCTTTGCATTAGAATTTTGTACAAGACTCCATTTCCCAGAATCCCACTTTCATCCTCACATTACATCCTTACATTTTGGAGATAAAGTTTTTGTAACCCAACCCTTCTGCGTTCTCCCGCTATGGCAGTTGGGGAAAACTGCTCTTAACTCAGCTTTTCTTTTGTCTTTTTATTTCCTCTACTTCAAGTGATAATTAATAAATCTTATAAAATATAATACTTGGAGCTATTGGATATCAATTTTAATCTTCCATAAGAAAACCCCAAACGGGTCTGAAACAACATGGATAGAGAGCCAGCCCTAGAAATGGAAAGTCCTGTGTTCAGATCTGGTCTTAGATATTTCCTAACTGTGTGACTCTGGGTAAGTCACTTAATCCTGATTGCTTACCCCTTACTAGTCTTCTGCCTTGGAACCAATACTAGGATCAATTCCAAGACTAAAGGTAAGGGTTTAAAAAAAAAGGAAAGAATGCATTCAAGGCAAGTGTGACACAAAAATAGATGAAATATAATACATGAGGAGGAGAAAAGTCAATTTAATTGAACTGAAGAATGTGGGAGGGAGATTAATGCATAATTAAGCTAGAAAGGTAGTTTAGGGCCAAGTTGTGAAGGATTTTAAAGTTAACCAGAGTTTATATATTTTATCATAGAGGCCATAGGAAGCCACTGAAGTTGCTTTGAGTATAGAATTCATATCATCAGAATCTGCTCCAAATGAACATTACTCAAAGAAAATCATCCAAAAAAAAAGAAAAAAAAATGAAAATCATCAACAGTTAAACTAAACTTTGATCCAGCTAGTAGAATTGATTTCTGGCAGACTAGTTAGAAAGGAAAGGATGGGCTGAAAGAGAGAAATATCCAGGGGTCAGCACAATGATCTCCAGAGAAGTGAGAGAGATGAGTGTCCAAATGTCAAGGCAAGGGACAGCTAGGTGGCTCAGTGAGTAGAGAGCCAAGCCAGGAATCTGGAAGGAATTAGGTTCAAATTGGGTCTCAAACACTTGCTAGATGGATAACCCTGGGCAAGTCACTTACCTCTACTTTTCTGAGCCCTTGCCCTTCTGTCTTAGAGTTGTTACTAGGACAGAAAGTAAGGGTTTTTTTTTTTTTTTAATCAAAGCAAAAGCAATTTGGTATTGTTTTAGGGAAGGGTCTCTCTCAGTGAATCATAGGGAAAAACAAAATTGTTGACCTGATCTTTTTTGACATTTTATTTAATATTTAATTATTTGATGAAAGGATAAGAGGGCAGATTTTCTCTAACATCTTCCCTAACGCAATTGGGGGCTGAGAACTGTTGGGGCAAAATGAGAGGAGGGTAAAGACTCTAGAACCCAGATAGCTCCATATTTATTTAATCAGGAGTTGGAAGCAAGTACCCCAGGCTGCAAAGGGAGTAAACTTCAGGCATTTTTAATTTACTTTGCAATGACAGGGGCTGTTTGTTTCGAAAAACAAGCCAGGCTTCCCAGTAATGGGAAAGGTATTGAATTACTGGAAAAGAGAAAGTCATACCCTTGCAGGGAAGTAGGCAGTTTAGGGAAGGTCACTCCACAGGAAGGGAGGGTAAGTCAGCAAAGCCACTGACTCAGTGGGTAATTAACGACACTTCCATCCGCCTGGCTCCCCGGCGCCACCTGCTGTTTCTTTATGGACAAGGTTGACAACGAGGCTAGAATTTAAATTTACACCTCTCCTAAAGACAGGCAGTGATAATTACATTGTGCTAGAAGAGAAAGAGGAACTCGCTTTATTCTGCTCCTGTGACCAATTGCTTTCGTTAGGGCCATCACTGACAGGATGGGAAAGAATAGAAGAAGGTTTTAATAGGCTTCTGGCAACAGCAAAAATCTCAGGAGAACCAAGGAGGGAGAAAGCAAAAGAGGATTAACATTTGTCTAGCTCCTACTATGTGCTACCTAACTATTACACTGTGAGACCTAAGTCCTGGGAATACAACTTCGAGAAGAAATATAGCCCCTGACCTCAAGGTGCTTACATTCTAATGGGGGAAAATAAAAAAAAAAATATGTATATATAAAAGGAAGCTAATAATAAATAACATCTTTATATATTATTTACAGGTATATAATATGTAAATAAAATAATAAGAATAACATAAAAGGAAGCTATTAATAAGTTCTATATTGATATATTATTATTTAAAAATATATCAATAAAATAATATATAAGTGGAAGCTAATAATTAATATATTTATAGATATATTATATAATAAAAATAATATGTAAAAAGAAGCTAATAATAAATAATATACTTACTTATATATTTATAAATATGTATGTAATATATACTACACTGTACAAATAAATATATAAATAATAAAGTTATATATTATTTCTATACAAATAAATATATGAAATAATATTCTATAAATGGATCTTTAGGATTAAAACAGAAAAAAAGATTCATTCAGATCTTTAAAAGATTGATTCATAGAATATAGACCTGGAAGAGAACTTACAAAATCAAATGATTGGTTCAACATTACCCCCTTGCCCATTTTACTACCTTTGGAGAGTTCTTTTTTCTGGTCTTGATACCCAAGGCAGGAACCTGTTATCCAAGGCAAAGAGACATGTTGGTCTGTCTGGATGGTTTTCATATTGTTTCTATGGTTTCTGGTATGAGTCTGTAAAAGTTACATTCTTGAACCAATCAATCTTTTTTTTTTTTTCTGTTAACTCTTTCCTTCCATTTCACAATCAATACTATGCATTGGTTCCAACGCAGAAGAGCAGTAAGGAATAGGCAATTAGGGTTAAGTGACTTGCCCAGGGTCACACAGCTAAGAAGGTTCTGAGGTCACATTCAAACTCAGGACCTCCCATCTCTAGGTCTGGCTTTCAATCCATTAGGCCACCTAGCTGCCTAAACCAATTAATCTTTATGGCAAGTCAAGTCAAGATGAGGAAGTTAGAACCCAAAGAGATTAAGTGGTTTGCCCAAGTCTTAGAGGTAGTCGGCAATAGGACTGGAATTCCACCCCAGGTCCTCTAACTCCAAATCTATTCTCTTCACTACATCAAGCTGCTGTTCCTATAAGGATTAACATAAGAGTTTTATTTTTATTTTTTTTTTAATGTTAACTGGAAATTTGGTAGAAGGAAGACTGGGAAAGCGAGGAATTTTGCTAGCATCAAGTAAAATAATTCCTCTAAAATTGAATAAATATTCCCTTTAATTTCATTTTCTACCCATACACAGAAACTGGTACTTTGAGCCCTCACATCTGGGTAATTTAATTCTTAGAGAGCATTTGATGCACAAATACACAGAGCACACAATAGTGTCTAAGGTTTAGTTTGCAAGAAACTATAAAGTGGCTTTTCTAAACAAAGAAACCTGACCTGCCACAAAGCTGTGGAAGTTCCTTGATGAATCAACCCACATGGAGTAAACAGTTTGTCAGGGAGTAGAGAAGCAATTAGCAAATTAAGAAGATGATATGGGTGGGGAGACAGATTCCCTATGGAGGCATGAGGTGTCTCCTGCTAAAATGAAGGTAGAAGGGCAGCTAGCTGATTCAGTGGATAGAGACTGTGACAAGTCACTTAACCCCCATTGCCTAGCCCTCACCACTCTTCTGCCTTGGAACCAATACTAGTATTGATTCTTTCTTTTTTTTTTAAGTTTTATCTTTAGTTTATTTTAATGACTAGTATTGATTCTAAGACAGAAGGTAAGGCTTTAAAAAAATAAAAATAAAATGAAGCTAGAAGTAAACTTCTATAATTGGAGGTTATATTCCAATTACATTTGGTGTAGTCAAAAATGTCAGGTTGTGTTTCAGGACAAGGATTCCCTCCCCATGATGCCTCTGGAAAGCAATCCCTTCTTCCCTTTAATTCAATGCAACAAAAATTTCTCAAGTGTCTATTCTGTTCCAGGCACCACTCTAGTTGTTGGGTATCCAAAGAAAAAGATGAATAAGAAATAGTCTCTCTCAGTTTCCCTTAAGGAAATCGACCAGAAATCCTGGCATTTATCTAGCATTTCAAAGTTTGTGAAGACCTCTATATACATAATCTCATTTGCTTCTTTTAATAACCCTGTGAGGTAGATTCTACTGGCATTACTGTGACCATTTTACAGATTAGGATACTGAGTCCCAAAGTGGTTAAAAGACCAGATCACCTAAATTCAGGATTTTCTTTGGCTATTGGAGCTTTCTCCTCTTCAAATGGAATGTTGCCTCTCAGAGGGATAAAAAGAGAAGAGATTCTTCTGGAGGAGCATCACTGCGGTGGCAGACAAACACATATCACTAACGGCAACAACGTATACCATCCCAGCTCCAAAGAAAAGTTACTAGATTTAGAGATACAACAAGCTACACTCAGATGAAGGATTTTAGGTTACTCAGGCTTGAATTTATAGAATTAGACAAAGAATTGATGGGGAAGGGCAACTAGGTGGTTCAGTGGATAGAGAGTCAAGCCTGGAGACAGGAGGTCTTGTGTTCAAATTTGACCACAGTCTTTTCTTAGTTGTGTGACCGTGGGCTCGTCCCGTAACCATAATTGCCTAGTTCTTCCTGCTCTTCTGCTTTGGAATCAATACTTACTATTGATTCTAAGACAGAAAGATTTTAAAAAATGAGTCATTTATGGGAGTCCTTTGCACTTATGGGGCAAGAAAGTGTCTGGACCACTGAATTTAAGGTATTCTTTGAGTTGTCTAATTAGGGTGTGAGAGACAGGGATGCAGGGAACCACTCAAACTGTGCCCCAGCAAGGAAATGGCAGTTGATGGAGGGCAATCTCAAAGTCATTTGAGCCTTACTTACTTACATCCTGGGAGCTGGGGCCATACCATGAATGCATCCTTGGGAGTGGCATCATACCATTCGAACTGGTTTTCTACCAACTCATCTACTCCTTGGTGAAACCAACTGGACCAAAACATGCCTTTGCTTAATCAACACATTTTCAACATTTTTTTGCTAGCTAAGCCAGATCAGCACAGCAATGGAGTCTTCAAGGTCTTTTTTTCCCCTTTTTGATCATCTTTCTCCCTCTCAGGAAGAACTTCCCCAGGTCCTTTTAGTATTTAGATTGAGTAAATTCTTCTTTTTCTTTTTTTTTAATCTCCCATCATACCCCTGACAGCTAGGGAAGGAAAGGTAGTTAGGAAGAAAGAGAGAGTGTGTATTTCGGGGGATTGTCAGTGGGATGGTGCTTGGGAAGAAGGGAGAGGAGATATGAGAGAAAGGGAAAGACTCATTTAGGCCTGCTGCAATGTTCTCTTTCTTCAGACAAATTTTGAAGAGAAGAACCTACATTAATTTAATATGAGTTGTATTTAGAAAAAGGCAAGTGAGATGATGAATAAACACAGCACCAACTGTCACAACCCAAGTCTTCTCATGCCCTGAAAAAGTCCCCCAAACCCTGGGCGTTAAAAGAGAGAAGAAATGGTGGATACATTTGAAAAATTCAAATGTCTCACACTAATTAGAGGGAATAGCAATTTGAGGTCAGCTGGAAGGCTCTCAACAGAGAGTCTTAGTCATTCAGGAATGAAAGGCAAGTCTATTAATAATAATTGGCCCTATTCAGGAAGGGCTGACATGTTGATTCAGAATCAACCCCATTCGTGAAAGTCTGGAATGTTTTACTCAGAGTCAGAATCATCTGACCAAAGGCAAGAGAAATTATGATGCATTTGGATGCAAAATTCAAGGATTCATTTCAAAGTGAAATTTACAATTTCTGGATGAAATTTGGCACAGTTTTGAGCCAACATACACTGGTGAAATTGTGGCTTGCTGAGAACTGGTTCTCTTGCCCATTAAGAACCTGTTTCCTAGGCAATACAATTTAGCTTAACAGTGCAGTGGATAGGCACTGGGCCTGGGGTCAGGAAAACTTGAATTCAAATCTGACCTCAGATACTTACTAGCTGTGTGACCCTGATTAAGTCACTTAACCTCTTGTCTGTTATAGTTTCCCCAAATTGTAAAATGAGAATAATAATAGCATTTCCCTCCTAGGGTTGTTGTCAGAATAAGGTGAGATAATATTCGTAAGCCACTTTGCACAGTACCTGGCACATAGTAGACACTTTATAAATTTTTGCTTCTTTCCCCTTCCTTCTAATTCAATAAATATTTATTGAATCATAAATATAATAAATAAATAAAATAATTAAAATAAATATTTACTACATGTAAAGCATAAGCATCTGGAGGACCTCATCATTTAGGGAGAATCCCTTTTTCACTTGGATTCTGCACTCAGGCTCTTCTATCACAGGGATGAATACTTGGTGAGTCTATATCTCACTTTGCCTTATTTTTAAGCTCAGAGGATTGACTAAAAAGTTGTGTCTATTATTATAGCTTTCAAGGAATCAAATAGGCTTGGAATGCATCAGTAACACTATAATCTCTGGTCACAAGGAGTTTATATTACACATTCTTTCTGTGCCAATCATTATCCCACCTTCCCAAATCAACTTGTGGAGGCAGCTAGGTGGTATAGTAGATAGGGTGCAAGCCTGGAAACAAAGTTCAAATCTAGCCTTGGATAGCTACTAGCTGTGTGACCCTAGGCAAGTCACTTAACCCTGTTTGCCTCAGTTTCTTCATCTGTAAAATGAGCTGGAAAAGGAAATGGCAAACCACTCCAGTATCTTTGCCAAGAAAACCCCAGATTGGGTATGAAGAGTCAGACATGACTGTAAATGACTAAAACAAACAACCCAGGGGTAGCTGGGTAGCTCAGTGGATGGAGAGCCAGGCCTTGAGATGGGAGGTCCTAGGTTCAAATCTGACCTCAGATACTTCCCAGCTGTGTGACCCTGGTCAAGTCACTTAACCCCCATTGCCTAGTCTTTACCCCTCTTCTGCCTTGGAACTAATACATAGTATTGATTCCAAGATGGAAGGTTAAGGCCTTAAACAAACAAACAAACAAACAAGCAAATAAACAAACAAACAACTAAATAAATAAATAAATAAAACAACCCAACTTGTTCTCCTCCTCTAATTCTGGGTCCAACTTATTATCTATTAATACTCAGATATGTCTCAGGTCCATAATATTGTCCATTGAACTGCATATAATAACCTGGGTAATGCATAGATATTCTTCATCCATCTGGTTTTTCTTCTATGGATGATTAGACCAAATTCTTTTGAGTGGTCACAGATCTCTTTTAGGAAACTCTGCCATGACACAGGACTTAATACAACCAGGACAACATCATCCCCCAACATGAGCATCTGGAGGACCTCATCATTCAGGGAGAATCCTTCTTCCACTAGGAATCCACACTTGATCTCTTATATCACAGAGATGAGCACTTTTGGTAAGAATATATCTCACTTTGCCATATTTGTACGCTCAGAGGGTTGTCAAAAATTATACCTATTGTTATAGCTTTCAAGGAATCAAGTAATTTTGATGTTGGGATGGGAGACATCTTATTGGAAGAGAGCCTTTTGGGAGTACTCTTTTTAATCTTTATTTTCTGTCTTAGCATCAATTCTAAGACAGAAGAGAGGTAAGGGCTAAGCAACTGGGCATAAGGGACTTGCCCAGGGCTACACAGCTCCGAAGTATCTGAGGTCAAATTTGAACCCAGGACCTCCCAACTCCAGGCCTGGCCCTCTATCCACTGTGCTATGTGCTAATAGCTGCCCCCAGGCAGTACTTTTCTTTGTTGCTTTGTTAGCAAAATAATAAACAGAGTGGAATATTGTATTCTGTCAATCTTTCAGTCAAATGTGTTTAGTAAGGAAGTATAATACAGTAAGAGAAATATTGTTCAATAATCAACTGTGAAGGACTAAAGTTTAATCAGTGGAGCAAAGATCCAAGATAACTCCAAGGGGCTCATAATGAAAAGTGCTATCAATAGCTTTCGAAGGAACTGTCAGGGTATAAATTCAGATCGAACCATCCCATTTCTCACCTTATTTCCTTCTTCATGATTTTTTTAATGTATGTGAAATATATGTCTTCTTTTACAACAGGAGGAGTATGGAAATTTGTATTGCATAACACCACTGGAAAAACCTATATCGAATTGTTTGCCATCTGGGGAGGAGAGAGGGGAGGGAAGGAGGGAGAGAATTTGGACCATAAAAGGTCAGTAAACAATGTTTAAAAAAATTGTTTCTACATATAATTGAAAAAATAAAAGGAATAGACAAGAAAAAAGGAAGTATTTTGTCTACTGTGGAATATTACTTGTGAAAACCTATCTATTCCCTCATTAAGAATGTTCTTTTTATATATAGATATGATTCTCCTTATTTTACTTTATCCTTTGGATCTGTGATTAAACAGAAGCCTTCTAGTGAAGAACATCCTCACCTAATACGAGTAGTCACTTTCTCTTTAATGGAAAGTCTTAGAGAGCTGCCTTGGGCATTGAGAGAATGAGTGATTTGTCCAACTTCAGAGTCAGTATGTGATGGAGGATGGGCTTGAATCCAGGCCTTCCTGACTCCAAAACCATCTCTCCAGGGAAGACCTGACCATCATTGTCCTAAAGAAGATGAGATCAACATTCTTGAACTCAGATTTATATAATAATTTAAGTTTCAAAAAAGTGCTTTCCTTACAACTTTGAGGTAGTAGGATAAGTATTCCTGCCCATATTTTATAGATGAAGAAACTAAGGTTTAAAGTGGGTTAAGTGACTTACCCAAGGTCACATAGCTTTTTTGGGTTGGAGTTGAACAGTCATACTCAGTTCTCCTGATTCTAAGTTCAGAATTCTTTCTACTCTACTGTATCATCAGGCACTGGGGACTGACAAAACTGAAAAATTGCAATTCTCAAAATAATTATTTAACTTCTAATATGTGATCAAACTGATTGGTTTTTTAAAAAATGTGCCTGGCATATTTCAAGATACAATAATTACCCTAATATTCTGTTGAAGTACAATTGCTGTAGGTTGGATTAGTTAATTAAATTTATCTCACATGAATCAAATTAGATATAAATTCACATTTTAATTCAAGAACAGTGACATCATTTCCAATAATGGTGGTAGCTTCATTACCATTCATCATCGTTATCCAGCCTTTACTGCAGTTGAATAAGCTGCAAAGTACACCATTTGGGAATCATTTGAAGACTGCCTAGAAGCTTCAGCAATTGGGCAGAATGTGGGACTCTGTGTGCTACTGGAACTACTACCTGCTAGCTACTGTTCTAAGCAGAGATGCTGATGGAAAACAGAATTACCTGGACCCTTGTGAGCTTTTCATAAAGGAGAGCTCGAGGAAGAGTTTGATTCTCTACCCTCTAGCCTTCCAATTAGAAAAGAGAAGCAATTGAGGATGAGTCAAACAGGTGCTGAATATCAAAATCAATCAGCTTGATGAGGAGTTTTTTTGGTGATCAGCTTATCTTGGGAAGAAGGAAAATGGTTTCCATGTAATCTAAGTCAAGCACAGCTGCTGATGGAAATGGATTCTACCCCTCACCAGTGTTTTTGTGGATGATATCAAACCAATCACCCTTAATTTTTGATGGCTGTGAATATAATAATGGATGCTGGGTAGCTCAGTGGATTGAGAGTCAGGCCTAGAGACGGGAGGTCTTAGGTTCAAATCCGTCCTCAGACACTTCCCAACTGTGTGACCCTGGGCAAGTCACTTGACCCCTTTTGCCCACTCTTCCACTTAGGAGCCAATACACAGAAGCTAAAGGTTTAAAAAATAATGGATACAAAATCATGATAAGAATTTAACCAGCAAAACCATCTTTATATTAGGCTTTTTATGTTCAACCTTTTATGTATGTGTGACAATTAGGATGAGTGAGCCACTCTCTTCACTCTCTAGTATTGAGAAGTGTGGAGCTAGCTGTCAGAGCAAAGGCAGAAGGACTTGGGGTGCCCAAGAGCTCAGTGTCTGGAGTATAGTCAGGGACCACCTACTGTCATGAGATCAGACAGGGAAGAAGCCAAGGCTTCAGGGAGGAAAATGAACCGTGGCATCTTCTGGAGGTATGAAGACACAATCTGAAAAAGCCAAGAAGACTCGGGGTAACTAAGCAGCTCAGTGGATTGAGACCCAGAACTAGAAATGGGAGGTCCTGGATTCAAATTTGACCTCAGATATTTCCTAGCTATGTGACCTGGGCAAATCACTTAACTCCTATTGCCTAGCCCTTCTCACTTTTCCTTGGAACCAATCCACAATATCAATTCTTAAACAGAAGGTAAGGGTTTCAAAAGAAAAAAAAAACCAATAAGATTTCCCAAATGCCAAGGAGACTGGAACTTTGGAATTGATTGAAGTTTTCTAGTTGTGATTCCAGAAGAATGATCTGTAGGTCAATCAAAGTTAAATAGAGATCAAGAACTGGCTTAGTTGATGGTAATCTCTCCTTTATATGTGAATTATCTGATATGACAGCACTGACACTGAGAAGTTAGTTTTGACAGTCTGGCCCTCAAAATGTGTTTATTTTTCTACTCCTTTGGTCCATTTGCCCTGAGTTCCAGGCTATAATTTTTTCTGGCTTAACAATGTAGTTCTCCTAAATCCTCTTTTTTCAGGCATCACTCCATAATAGGGTATATTTTTACTGTAGTACAGTAGAAACCATAATAACTTTCTATCAGAGGTCTTGAGTATTCCGTTAGGCAAGTTGTTTAACTTCCCTGATCCTCACTTTCCTAATCTGTAAAATGTGAGTTGGATCAGATGACCCCTGAAGTGTCTTTCTGTGCCATAATTATGACCTTGTTATAATCTTTTTACCTTTTGTCCCCTTTTCTGCAGTTAAGGATAGATATTGATTGAAACAATCAATTCTTCTACTCTACTGAAAGTAAGTAACTATACCAGTGAGAATTCCTCCAAGAAATCAATCAATCAAAAGAGTAAATTAGGTGTAAAAACTTCTCAGTTTGGAAGAAGCAAAATGCTTCCAATCATTGGCTGTAATGAAATGATGTTACAGATGAGGTGAATTTGGATTGGTTGAAGAGTTGGTCATGCCTTGGGAGGTTTGGGTAAAAACAGCAAGTTAGTTTGGAATCAGGCACTCCCGAAGAAAGCAACCTCAGTCATACACCTGAAAGAGAATCACTTGAAAGGAGATGGAAGGTAGGGAGGACTTCTATGTCCTTCCCCCTCATCTTCTTGACTAGAGAATGGCTTGGTGAACCTCAAAAGGTTAGAAAATGTGGCCTTCTTATGGGTGACCTGACACTGTCTTTGGGAGAGCAGTGGATGCCAGCAGCCTCTGCAGTCAGGAGCCTGAGGACAAACTAGACACACCAAGTAAAGGAGGCTTCAGGACTCTGAAAAGAATCTACTAGAAATCTAAATAATATCTAAGAGGCACTTCCTTACAAAGGGAAAAATAGGACTTCTAGCACTCAGTAGCTGTAAGTTACTTCTTAGGTACATGTGTTCTCTAGGGTTAAGCTCACTTTCCCTTGGACTTTATGTTCTGGAGAAAGAATGTCATAGACTTTTAGGGAAATATATTGTGCCAATTGTTTTTACCATGCCACCATAGTAAATATTTTTTACTAAAAGTTAACTGAGTTTCTCTGGCTAATTTAGATCTATTGATAATCAGTGGACGAGATACAATGGTTGAGGTTCGCTGTTTTAGTTCTAGAGAGCCACCCACTAAGGTTAACTTTAGTATCCTGAGGGGCTCTAACATTCACTCTTTGGGGACCAGTGCGAGTGAGGACTGTGAGAGTATCTCCAGACCATTCCATCAGACATGATCCACTTTATTATTATTTTTTTTTATTTTCTATTTTAAACCCTTAACTTCTGTGTATTGGCTCATAGGTGGAAGAGTGGTAAGGGTGGGCAATGGGGGTCAAATGACTTGCCCAGGGTCACACAGCTGGGAAGTGTCTGAGGCTGGATTTGAACCTCCTGTCTCTAGGCCTGACTCTCAATCCACTGAGCTACCCAGCTGCCCCAACATGATTCACTTTAATGAGGTTCTGCCTCATATCCATCAAATTGGCAAAGATAATAAAAAAGAAAAATGAAAAATGTTGGTAGAGTGATGGAAAACAGGTACTCTAATGTACTGTGGGTAGAGTGACAAATTGATCCAGATATTCTGGAAAGCAATTTGAAACCACACCCCAAAAGTCATCACATATTGTATATACCTTTTGGCCCAGCAATTCCACAACTAGTCATCTCCCCCAAAGAGTTCAAAGAAAGAAGAATAAGGCACTTATATATAAAAATATTTGTAGTAGCCAAATCCAAAAACTAAGGAGGTATCCACTTATTGGGGAGTGGTTTCACACATTATGGTATATAAATGTAATGGAATATTACTATACGACATAAGAAATAATTATATGGATGGTTTTAGAGGAAACTGGGAAGACCTGTATGAAATGATGCAATGTGAAGTGAACAGAACTAGGGGAATAATTTACACAATGATAATAATATTATAAAGAAAAGCAACTTTGAAAGTCTTTAAAACTCTGCTCAATGCATTGGCAAACCTGGATTCTAGAGGACCAACAATGACATATAGCTCTCCTACAAGAGAGGTGATAGATTTAAGATGCAAAATGAGAAATAAATTTTTGGATATAGCCAATGGGGGAATTTATTTTGCTAGACAATATGTTCTTTTTTTTTTTTAACTCTTGCCTTATATCTTAGAATTGATAGTAAGTATCATAAGGGTTAAGCAATTAGGATTAAGTAGCTTGCTTAGGGCTACACAGAAGTGTCTGAGGTCATATTTGAACCCAGGACCTCCCATCTCCAAATCTGACTCTATCCACTGAACCGCTTCACTACCTCTAGACAACATGTTCTTGCTATCTTTCTTTTTCTTTCTTTCTTTTTTCAATTGCTCATTTAGGGGAGGTGGTAATGGGAAGTCAAGAAATAAACAAATGCTTATAAAAAGGAAACTGCTTTGGACCACAGGATCATGGATTTAGTCATGAACATTGTCTCGGAATATGGATCATTCTGCCTCCTTTCAATTTACATGCTACTCAGAAACATCTGGGTTCCTAAATTTCCCTTGAAGTCATCCTCAAATCCCAGAGTTTTCACTACCACTTTCTTTCTTGCTAAATCTTCTAGGGTGATAATGGAAATAAAATATGAAATGGGGAGGGGAGTGGAAAAGGAAATACTCTGTGATCGGCAGGCAATTCACCATACTAGGCAATCATAGTGGTCACAGGTCTCTTCCACACAATCCTGGTGATCTTGACAAAATTGGTTAACTTTTACCCCAGTGTATCTAACTCCAGTTGCTTTCCCTCTCAAAATGATTTTGTATTATCACGTGTAAATTTGCATTACTTATCTCTGTACATGTTGTGTGCCCCCAGACAGAACATAATCTCTTTGAGAGTAATTTTTGGTTTTGAATCCCCTACATCTACCACAATAGCCTGGTCAGAATGAATGTTCAGTAAATACTTGGTGAATTGGATTGAATTTAGGAGATGGGAATAATGCTAGTTCCATATTCCAGATATCCACCCTTCCATACCCTTGAACTACCCCAGCCCATCCACACAATGCAATCCTATTGTCGTCTTAGCCCTAGAAATGCTTAGTGGTCTCTGGAAGGACAATCCTGTGAATGAATAAATGGGGGGTGGGGGGATTATTAAGCACTCAGCACATATAAAGCACTATGCTAATCCCTGGGGTTATAAATAGAAAAAAAAAAAAAAAGGAAAGCATTAAACCTGTTTTATGCAGAGGAAATGACTCCTGATTTGCTTTGAGACTTCTGGGAGAAAGAAACAGATAAGAAGGAGAGATGGAGAAACAAGAGTCAAAATAGACTTTAAATTGTAAATAGTAATGACAGTCATACAGGGGAAAGACGGTATCTAAACATGGCCCTTGATTTCCAGTGTTTATAATTCTGATACTTCTAAGAATGGACTCATTAGGTGAGTCTCCAGTTGACCTGAGATTTCATTTTACTTCTAGGTCAGAGAGCCCTTTTATATTCTACCCCCTAAACTAATTTGTATGGCTTTCCTGATTACAGTCTTTACTTGCATGCTTCACTAAATATGCTTGCTTAATATCTGTAATTATCTTTTGTGTAATAAGTATTCTGTGGGCGGGAAAGCTAAACCAGCCAAGATTAACTTAACCGTTATCCCTCCAGGTCTAAAAGAAACTGTTGCTCACCCCACCCCCAAAAAGCAGGCAAAGTTGGAATTTATCCTGAATCCCCCAAATTAGCATATTCTTAGATTTTAAATATCTGATCATAACAGATGTAATTCAAAGAACAATATCCCAATACCCCAATAGGAGAGCAAGAAAGTGACTGGCCAGCCATATTCATTTTTGTGTGTGTGTGATTTGAACATTTTTATTTAATTAATTAATTTAAACTATTTTTCCATGGTTACATGATTCATGTTCTTTCCCTCCCCTCTTCCTACCCCCTCCCATAGCCAACGAGCAATTCCACTGGGTTTTACATGTGTCATTGATCAAGACCTATTTCTATATTATTAATATTTATATTGGGGTGATTGCTTAAGTCTACATCCCCAATCATATCCCCATCAACTCATGTGATCAAGCAGTTGTTTTTCTCCTGTGTTTCTGCTCCCACAGTTCTTTCTCTGGATGTGAATAGCGTTCTTTCTCATAACTCCCTCAGAATTGTCCTTGATCATTGCATTGCTGCTAGTAGAAAAGTCCATTACATACGATTGTGCCACAGTGTATCCATCTCTGTGTATAAGGTTCTCCTGGTTCTGCTCCTTTCACTCTGGAGGTCAGTCCAGTTCATGTGGAATTCCTCCAGCTCATTATTCCTTTTAGCACAATAGTGTTCCATCACCAATAGATATCACAATTTGTTTAGCCATTCCCCAATCGAAGGGCATCCCCTCATTTTCCAATTTTTTGCCACCACAAAGAGCGCAGCTATAAATATTTTTATACAAGTCTTTTGGGGTATAAACCCAGCAATGGTATGACTGGATCAAAAAGCAGACAGTCTTTTAAAGCCCTTTGGGCATAGTTCCAAGTTGCATGGCCATCTTTCTACTCCCTACAAAGCTAGAATTCCAATGTCCCTGAAGTATAGGGTAGGGAATTCTAGATTTACCTTTGTTACATAGTCATGTTTCTCATTCAGTTGTTTTCAATGGATAACTATGGATATTTAAAATATAATTTAGATATCATTGTGTATGTTTTCATTGTAATAATGTAGAGTGTGATTGTTAGGAATGTATCACACCCCACCCCTGCTCTAATTACAGCAGTAGTAGAGTCCTTGGGTTCTGTTACAGAAAAATTCCTGGCAACCCTAATAAGACCATTTGAACAGGTTCCAGATAATGTCCAACCAGATAGTGTAATGAAAGAACTCTAAGGTGTCTTGGCATCCTTGAATATTTGGCAGCCTAAACATTTGGTGCAGATATACAAATAAGCCAACTCTAAAGCACAGACCAGGGACAGATTCTTGTTTCTATTGGCCATCCTGATTCTGATAAGAATCCCAAGCTAGTCCTATTTAAAAGAAGTTCTTTGTAACCCAAAATCATTCCTTTTTCTTTAACAAGGTCTTGCCTTACCAGGAATCTTACAGGACCTTTGGCCTGCCCAAAGGTGACTCAGTTTCTCCTCTTTCCCACTATACTATCTTAAATAAGCATCTGGATTGCCGCAATATTTTTGGTAAGGATTGTGACTTCAACACAGTCTTATCCAACTCTTTGTAACCCCACTTGGGGTTTTCTTGGCAAAGAATACTGGAGTATTTTGCCATTTCCTTCAGCAGCTTATTTTATAGATGAGGAAACTGAGGCAAAAAGAATTAAGTGATTTGCCCAGGGTGACACAGTAATTGTCTGAGGCCACATTTGAACTTAATAATATGAGACTTTCTGATTCCAAGCCCATTTCTCTATCCATTGTGCCACCTAGCTGTCTACAGTCATGGTATACTTTTACACTTTAAAAATACATATTTTTATATTTTAGAAAATGTTATACTACTCTATCATTAGCCAAAAGCACTGCTCACTTGATTCTGATTTCATTTATCTCTATCCCAATTGGATGTCAACTTCTTTTTTTTTTTTAAACCTTAACTTCTGTGTATTGGCTCATAGGTGGAAGAGTGGTAAGGGTGGGCAATGGGGGTCAAGTGACTTGCCCAGGGTCACACAGCTGGGAAGTGTCTGAGGCCAGATTTGAACCTAGGATCTCCTGTCTCTAGGCCTGACTCTCAATCCACTGAGCTACCCAGCTGCCCCCTGATGTCAACTTCTTGATAGGGGGCTCTCTCTGGAATAGAATGGACCTAGGCAAATCAACCTCTTTAAACCTGTCTCCTCATCTGTAAAATGGAGATAATAATAACACCCACATCACATGATTGCTGTGGTAGTTAAATGAAATAATGCAAACAAACCCTAAAGTGCTATATAAATGTGAGATATTGTTATAGTTCCGAGTATATAGTAGGTGCTGAAAGAACGTGGAATGATTCTTGTCACTCCCAAACCAGCACTTCACTCACCAAATTGAAATGAACTACCGACATGACTCAAAATGTTTCTCAGAAACTTTCTGACCCTAAAGTCCTTTCATTGTCATAGACATTCCTTTCAGGCACATACAAAACAATTTTTCTCTATCTCTTTAAAGGGAACATTCTACCGGTAGAATTGTGTCATAAGGAACAATGGTCGAAACTATTGTTTGCAGGTTTTGCAATACTCAAAAAATTGTTCAGGATGATTTGAACAAGTCCACAAACCTTTTTAAAGCTATTACTTTCTGCCGAACAATCAGAGACAATCTTCTCTCTCTCTGGTTGGGTTTTATTGTCAAAAGACTAAACTAGACCATGTATTTCTTGGCTAAATATGACAGGGTTCTTTCTGTCTTTTTTTGCAGCCAAAAAGAAAAATCTCCCAAATATAATTCTTTGTTTAAAAAACTACCCAAGATCTGATGATTCAGCAAGTGATGGATTTAGCACAATGGGATTATTTTCTTGTTTTGAAATCAATGCCATTATCCTACTTAAAAGTTAAAGTTTTACAAATGCAGAGCTGTGAAGAGTTGGATCATTTGGTGCTAATCTCTCTCTTTGAACTCTCACAGTACCTACCCTGTGTAGGTTTGGGTTTTTGTTTATTTGTTCCATGTTTGTGATGCTTTTTCTTCAAGGTGCTCAATGGACTCAATAAAAAAGAGAAAGGACAGAGTTAGAAAGGCAATAAAGGAAGGGCTAAAGAAAAAAATGGAGAAAGAAAGAAGAGGAAAAAAGGTACCATTTTCTACCATTAGGGCAGGGGTTGGCAACGTATGGCTCTCGAGCCATATCTGGCTCTTTTGAGGGCCAGATATGGCTCTTTCTGTAGGAGCCATAAAGTCAATTTTTTTTCAGGCGCTGTTACAGGAGCGCGCACTGTGAGCACTGTACGGCTCTCAAAATTACATTTTAAAAAATGTGTTGTTTATGGATCTCACGGCCAAAAAGGTTGCTGATCCCTTCATTAGGGTATCAATAAATTCAGTGAGAGGCAGCTAGGTGGCACAATGGATAGAGGACTGGGCTTGGAATCAGGAAAACTTATGGTCATGAGTTCAAATCCAGCCTCAGACACTTACTATGTGACCCTGGGCAAGTCATTTAATCTCTGTTTATCTTAATTCACTAAAGAAGAAAGTGGCAAACCACTCTAATGTACAGTAAGGCTTGTGGGATCAGAAAGAGTCAGATATAACTAAACAAGTTCAGTGAATAGCTACAGCTGCTTGCTAGGGAAAAGACGGGGCTTGCCCATGCTTAAAGTTAACTATTAATGAGGAGGATCAGGGACGTGAAGAAACCAGAAAGTCAGAACTGAGAGGATAGACAGAACCCCAAACCAGAGGCAAAGACAGGGGCTTTGATAGATAGCCAAGTATAATGGATTAGAATTAGGAAGACTGTTTCAGATGGCACCTTAGACAATTTATCAGTTGCGTAGCCCAGGCCAAGTCATTCAGCCTCTCTGTATGCCTCAGTTTCTTCATCTATAAAATGAGGAGCTGGCTTTTGAGAGACTTCCCCAGGCTGAATCTATAATTCTATGACAACAAAAATGATACTAAAGCAGAGTTCATAACAGAGATGTAGATATAATATGAAGGAGCAAATTAATTTTTAGAAAGGAATATTTATAGGGCAGCTAGGTGGTTCAGTGGATAAAAAGTCAGGTCTAGAAACGATAATGTCTTGGGTTCAAATGTGGCCTCAGACACTTCCTAGCTGTGTGACCCTGGACAAGTCACTCAATCCCTATCACCTAGCCCTTACCAATCTTCTGCCTTGAAGCCAATGCTTTGTATTGATTCTAAGATAGAAGGTAAGAATTTGAAGGGAAATAAAAAAGAATATTTGATTTAAAGGTATATAACAAGAACCAATACTCCCCTCTCCCCACCTGGGAAGGGGCATAATCCCCCCTGCACTCCTTGAATCTCTGGGGAGGTGAAAAGGATTAAGTTCACTGTTCAGCTCAATTCCTACATAGATAGGCTTCTCAGGGCTTCCCTGATGGGCTGCAGTCCTGGCTCCAAGATTCCCATGGCTCTGCCTCCTGGGTCTGGAATGCAGCATCTGCACCTAGAACTGAACAGGACCACCACAGCAGGCCCAAACCCCAGGAGTTGAAGACGTTCTATCATCAAGAGTTCCCTATTCCAGTGAAATAAAAAGCCTACTCTCTTTCCCCATTCGTGTGTAGCATCTCGGCTGGAGTTATTCCCCTCTGATTTATGCCAGTGGGTTGGGTGTGGGGTGGGAATGACAGCTCTCCGGATCTGGAGGATTCATAGGATACCAGAGAAAAACCACCTTGAGTACCCCAAATTCTTGTATCACCCCCAATTAACTGAAAAGTGACCCTCTGGGAGAGTTTGTCATGAATAGACAACCCTAGGGGAGATGCTTCCTAACTCCCCATGGGAGCTTCTGGGAGAAAAACTGAGCTCTTGATTTTTGATCTGCTTATAGAAAGGGAGATAGTCTGGTGGGAGGGTTTCCAAAATAGAAAAAGATGCTAATATTAGTTCAATGGATGTGTTTATTTGTACTGCTAATTGTTATTATGAATAATGCCCTACACATAGTCATGCTTTAATAAGTGACTTCAGATGAAAGGAATTGGGGATGGGATTTTTTTCTATGAGCTTTCCTTTGTTTCCTTTGGATTCTGATTGGCTAAATCCCCCTCAGCCTATTGAGATGAATATTGTCACATACAAAAGGGATGAAGCTATGGAGAAAGAGGCAGTTATTTCTCAGACATGAAAAAGTAGCCTTCATCCTCTTGTGTTGAGTGGTATTTATAATATCTTGGGATCGATGGTTGAATAAACCCAAGCTGGCACTGTTCCAACAACCACATCACTATTATAATTATAACTTGAATTTATATAGCATTTTAAAGTTTTGCAGAACATCTCACTTCTTTTTTCTAACCTACTATAAGTTATATATACTAAACATATATGCTATATATACTAAGTATATAAGTATATAAGTTTCAAGACAGAAAAGTGGAAAGGGCTAGACAACTGGAGTTAAGTGACTTGTCCAGGGCCACACAATTGAAAGTGTCTGGGGTCAAATTTGAACCCAGGACCTCCTGTTCTAGACCTGGCTTTCCATCCATTGCCGTAAAGCATATTATTTCTATTATTTCAATTGATCCTCAACAACTCTGTGAAGAAGATGCTATTATGCCCATTTTGTAGCTGAGGAAACTGACAGAGAGAAGTTATTGCTTTCCCAGGTTCACTCAGCTTTTTAAAAAATTTTATTTAGATATACCTATCAAACTACCAAAAAACATTTTTACTGAATTAGAGAAAACTATAACAAAGTTCATTTGGAAGAACAAAAGGCCAAGAATATCATGGGAAATAATGAAAAAAATATGAAGGAAGGTGGGCTAGCAGTACCAGATCTTAAACTGTACCATAAAGCAGTAGTCGTCAAAACAATATGGTACTGGCGAAGAGACAGAAGGAAGGATCAGTGGAATAGACTAGGGGCAATTGATCTCAGCAAGACAATTTTTGATAAACCCAAAGAACCCAGTTTTTAGGACAAAAACCCACTATTTGACAAAAACTGCTGGGAAAATTGGAAAACAATATGGGAGAGATTAGGTTTAGATCAACATCCCACACCATATACCAAGATAAACTCAGAATGGGTGAATGACTTAAATATAAAGAAGGAAACTATAGGTAAGTTGGGTGAGCACTGAAGAGTATACTTGTCAGATCTATGGGAAGGGAAAGATTTTAAAACCAAGTAAGAGTTAGAAAAAAATCACAAAATGTAAAATAAATAATTTTGACTACATTAAACTAAAAAGTTTTTGTACAGACAAAACCAATGCTACCAAAATTAGAAGGGAAACATGGAACATGAATAGGCAATTCTCAGATAAAGAAATCAAAACTATCAATAAGCACATGAGAAAGTGTTCTAAATCTCTAATAATTAGAGAAATGCAAATCAAAACAACTCTGAGATATCACCTCACACTTAGCAGATTGGCTAATAGCAGGTGAGAGTAATAAATGCTGAAGGGGATGTGGCAAAACTGGGACTTTAATGCATTGCTGCTGGAGTTGTGAACTGATCCAACCATTCTGGATGGCAATTTGGAATTATGCTCAAAGGGCTTTAAAAGACTATCTGCCTTTTGATCCAGCCATGTTTGGATTATACCCCAAAGAGATAATAAGGAAAAAGACTTGTACAAAAATATTTATAGCCGTACTCTTTGTGGTGCCAAAAAATTGGAAAATGAGAGAATGTTCTTCGATTGGGGAATGGCTGAACAAATTGTGGTATCTATTGGTGATGGAATACTACTATGCTCAAAGGAATAAAGAACTGGAGGAATTCCATGTGAACTGGAATGACCTCCAGGAATTGATGCAGAGTGAAAGGAGCAGATCCAGGAGAACATTGTACACAGAGACTGATACCCTGTGGTACAATAGAACATAACAGATTTTTCTACTAGTAGCAATGTAAGGATCCAGAGCAAGGCTGAGGGACTTATGAGAAAAAAAACTAGCCACATTCAGAGGAAGAACTGTGGGAGGAGAAACACAGAAGAAAAACAACTGCTTGAACTCATGGGCTGATGGGGATATTATTAGAGATGTAGACACTAAACGATAACTCTAGTCCAACTATCAATAATATGGAATCAGGCCTTGATCAATGATACATGTAAAACCCAGTGGAATTGTGTGTTGGCTAAGGGGAGATAGGGGGGTTTGAGGGAGAGGGAAAGAACATGAAATATGTAACTAGGGGAAAATATTCAAATTAAAACTTTAAAAAATTTTATTTAGAATATTTTTCCATGGTTACATGATTTATGATTTCCCCCACCTTTTCCTCCCCTCTCCTGGAGCTGACAAACAATTCCACTGGGTTATACATGTGTCATTGTTCAAAACCTATTTCCATGTTATTAATATTTTCAAAAGAGTGATCTTTTTTTTTAACCCTTGTACTTCGGTGTATTGTCTCATAGGCGGAAGAGTGGTAAGGGTGGGCAATGGGGGTCAAGTGACTTGCCCAGGGTCACACAGCTGGGAAGTGGCTGAGGCCGGGTTTGAACCTAGGACCTCCTGTCTCTAGGCCTGACTCTCACTCCACTGAGCTACCCAGCTGCCCCCAAGAGTGATCTTTTAACATCAAAACTCTAAACATATCCCCATAGAACCATGTGATTGATCCTATGTTTTTCTTCTGCATTTCTGCTCCCACTGTTCTTTTTCTGGGTGTGGATAACATTCTTTCTCACAAGTTCCTCTGGATTGTCCTAGATCATTGCATTGCTACTGGTAGAAAAGTCCATTACATTCAATTGTGCCACAGTGTATCAGTCTCTGTGTACAACATTCTCCTGGTTCTGCTCCTTCACTCTGCATCAGTTCCTGGAGGTCGTTCCAGTTCACATGGAATTCCTCCAGTTCTTTATTCCTTTGAGCACAATAGTATTCCATCACCATCAGATAGCATCATTTGTTCAGCCATTCCCCAATCGATGGACACCTCCCTATTTTCCAATTTTTTGCCACCACAAAGAGCAGACCTATAAATATTTTTGTACAAGTGTTTTTCCTTATTATCTCTTTGGGGGTACAAACCCAGCAGTGGTATGGCTAGATCAAAGGGCAGACATTCTTTTAAAGCCCTTTATATATAATTCCAAATTGGCTTTCAGAATGATTGGTCCAATTCACAGCTCAACCAGCAGTGTATTAGGTTCACTCAGTTTTTAACTGTTTGATGAAGAATTTGAACTTGTGTTATTCTTTTCCAAGGTCAACCTTCTAGCCACTATTCCCCCTAGCTGCTTGTGTATGTATATAAATATATCCTTCGATACTTTATGGACCCATTATCTTGCCTGTGTGAGTACTGCTGCTGCCAATACAGATTGAATCTCTTCTATGTCTTAGTCAATAGTTTTCTTAGAGTTGTTGTGGCTAAAAATGCATTACCCTGAGCATCATTGAATTTAAAAGGTCTGATTCTCAGAGGACTGACACAAAATCTCGTCACTCAGCCCAGATTTGAAGCCTTTCCAGCATGGTAGAACATTTTAATGTTTGCTGCTCTTCTGGCAGAATCTTTGAGTACTCAGGATCCCTTCCATGCTAGAGGGAGGCTTCATAGAATGTTCTTAGGGGACACTTTATGTTTATATGCACTTATGCATGAAAGGCTATATGGTTGGTTGAGAGAGCTGGCCTTGGAGAGCTAGCCTCAGAGACAGGAAAATCTGGGTTCAGGTTCTGTCTCTGCCACTTAGTGGGCAAGTCATTTTAACTCCAGATGATTCTCTAATATAGAGAAGGTCCTGATGAGTTGTGGTAGAGAAAGTTCCTCCCCTGGATGAATTCATGACTTCAGTAAAATAAATAAATTTATATCAATAGCCACACATATGCATATATATGTGTGTGTATATATACATATACATAGATGTAAATAAATAGATGATAGATGGATGGGTAGGTACATGAATGGAGAATTATAAGAATATGCCAAATATTAATTTTTTCATAACTTCTTCAGCCTTGACTCTATAATATATGTAAGAATCTGAATGAAATATGCAAAAAGAATCACATTTTTAATATGCAGGAAGATTATCAATTCCTTTATCATCTATCTGTCTATCTCTCTACCTACCTATCTATCCATTCTTCTATATACATATACATATATGCACATATGTATACATATGTACATATGGGTGGATATAAATATAAATTTCTATTACACAATCTCTTCAGGTTCTTGTGAGATCTATATATTATGGAGTCAGGGCTGCAGAAATCATAAAAAATAATTTGCATAAATGGACATTTAAATTTTTTTAAATTTCCCCAATTATATATAAAAATTATTTTTAACATTCTTTTAAATTTTTTTAAATTCTCAATTCTCTCTGTCCTTCCCTCCCTTGCCCTTCACTGAAATGGAAAGCAACCCCAGAGTTGTTGATATAAATGACTGGTCAAGTGGTTTTGGGTAACTTGACTTGTCAGAGTATTCCCTCAGTTAGAACAGAGAGCAAATGGCCACCCTCTGTCACTAGTCAAAGTAGAATGATGGGTAAGATGATGCAGCATTCTGTATCAGGATAGAGAACACCTCAGGAGAAAAGAATACATGTTTGGCTAGGAAATTTTGCTTTAATCTAGACCTCCTTTAGTATCTTCCTCTGAACAGAATTGCTGAAAGAGAGAGAGAGCATTATCAGACAACTCAGGAATTTTGACTTGACCTGAGTCTGTGAAAGCTCTCCCTCCAGGGAAAAAACCTCCATCCACCAATCTCCCTTTGATCTTCTTCTGTCTTTGATCTGACTGCTTTCCAAATATGTTTTGTTGAAGTTTATTGACAGGGTAACAAGGGATAAGGTTTGGGGAAAAGGGTAATAGGAGCTCCCTCACTGAAGGAATTGATCAGGAGTCAATGTCTCTTAGCCCTCTGCTAAGCCAAGGATGACCTGAGCCCTCTCTGTACAGCTGCTGGTATTTCTATACTGGCTATCCTAGGCTAATATGAATAAAGTTTAGTCTCTAGGGTTAGCTGGTATGAGACAGATGATCTTCAGGCTTGACCAAGCCCCCCTAAGAGAACCCCGCCCAGGCAGCTGATGTGGATTATGCAGATATCTCCACAATTCAATACAGCAATATGTCTTCTATGTAGATATATTCTCTAATCAAGTTGAGAATCACTTTTGTATGGGAAAATGATGTCATGATCAGGAGAAATGGTCCAGAGCTGTCTCCCACCAAGAGTTCAAGCTCAAAAGACCCTGAGGGATTCCCTTGGTTTCCCCTGGATTCTGTTGTTCTCAGAATTCTCCCCCCAGGAACATTCCAAAGCTTCTTTCTTTGCTTTTCTGCATTTTCCCATTGCTTGACTGATTCTGGAAATTGCCTCTTCAGGGACAAGTGACTTGCTCAGGGAAACACAGCTAGAAAGTGTCTGAGGCCAGATTTGAACCCAGGACATCCTGTCTCTAGGCCTGGCTATCAATCTACTGAGCCACCCAGCTGCCCCCATGGATTGTATTCTTTCTTATAAAACCCTCAGGAATATCCTGGATTACTGTATTGCTACTAATAGTAAAGTCCATTCCAGTGGATAGTTCCACAATGTTTCACTTTCCATGTACAATGTTCTCCTGGTTCTGTTCATTTCACTCTGCATCAGTTCTTGGAGGTTCTTCCAGTTCACATGAAATTCCTCCAGTTCATCATTTCTTTCAGCACAATAGT
Organism: Gracilinanus agilis; assembly: GCF_016433145.1. Classification (NCBI taxonomy): domain Eukaryota; kingdom Metazoa; phylum Chordata; class Mammalia; order Didelphimorphia; family Didelphidae; genus Gracilinanus; species Gracilinanus agilis. Next base: position 164,585,828 of record NC_058130.1, read on the forward strand.
ATTCCATTACCACAATTTGTTCAGCCAATCCCCAATCAAGGGACAACCCCTCATTTTCCAAATTTTTGCCATCATGAAGAGCGTGACTATGAATATTTTTATACACAATAGGGAAAAATATCCCTATTATCTCTTTGGGGTACAAACCCAGCAGTGGTTTTGCTGGATCAAAGGGCACCCTTTGTGCATAATTCCAAATTGCTTTCCAGAATGGTTGGATCAATTCACAACTCCACTGGCAGTGTATTAGTGTCCCAATTTTGCCACATCCTCTCCAACATTTATTATTTTCTTTAATTGTCATATTGGCCAATCTGCTAGGTGAGAGGAGGTACCTCAGAGTTATTTTGATTTGTATTTCTCTAGTTAGGAGGGCATGGCCTTTACATAGTTCAATAATTCTTAGATTATCTCTCTTGGATTCACTTTCCAGGTCAACTGTTTTTCCAGTAATATATTTCACATTTTCTTCTATTCTCCATTATTTTGACTTTATTTTATTTCTTGATATCTCATAGAGTCATTAGCTTCCACTTGTCCAATCTTTATTTTTGAGAAATTATTTTCTTTACTGAGCTTTTGTATCTCCATTCCCGTTTGACCAATTCTACTTTTTTAAAAGTTCTTTTCTTCAGTAAATTTTTGTACATCTTCTCTTGTGCAGCCAGTTGTACTTTTAAAGAAGTTTTCACTTCAGTGGATTTTTTTGTGCTTCTTTTACCAATTGGCTTATTTTGTTTTTGAAGGTATTATTTTTGTCAATATTTTTTGCTCCTCTTTTACCAACCTATCAACCCCTTTTTTCATGATTTTCCTGTGTTACATTTCTTTTCCTAATTTTTCTTTTTTTTGTCTTATTTGACTTAAAAATCCCTTTTAAGCTTGTCCATGAATTCTTTTTGGACTTGAGACCATTTCATATTTTTCTCTAAAGTTGTTGCTGCTGATTCAGGGGCTCCTAAGGCTTGTGCTAGCTTGCTGAAGTGGGGCCTGCCTTGGTCCATGCTCCACTCCCACTCTAGTTTTGAAAGACCTTTCATGCCAATCTAAGTTTTTTTGGACTGAATAATTGTCTCACTCCATCTTTTTATGAGTTTTGCTGCTCTAGAATTTGGTTTGAGGTGTTTTATCAAAGTTGTTTAGAGGGCAACTTGGGAGAGCACCAGACCTAGAGTCAGGAGGACCTTGGTTAAAAATCTGACCTTAGACATGTTTTATTTGGGTGTCTCTGGGCAAGTCACTTAACCCTTGCTTTGCCTTGCCCTTGCTGCTCTTCTGACTTAGAATTGATACTAAGACAGAAAATAAGTGGTTTTTTTTAAGTATTAGACCAACTAATAACAACCAATGGTGTACTCATGTGCCTCACTTCCCCAAAACTTTCCAATATTGGCTATTTCTATCTTTTATCACTCTTTCTAATATTTCTCTGTTGTTTTGGTTTATATTTCTTATTATTAGTGATATGAAACATCATTTCAAAGGATTGCTAATATTTTTCCTTTCTCTTAAGAACCGTTTATTCACAAATTTTTTGACCACTTAATCAACTAGGAAATAGTTTTTGGTCTTTTATATTTGTGTTCATTCATTCTATATCTTCTATTTAAATCTACATCAGAGATATTTGACCCAAAGTTTTTTCCCCCGGTTAACCACTTCTCTTATAGTTCTTATGTTATTTTTTCATGAAAATTATATTTAATAATAATAATACATGTAAAGCCTTATAGTAACACTTAAAAAATAAAATTCACACATCCAAGATGGAGACTTGAATTAGGTTAGTGACCATTTAAGTGGAAAAAAGAGAAGCGACATTACGAATACTATAGTGGTGAACTATAATGGGAAATATAGATGAATTAAAAACAAGATACATAAGTAATAATAATAGCTAGCATCATTTAGATGTGCTTCACAGTTTTCAAAGTGCTTTATATATAAAAATTATTTGGGCAGCTGGGTAGCTCAGTGGATTGAGAGCCAGGCCTAGAGAAGGGAGGTCCTAGGTTCAAATCTGGTCTCAGACACTTCCCAGCTGTGTGACCCTGGGCAAGTCACTTGCCTACCCTTACCACTCTTCTGCCTTAGAGCCAATACACAGTATTGACTCCAAGACAGAAGGTAAGGGTTTTAAAAAAAAATTATGTATATACATACTTACATGTAGTCCAAGTTTGAATCATCTCAGATTTTCTCCCCAAGGGAAGGAGCTATTATCCCTGTGCCTGAGAATATGGATTATTTTTTGCCTTTATTTGTACATCTAGAGCTTAACACAATGCTTGGCACATAGGTGTGTGATAAACATTTTTGACTAACTAATGTACAGGTTCACTGCTTTCTCTTCTTTTTCCTTCCCTTATCTCTCTGCCTTTGTCTCTCTCCTTGTATGTGTCTCTCTCCGTCTCTCTCTGAACCTGGTATATTTTCCGAGAAATGCAAGCTATTCTTTTTGTTTTTAAATGTCCTGCTGCTGTAGCACTACAAAAAATAACTTTGTTACTACTATTGGAAAAGCTATTTTCCAATGGATTAAATGTCCAAAGAATGTGTGAACAAATAGTTCTCAAAAGAAGAATTGCAAAAGACCCAGGAAATTGCAGCGAAGCAAATATAAGCTGTTTCAAAATGTGAATTACATTTTTTAAAAAAAGGTATCTTTACCATTCTTTCATTTGTTTATTCATTTCTAAGATTAAGAACCATTGCTGGAATACTACTGCTAGATCTGTATCCCAAAGAGATCAGAGAAAAGGAACTATGTAAACAAATATATTTATAGCATCTTTTTTTGTGTGGTGACAAAGAATTGGAAATTGAAGGGACGCTCCTCAATTGAGGAATGGCTCGACAAGTTGTGGTATATGATTGTGATGAAGTACTATTGGACTATAAGAAATGATGAGGGGGGGTAGTTTCATAAAAACCTAAGAGGATCCATATGAATTACTGTAGAATGAGATGAGCAGAACAAGAGAACATTTTACATACTAATAGCAACAGTGTAATGATAATCAACTTTGAAAAACTTAGTTGATCAAGGCAATGATCCAAGATAATTCCAAAAGACACATGGTGAAAGATGCTAATGATCTCCAAAGAGAGAACTAATGAACTCTGAGTACAAATGGAAGCATAATTGTTTCATTTTCTTCATTTTTCTTGTTTTTTCCCCAATATGGCTCATATGGAAATGTTTTACATGACCTCACATGTATAACTGATATCATATTGTTTGCCTTCTTAATGGGTGGGTGATAGATGGGAGGAAGGGAAAAAATTTGGAGCTCAGATAATTTTTAATTAAAATTTTTTTAATTTTTAAATTTAGGATATTTTTCCATGGTTACATGATTCATGATTCCCGTCCCCCCCGCTCTTTCCTGCCCCCTCCTGAAGCTAAGAAGCAGTTCCACTGAATTGTACATGTATCATTGTTCAAAATTTATTTCCATGTTATTCATATTTGCAGTAGAGTGATCTTTTAACATCAGATAATTGTTAAATGAATGCTAAAAAGAAAGAAAAGATGAAACATGACTCAAGAGAAGCATAAAAACATAAAAATGAAAGAGTAATTATAAGGATTTCAACAAGGTTAAATTCTTTATATTCCTATATGGGAAGATGACACATGTAACTCTTAAGAACTCTATCATTATTAGGGTAATTAAAAGGAATTTATATAAATGAAGGGCATGGATGTGAATAGGTAATGTTGGAATGATCTCCAAAAAAAGAGCAAAATGAAGGGATGAGAATGAGGGATGCACTGAATGAATGAGAAAGGAAGAGATAGAACAGGGAAATCTTTCTACATAAAAGAGGCATGTAAGGATGAATTTTCATAGTAGAAAGGAAAGTGGGGGAATGGGATGATGGGTAACACTTGGACTTTGAAATGTTTCTCATTTAAATTGGTTCAAAAAGGAAAGAATATATATTCAGTGTATATATAACACACATACACACAAACATATACTTACATATATTTGTATGTAAGTATATACACACATTCTCTTGTACATAGAAATGTAATTTTTTCAATAGGGAAATAGAAAGGATAAAGGATAAGAGAAAGAGAAGGTAGTGATAAAAGGGAGACCAGATAAAGGAAGGAAGTAGTTAGAAGCAAAATATGAGGAGGGGGCAGGATAAAAAGAGAGAGAGGGAAGAAACAAGAAAATGGATTGGAGGGAATTACACAGTAATCATAACTGTCAGTGTGAATGGGATGAGCTCACCCATAAAAAGGAAGTGAATAAAAGAATGGAAGACAATCCAGAATCTAATAATATGTTGTTTACAAGAGACATACTTGAAACAGAAATGCACTCACCGTTATAGACCTGGAACAGAATTTAATATGCTTCAGCTGAACTAAAAAAATCAAAGGTAGCAATCATGATCTCAGACAAAATAAAAGCAAAAATAGACCTAATTAAAAGAGATAATCAGGGAAACTGCATTTGGCTAAAAGGTACTATAGAAAATACAGTAATACCAAACATTTTTACAAGTTTTTTCTTATAAAAGCCTTATTTCTAAAATATAGGAGGCAGCTGGGTAGCTCAGTGGATTGAGAGCCAGGCCTAGAGATGGGAGGTCCTAGGTTCAAATTTGGCCTTAGACACTTCCCAGCTGTGTGACCCTGGGCAAGTCATTTATCCCCCATTGCCTAGACCTTACCACTCTTCTGCCTTGGAGCCAATACACAGTATTGATTCCAAGAGAGAAGGTAAGGGTTAAAAAAATAATAACAAAATAAAATATATACTGAGTATAGAATTGGGTTAAATGTATAAAATCCAGTTCCGCCCAATGGTCCTTTGGACCTCTCAAACTCACACAAAGGCCTAGTGAGATGGATAAACCTAGACATATTCATCTCAAACTTTGTGTTTGATGCTTAGTCACCGACTCAAGAAGGAAACACAAATCGAAGGTCCATGCTCCATGTGGGAATTACCAGCTAGTTGAAAAGAAATAGAGACACCCATCCTCTCCCTTGAGAAGTCTAGTGATAGCAAACACTACATGCCACACAGGAGAATCAAAGGAAGAGAGTGAGTCATAAGCTTTCTTTTATTTTTAACTGATGCAAAACCCTGCCCACTCCCATCAACACAGTCACTAGGCAAGAATCAAGTAGGAGTGTGCTCTTACAACAATGACCAATATGGAATTATTTGTTTTGCATGATAATAAAAATAAAAATAAAATTAAAAAATTAGTCAGCTTTGTTTAAGCCCTATTCAACTCCTTCTACCCAACAAATAATAATTGTTAATTACAAATAAATAAATAAACAAACAAACAAATAAACAAACAAACATATATATAAAACTCAGGCTGGTCTGGAAATGCCCAGTTCAGATAACATGAAGAAGCCCTAAAGGCTCTTTTAAGCATGCCCAATTTGCTTAACATCTATCCCCATCCACATGCCCACATAGAAGGCTCTGTTACCTGTCCTCATGTTATCTTCATATATGTATATATATATATGTATATATATATATATACTAACCACTGGAATATATGATGGAGGACACATTAAATTTATGAGACTTTTTAAAGATTTAAAAATTGTAAAATTTGTATAATTCTTGCCCTCGTGGAGCTTACAGTCTAATAGGTGGTAAAACATAAAGACTGAGTACTACAATACACAATGCATTAAGGAGGTACAAAAAAAATTGCCGTGGGAGGTAAGAGGGAGAAGGTCACACTGACCAGAGGAATCAAGAAAGGTTTCACAGGGTCTACCTGACAGAGGAAGTCAGGAAGGAAGGAGAAGGGCTCCCAATACAGGGAACCACAGGATCAAAAGCATAGAGGCAGGAGAGCATGGGGTAAATTCAGAGGTCAGAAAGTTCTCCAGTTTGGATGAATTGTAAAGTGTGGAAGGGAGTAATATGAGACAAGACTAGAAAAGAGTGGTAGAGACTCTGGAGATCTATGAAAGCAAGCAAAAGATCCTTTATAGATCATAGGATGCCCCAAGACCTGAACAGAGGAACAACATGATGAGATTTATGAATAAATAAAGCTTTTTCTGACAATAGTTTGAAGGATGGATTAGATGACAGGAGAGTATAAAAATAGAAAGAGCTACTGAAGTGTATTGAAGGCATGTAGGAAGGTCATTAGGAGAGCCTGTAATAAGATGGTGTCCGGGGTGATAGAGAAGAAAGGATGAATAGGAGAGATGTTTCCAAATTGCAATCAACAAGACTTGATAATTAATTATATGTAAAAAGTGAATGAGGGAGAAAACTAAAAAAAAAAAAAACACAAAAAACCATAGGATAAATATTATCAATCAACCTAAAATCAACCCCCTTTAATATCAGGATTGTGGCATCATGTAGTATCCTCATACTTGAAACATCTTTCTTTAAAAAGTCCTGAAAGTCTTCTCTCCAACCAGGTCTTGCCAAGAGGATCTTTGGGAATAACACAACTCATTCAGAACAGCAGCAATGAAAACTTCCTTTTTCATTAGGAATAGAGGGGATGCAGTGTGGTCCAGTGGGATGTGTTGACTTGAGAGTCAGAGGCCTGGGGTTCCAATCCAATCCAATTGCTTACTAATTCTATGACACTGATTAAGTCCCTTACCTCCTCCTGTGGCTTCAGTTTCTTTATCTGTAAAAGGAAGGAGTTAGAGTAGATGGCCTCTGAAGTCCTTGTAGCTCTGGACCTATGATTCTATGCTTCTCTTCAATGGAGTATCCCACAGACCAACTACACAATAAGAATATTATTGCGATTTCATTCAGTTCTATTTTCTTCTTGCTTCATTCACCATGAACTGTAGCCATCTTCCTTCAGTACCTTCCATCTGCTGCTTATCTTCAAATTATCTTGTCTGTTATCTTGTTTGTACACAGTTTTTGCATTCGGATTCCCGTCAAAAGACAGTGAGGATTTGTGGTGGCAAAAAACTGGAAAAGGAGGGTATGACCTTCAATTGGAGAATGGCTGAAATTGTGGTATATGCTGGTGATGGAATACTATTGTGCTCAAAGGAATAATAAACTGGAGGAATTCCATGTGAACTGGAAAGACTTCCAGGAACTGATGCAGAGTGAAAGGAGCAGAGCCAGAAGAACACTGTACACAGAGACTGATATACTATGGTAAAATCGAATGCAATGGACTTCTGTACCAGCAGCAATGCAATGACCCAGGACAATTCTGAGGGATTTATGGTAAAGAATGCTACCCACATTCAGAGGAAGAACTGCAGGAGAGGAAACATATAAGAAAAACAATTGCTTGAATGCATGGGTCGGGGTGGACATGATTGGGGATGTAGACTCGAAACCACCACACCAATGCAACTATCAACAATTTGGAAATAGGTCTTGATCAAGGACACATGACAAAACCAGTGGAAATGTGCATCGGCCATGGGTGGGGGGGATGCGGGGGGTGAAGGGGAAAGTAGGAGCATGAATCATGAAACCATGTTAAAATGAATATTAATAAATGTTTAAATTTTTTTAAAAAAGGAAAAAAAAGACAGTGAGGAACTTTTGCTCTTGTTTGTATCTGCAACACTTAGCTCAGTGTCTAGTATTTAGCTGAATAAATATTTATTAAATTAACTTAACTCCCATCTTCCCTTGCTTTGATCCCTTCCAAACTACAAACTTTGGAACATTCAGGACGGGGATGGGGAGAAGGAGAGTGTTCTTCCATAGGTGCTTGTGTTCCAGAGGAGAAAATTAGAGAGGTAGTGGGGAGAGAAAGAAGGTAACCACCTTATGAGGTAGATATTACAGGTATTGTTCTTCCCATTCTACAGATGAGGAAACTGTGGCACATGGAGTTTAAGTGATTTGTCCTTAAGCACATGACTGCTGGGTAATATCTAAAGTAGGATTCAAAACCTGGTCTCTATATCTAGTGCTCCCCCCACTTTCTCATGTTATCTCTCTCTCTCTCTCTTTCTGTCTCCCTCTCTGTCTCTGTCTCTGTCTCTCTCTTTCTCAGTTAAACACTTACCTTCTGTCTTTGAATCAACTGTGTATTGGTTCCAAGGCAGAAGAATGGTAAGGACTAGGTGATGGAGGTTAAGTGACTTGCCCAGGGTCACACAGCTAGGAAGTGTTTAAGGCCAAATTTGAATCCAGGACCTCTCTAGGTCTGGCTCTCTGTCCAGCTACCTGTCTCTTGTTACCTCTTTCAAGCAATATTACTTTTAGACAAAAGGACCATAGAATCTGAATGCTCAAGTCTAACTCTGAATCAATAAGTGAATCAAAAAAAAATTTTTAAGTCAAAAAGATTTGGAAGGCATTATAAGTCAGATTTAGACTCATCCAGCTTGAAACCAGTGAAATATCAGGGACTAGAGTGAGAGGTTAAGAATCCAAATCTCAAAGAATCCCTCTACTGACAACACAAATAGTTGAACATTTAAAGAAAACAAAAGTTAAATATAGAACTCTGGAGTAATAAATTCCAAATAATCATAATTCCAAATTATAAATCATAATTAATGACCACATTACTTATAAAGGGAGACAGCTTGATATAGTAGTTTGAGGACTGTCCTTGGAGTTCATCATCATCATCATCATCATCATCATCATCATCATATCTCATTATGTAATACCTTGATATTTGTAAAACACTTTACAAACTTACAAATGCCTATTTCATTTGTTCATCACTATAACTCTCAGATAGTTGCTATTATTATCCTCATTTTTCAGATGAAGAAATTGGAGCTCACGGAGAGAGCTTAAGTGACTAATACAAAGGCCACAGTCAGGAGGTTTTCAGGGGTATATGGGATGTTCAGGGAGGATCCTCTGGAGTAAGGACTTGCTGAGCTCTTTTCAGGCTCATCTACCTTTGGCATCCACCTGTTGCCCAACTATCACCTGTGACTCCAAGAAGTTCCAGTAAACCATTGTTGTTGAGTCTAACTTCGTGACCTCATTTGGGGTTGGCAAAGATACTGGAGTGGTTTGCCATTTCCTTCCCCAGCTCATTTACAGATGAAAAAGCTGAGGCAAATAGAGGTAAGTGGCTTGCCTGGAGTCACATAGCTAGTGTCTGAAGCTGGGTTTGAACTCAGATCTTCCTGACTAAGGGTCAGCACTCTATCCACTGGGCCACCTAGTTGCCCATGGGTTTAGACTTATTCTGCTTGATTGTGGAGGACAGAATTAAGACTAGAGCAAAAGATCTTTGCTCATATAGGGAAGAATTTCCTAGAGCTATTAAAAAAATAGAATATATTATTTTGAGAGCTAATGAGCTTCCTGTCAGTTAGTCTTCTCATCCTTTACCCCCACACACCTTACAATCCAATAATAACTGACCTTCTTGCTGGAACAAGACATGATTCCCAGGCTCTGCATTTTCACTAGCTGTTCCCTGTACCTGGAATTCTCTCCCTCCTTATCTCTGCTTCCTTTCTTTCCTTCCTTCCTTCAAATCCCAGCTAAAATACTACCTTTTAGAAGACGCTTTTCCCAATCCTTCTTAATACCAGTTCCTTTTCTCTGTGTATTTTTTTCAGCTTAACCTTTAATATCTGGTTTATACATAGTTATTTGTGTGTTGCCTCCCCTTTAGACTGGGAGCTCCCTGAGGGAAAGTGTGGTCTTTTAAAGTCTTTCTTTGTATCCCCAGAGCTTAGCACAGTGCCCAGCAAATAGTAGGTGCATAACAAAAATACTTGCTGACTTGACTTCCTACCTCCACTCCTCCAGCTTTCCCATCTACACTTTACAAAATTAGAAATTCCAATAGAAGTGGGGCAACTGACCAAACAGAAGAATCCTTAGAGGCTTCATATTGAATTTTGTTGTTGTTCATTCATTTCAGTTGTGTCTGTTTCTTCATGACTCTATTTGGGATTTTCTTGGCAAAGATACTGGAGTGATTTGCAATTTCCTTCTCTAGTTCATTTTATAAATGAAAAAGGTTAAGTGAGATGCCCAGGGTCACACAGCCAGTAAGTATCTGAGATTGGATTTGAACTCGGGTCTTCCTGACTCCAGGCCCAGTGCTCTATCTGTTACCACTTAGCTGCTTCTCATATTTAGAAAACAATAAATTAATATTATCTATATTTTCTAGTGCTCTATCTACTACCACTTATCTACTTGTCATATTTAGAAAACCATAAATTAACATGATCTATATTTTATTATACTAAATATGTCAGTTAAATATTTCTATTTAGTATATTTAATTTAATAAATATTTAAATATATTTAATTAGACATTTTACAATAACATTTCATCTGGTTCAGGCTGCTCTAGGGAGAGTTCTGGGATGAAGCCAGGGCTGAGTTTGATACTCTGCTTTATTGACATTGCCCAAATCATCTTCCTATAGCTCTGCTCTGATTATGTCATTTTTTATTATAAAACCTTTAATAGCACCCCATTGCTTACTGAATAAAGTACTCAGCATTTAACAAATATTTGTTGACTTGACTTGACTTGTCTAGAGGCAGGTAACCATGCCAGAGAAGAACCTTGGATTCAGATCATATGAGGCTTATTTGAATGAACTGGAGATGTTTAGCCTGGAGAAAGGAAAACTGGGAGGAGGAGGGATATGATGGCTGTCTTCAAATATTTGAAGGTTTGTCATGCAGAGGATGGATTTGACATGTTCCATATGGCTCTACAAAGCAGAACCAAAAAACATGGTGGAAGCTGCAGTGGCAAATTTAGTCTTGATAAATATATATTTTTTTAAAATATATTTTAAAAATTCCTAGCAATACTTCAAATAACAGTTGGGACAAGCTAGGTAGCACAGTGAATAGAGCACTAAACTCAGGAAGACCTGAGTTCAAATCTGTCCTCAGACATTTCCTAGCTGTGTGACCCTGGCCAAATCATTTAACCCTATTTGTCTCAATTTTTTCATTTGTAAAATGAGCTGGAGAAGGAAATGACAAATCACTGAAGTATCTTTGCCAAGAAAATCCCAAATGAGCGACCAAGAGTCAGACATGACCGAATAACAACAAAGAATGGTGGTTTCCCCTTTGGAGGTCTTCTAGCAGAACCTAAATGATGATTTGTAGGGTGTGTTATAGTAGAGATTCCTTTCACTTATGTATTAGACTAAATGGCTGCCCAATTTCCTTCTAACTCTTAAATACTGTGATTCTGTGAAATTTGTAATTGGGTTAGAGAACTTTCCACAAGTAATTAATATGTTTCCAAACCCAAACTCTAATCTTCTACACTAGTCCCATTTGCCATTTACCAGTCAATTACAAGCACCTGGGTGGTACAATGGATAGAAGACTCAACCTAGAGTATCAAAGATTCATCTTCTTTAAATCAGATTTGCTTATTAACTCTGGGAGCCAGGAGAGAAGAGGTGAGGGAGACAACATGAATCATGTAACTTTGGAAAACTTATGTATAAATTTGTTATTGCAATAAAATAAACATAAAATTAAAAAAAATTAAATTTGGCTTCTGACAATTAGCCATATAATCTTGGACAAGTCATTCACCCCCATTTACCTCGGTTTCCTCATCTATAAAATGCACCAGAGAAGGAAATGCCAAACTGCTCCAATATCTTTGTCAAAAAAAAAAAAAAAACAACCCAAAAGGGATCACAAAGTGTTGGACTAGAATTGACATGGGTCATCAGCCTCAGGCAGCTCAGTCAAATGGTATCAGAATAGCCACTACGGGTGACATACTTTAAATAAGGGAGAGCTTTGATTTGGGAATGGGAGAGAGATGTGGAGGAGTGTAAGTAGTAATAATGATGCAAAAAAAAAGAAAAAAGGAAAGGAAAGAATGTCAATGAAGCACAGAAAAGTTCAGGAAATATAGACAAATAGATTTGGTAGAATTGTGTAACATTTAATATAATTTATATCCATAAAATTGTCTGAAATAGAAATTCAAAGTTTCATGCATAATTCTATTTTTTGGTTCTTTGGATATCAAAAGTTTCAGTTGCTGGTATTAGTTAATTTCATAATTAAAAAAACAACAACAAAAAAGAAGCCATGTGCATCCCATTGTGGATTGGAGATTAATTTCCTGAGATAGTAAATGACAATGTATTTTTGTCACCCATGTTTGAACTCTATCATAAGTGTTAGACTAAAAATAGCTTTCAAGGGTGTCAGGAGGATAAAGACCTTAATCTAACAGCTTTAGAAATAAAATTCTGTCACCTTGAAAGGAAAGGAGAATACACAGATTTATCAGTACAAACAACTTCACTTATCTCTGGCTTAGTGGACATGTAAAACTAGCTAAGATTTTGATTTCCATCTGTGTTCATTATAGACTTGAGAGCCCACAGTCAGGAAAAAATGTACTAATGAATACATAATATAGTCGTGAAATCAATTTCGCTCTGGCTCTGGCTCTCCCTGTCTCCCTCCCCCATCTTCACCTTTTCTCTGCTGCATTTGAGTGATGAGCAATATAATAGTTAACCTCATTTGTCTTAGAAAAAATTGAATTGGAAACAAAGGAGAAACAGAATGCAAAGAAAACACTTAAGAAATGGAGGTTCCCAGGAGAACATTATACACAATTATCAGCAGTATTGTACAGTGATCAACTGTGCACATGGCTTAGTTATTCTCAGCAATACAATGTTCCAAGACAACTTCAAAGGACATGTGATGAAAAATGCTATGTATGGCCAGAAAAAGAACTGATAAGAGTCTGAGTGCAGATCGAAACGTACTATTTTTTCACCTTGTTTTCTTTGATTTTTTTTTAGTGATAATTTTCTTCCACAACATGATGAGTATGGAAATATATATTGCATGATAGTACATGTATAACCCATATCAAATTGCTTACCATCTCAAGGATAGAGAAAGGGAAGGAGGAAAGGAGAGAATTTGGAACTCAGAATCTGGGGAAACAAATATTCAAATTGCTTCTACATGTAACTAGGAAAAATATTACTAAAAAAAAATGGAGGTTTAGGGAGCCAGGAAAGAGGTAGAGGAAGGAGAGAAATCACTAGCCACCAATTTCAGCAATCCAAGATCTGCTTCATGTCTCTGGTACATGACTCAATCCCAAAGTCCCCGTGCTGTAGAAAGCATTCCAGGGCTGATGGAGATGTCTCCTCTGGGTGCACTCTGTGACTTTGGCCCTGCCTCTCCCTTAGGATAGGAGGGCGAGCTTATCAGTAAGAGTATGACCAAGTCAGAACAGGACAAAGCTGACTCCCTGAGGATTGTGGGGAAGGATGCTGGGGCATTTCCATTCTGCCCCACGTGTCTATCTCAGTTGTCAGTTTCTCCGTGACGACCAACCACAAAGGCTCTAGATGCATAAGGCAAGTATTTCCAAATTTAGGAGTGTGATTTCCTCTTTGTGGTAGGATGGGTAAGACTCTCTGTCCATTTTAAAGTAAGCAGTGCCTTTTAACCTGGAATAATCTGTGTCTGTCACATGTATGCAATAGAGTTGTTCTGGAAAGATCTATGATGATGAATGTATTGCAACAAAAGATTTTATGAGACTGATGGCCAGTAGGTTTTCCTGCTTGGTGAACTTGCATGAAAGTTGTTTACTGGGACATTTAGGTAGCTCAGTGGATTGAGAGCCAGACTGGAGGTCCTGGCTTCAAATCTGGCCTCAGATACTTCCTACCTGTGTGACACTGCATAAGTCACTTAAACTCCATTGCCTAGTCCTTACAGTCCTTCTGCCTTGGAACCATTGTATAGTGTGGATTCTAAGATAGAAGGTAAGGGTTTAAAAAAAAAAAAAAAGGTATATAATATAAAAGCCATCTTGACTAAATGGGTTACTCCAGAGCACATGACACTTCCCTTTTATGATAGTTATTCTCTCCCTGATACACAATAACTTCCCAGTACATTCCTGGAGCTGACTTGGGATGTTGAAAACTGATTTTACCAAGAGAGAACTTTGCTTGAGTCTTTGGGACCTACGGCCACTACTTGAATCTTACTTGTTGCTTGGACACTGGTTAATCATTCAATCAAATGTTCAGGACCTACTGTGTGATTTTTTTTCTCTTCTATAATTCTTTTTTTTCTTTTTCTTTTTTAGAATATTTTTCCATGGTTACATGATTCATGATTTTCCCCATTCCTTTTTCCTTCCCATTCCTGAAGTTGACAAGCAATTCCACTAGGTTATACATGTATCATTGTTCAAAACCTATTTCCATGTTATTCATGTTTGCAATAGTGATCTTTTAGTATCAAAACCCCAATCATATCCCCATTTACCTATGTGATATAAATCCTCTGGTTTTCTTCTGCATTTCTGTTCCCACAATTCTCTGGATGTGGATAGTGTTCTTTCTCATAAGTTCCTCTGGATTGTCCTGGGTCATTGCATTGCTGCTAGTAAAAAGTCTATTACATTCAATTGTGCCATAATGTATCCGTTTCTGTGTACAGTGTTCTCCTGGTTCTGTTTTTTCACTCTGTATCATTTTGTGGAGGTCTTTCCAGTTCACATGGAATTCCTCCAGTTCACTATTCCTTTCAGTACAATAATATTCCATCACCATCAGATACCACAATTTGTTCAGTCATTCCCCAATCGAGGGACACCCCTTCATTTTCCAATTTTTTGCCACCACAAACAGCGTGACTATAAATATTTTTGTACAAGTATTTTGTGTGATAGATTTTGTACTAAGTCCTGGAGATACCAAGAAAAAGTTATCACAGTGTCTCCCTTAAGAAGCTTACATTCCAATGGATTTTTTTAGGGAGGAGAGATTGAGAGAAGAAACAACTTACACATACATACACTAGGCAATGAAGTGGTATAGCTAGATGGGGCAATAAATAGAATGCTGGGCTTGGAGTCAAGAAGACTTGAGTTCATATTTAGTCACAGACACTAGCTGTGAGATCCCTTGTCTGCTTCAGTTTTCTCAACTGTAAAATGGAGATCCTAATAGCACTCCCCTCCTAGGGTTCTTCCAAGGATCAAATGAGACAATATTTGTAAAGTGCTTTACAAACCTTAAAGAACTATGTGATGCTTGTTGGTTATCATTATTATTATTATACAAGATACATGCAAAGTAGACACAATGTTAACTTAGAAGAACAGGCACTAGCAGCTGTGGGTGCAGGGAAAGACCTCCCATAGAAGGCAGCTCTTGAGCCAAGTCTTGAAGGAAGCTAGAAATTCTAAGAGGCAGAGACAAGGAGAGAGAACTTTCCAGGGATAGGGTACAACTGATTCAAACTCACAGAGAGTGGAGGTGGATCCTAGTGTCTGAGGAATAGCAAACAGACCCCATGGCTGGATTATAGGGTGCATTGAGAAGAGCAAGAAGACTGAAAAGAGAAGAGCCAGACTGTGAAGAGCTTTACATACCAAACAGAAATTTATATTTGATCCTAAAAGTAATAGTGAGCTTCTAGAGTTTATGATTGAAAGGAAATGACATGATCAAAGTGACTGTGAGGGAAAAAGGAGTAAAATGGGGAGAATCCTGAGACAGGAAGACCATTTGTGAGACTGTGGTAGGAGAAACATCTACTGAGGCTAATTTTTCCTTAAAAGATCATGAAACCCAGAGCAGCTGGGTGGCTCAGTGGATTGAGGGCCAGGCCTTCAGATGGGAGATCCTGGGTTCAAATCTGACCTCAGACATTTTCTAACTGTGTGACCCTGGGCAAGTCACTTAACCTCCATTGCCTAACCTTTACCACTCTTCTGCCTTGGAACCAATACATAGTATTGATTCTCAGATAAAAGGTAAGGGTTTAAAAAAATAGTAAGAGCACTTACCTTTCAGACATAAGAATCAAATGAGATAATATTCTTTAAGGACTTTAGAATGGTCCCTGGAACAAAACAGGTGCTAAATAACTGCTAGCTATTATCATTATCATACAATTACTATAACAACTGCAACTATAAGGATAATTAGAAATGGGGAGGGGAGAGGAGTTACTTCCAGCTGAATCAATAGTTCTATAATTGTTGGATATCCTTTCCATTTTATTATCAAGTAAAGTTCTTTTACCAAGTGTGATATGGTTTATAAATATTTCATTTTTTCCTAGTCCCAAACTGGAACCAGTAGCTCAGTCTGAGTTAGTCCTGGCTCAAAAGAGAGGCTGTTGTTCAAGTAGGAGGTAATCAGGGTCTGAACTGATAAATAGATATTGGGTTAGATAATCTGCTGTGTGGACCCCTTTTCTTCATCAGAGAGAAACTAGAGACTCTGCAATAATCCCAGATAACATTTATTGATTATTGATTGGAATTTAAAAGGTAAAGGGATAGAAAGGATCACAGGAGAAAAAATGGAAAATATCTGGCACAAACAAAATACAGTTAGAAGAGAGAGAGTTACTTGGAAAAAACCCTTTCCAGCTGATTTCTCCAATGAAGATCCAATATGCAAGATATATAGGCAGGTTATTCAAATATATAAGAGAAGCTATTCCACAATAGCTATATGGTCAAAGTATATAACCAAAGTGTCCTCAGGAGCAAAGCAAGTTATGGACAACCATATGTAAAAATTTACCGAATCACTAATAAGAGAATATAAGTTAAAAACAGCCCCGAAGTGATGCCTCACATCCATAAGACTGGCAAAGATGAGAAAAATGACAATTGTTACATGCCAGAATTTCCTTAAGTGGATTTAGGTGACTCAATTTATCCCAAGTTCCCTGATGACTCCCTCCCTTCTCCATGTGTCTCATAAATTTTAAGCTGTCTTGCCTAGATTTCAAGATCTTTTGTCATCTAAAATCCCCCTGGCTTTCCAATCTGAACTCTCACAAATACCTACCCTCAAGAAATTCCCACTAACACATGTCACTGTTATTCTCACCTCCATGTATTTTCTGCCCTTCCTTGCAATGTCCTTTCCTCCCTCTCCTCTTACTTAAATTGTGAATTCTTCAAGGCCTACGTCAATTCAACAAAGATTTAATAAGTGCCTTCATTTTTTGAGACCCTTTGCTAATACAATAGTATAGTGCATGGCCACACTACTTATAGCCAGAGTAAACCCGTGTTGTGCTAGATCTTGGAAAAATGTAGGTAGGACATTAAATTTTTGACAAGTACAAAGGAGAAGTCCAAGAAATATGCTATGAGAAATTTGATGGAGAGATCACTTACCTCTGAAAGGATCAGAGAAGGCTTTTGGGAGGGCTTGACACTTAATTTTTATTTTTATTTTTTAATTATAAAGATATTTTGTTTTGCCAATTACATATCTCTGTCCCAGAAACAAAGACATTAGACTCATGGAGCTGACAAAAACCACACATGATCAGAGAGATTCAAGCAGAGCTTTATTATCTAAATAGAGCACTATTACCCTCTATTAAATTTTAAGTTCCTTGAGGCAAAGTTTGTTTTTTTAAACCTTTACCTTCTGTCTTAGAGTCAATACTAAGTATTGATTCCAAGCCAGAAGATTGATAAGGGCCAGGCAATTGGGTTAAGTGACTTGCCCAGGGTCACACAGCTAGGGAATAGCCACCTAACTGCCCCTTTATGTTTGCTTGATTCATCCAGTAGAACTCATTATTTTGCATTACTCACTTTGTTTGCCTTCATCTCTAAGTATATTAGTAAATGATATTTTGGCTATTATTTCAAAATAATTCCGTATTTTGGCTACTACTTCAAAATAATTCCATACTTAAAAAAATAAAAACCTTACTTTCCATCTTAGAATTGATACCACTCAGTATCAGTTCTAGAGCATCAGAGTGGTAATGGCTAGGCAATGGGATGTTAAGTGACTTGCCCAGGGTCACACAGCTAGGAAGTGTCTGAGATCTGGTTTGAACCCAGAACCTCCCATCTTCAGACCTGGCTATCCACTGAGCCACCTAGCTGCCCCCAGGGACTGTCTTTTCCCTCCTTTTATATTTCCAGTGCCTGGCACACAGTAGGCACTTAAAAGTTTGATTGACTGGCACTAGGGAGAAAGGAAAAGCTGAGGCTGATGGTGTATCAGGTCCTCGTAGACAGGTAGGTAGTGTCTCTTACAATCACTTGCTATGTAAATTATCAGCCAGGGAATAAAAAAAACTAATATAAAAGGAAATTCTTTGAATTTGAGGCTCCTGTGTCAAGGCAAGTTACTGAAGTGAATGAGAATGTGTGTGTGTAACTAATAATAGCTAATATATGTAATTATACACATAATTACATATATTTAGGTCATACTTACCATGTACTAGATCCTACTAAATAATTTATAAGCATTATCTCATTTGATCCTCACAACAACCCTGAGATATAAGCGCTATTATGATCCCTATTTTACAGTTGAGAAAACTGAGGCAAAAAGGGTCAAGTGACTCATCTAGGGTCACACAGCTAGGAAATGTCTGAGACCAGAGTTGAACTCAGGTCCTACTGGCTCAGGTCCAGCATACCCTCCATAGGTCCATCTTACCACTCTAAATGTAGCTGAAATATGAAGTATGAAACGTCCAAGAAACTCAGCCTCCTCCTTCTGCCAAGTTGTGCATTTATTAGAGCATAAGTTATGAGACATACTCACTCCCCATCCCTTCTCTCTCCTCTAGAAGAGTATACATTGGAGAGGCAGCAAGGTGGCTCAGTGGATAGAGAGCTAGACCTGGGTTCAAATCTGGCTTCAGAAGGTGGTAAGGGGAAACAAGTATACACTGGAGAAAATGAGCAATTTCTTCATACCACCTGTTTCTGCTTGAAGAATATGAGTGGCTGATGCTTCTTTGTGTATTTCCCTCAAAGCTTAGAATTATTGGACACAATAAATACAGATTGAGCTCAACAAATACTTGAATAATTGATTGATATCCTGAACTCAAATTCAGGGAAGAATCTGGGAAGGAGTATGAAAGAGTTTCTGTTTTCACTTCAGAGACTGGGTGTTTCACAAGGCACAGAGAAAAATTTATTTCATTTTCTATTTAGCATCAATTATCTAAAAATCATAACCATAGATGCACAGTTTTATTTAATGGAAGGTTCTACACAATGCAAACAATCCATTCTTTATTATGTATCAGGCATAATGGTTTCCTCATGCTGAGAAACAAAGATGGGTTGATAATCTAAGGAGATCTGTTCTGATACAAATCTTTTTTCAATAATAAGAGGTATTTCATTGAATGTCATTGGTGATTTTCGATTCCACTTCAAAATGCCCTTATAATATTTCCATTGAAGGTCTCTTAGATCCATGAATTGTTTTTCTGAAAATAATCATTTTGTGGGAGAATTAAATTTGTTGATGGCAAATTGGCAGTAACTCCAAGATATACATTTCAGGAAAAAAAAAGTCCTATAGTATTTGATTTTTACCCTTCAGATAATAAGAATTACTTTTTTCTTTCTCTTTCTTCTCTTTCAATATGGGGAGTTTAGTTCCTTTAATCCTTACTCCTAAAGTATTTCTTTTTTTCTAATAAAGATCAATTTTTATCTAATTTTTTTCTTCTTTAAAGAATGTTTTCCCATCATTAACATTAAATTCTTGTCTCTTTAACCTGTTATGACTTTGTCATTATTTTTTTATTTAAAAAAAAACTACCCTGAATCCCAAAGATGATTCTAGAGAATAATTCCATCATATCTAGAAGGCATATTTATCCAATCCAATTCTATTTTAGGAGTAGCAAATGCACTAAAGAATAATTTTTTTCATCTATCATATTATACTAGCCAGTTGGTGAAAGGGTGACCCTTGTTAAAAAAGATCTAAAAGGAATTAGAAAGCCAACCAAAAGAAAATCCAGTGGAAACCTCAATGAAATTTAAGATATGGTGGCTCTTATTTCCTTCCCTTTTTTTTGGTCTTTTAGAGATATATATTTTGTAGAAGAAATCTGAATTAGCCCATGGAGGAGAGAATGAGAGATAATTAAATAGGAGACATTAAAAAATACCTGGAGGTAGAGCAACAGTACCAATGCGGAAATTGTGGCCTTAATAGAGTTGGTGTAGATAAGGACAAATGATATTTCTCGAAATTACTATATTCATAAGACTGTCTACTCAAAGTTCTATAGCATTACCACGTTCATTTTTTTAATGAACTAAGACTTTAAATATTGCACCTTTTTGAGTAGGCAGAGACAGTTAAAAGGGCTAGAAAATGCCTTCTTAACCAACATGATAAGGTACAGGATTTGACCCACTTACCACAGCATGTCCCAAAAGTTAGTGCAGCAAATAGTTGCACTAAGAATATTGGGACAACTTGAATTATTACTCTATTACATCTACTCAATGCCAAATAATAAAATCTTTCTTAGTCAGAACGGCCATAAGTGAAGACTAGTTAACCAAACCCATCCTTGTACCTTTGTTAACATTTTCCAAACATCGTTATTTTAAAAATCTCACATTTTGCAGATCTGGAAACTGAGACCCAGAAAGGTTGAGTGATTTGCCTATGATCACACAACTAGTAAGGGAAGGAGGCAGGATTCACTTCCAAGATTTCCTTACTCCCAGTCCAGCACTCTTCATTATGCTGTGCTTATGATGATGATGACAAAAGTGATTTACCCACCTGGATGGAGTAATTTCTCAAAGTATTTTGATCTTCTTCTTTGTGGTGCAAAGACTTTTGCTTTGGGAAAAGCAACATTAAAAAGGACTAACCTACATAAAATCTTCTCACTAAAAATATTATCTCTTATCTTGAATGGTAACATAGAAGGAAGACATTTCTGTACAAGAAGCTCATAAGGATAAGTGTGCAATGGCTCAGGGATTCTGGAATAAAGGGAAAATATTTGGGAAGGCGTCTCTATCTTTTCTTTTGATGCTGTTGATCTGGGACGTGCTAATAAACTCTGGTGTAGGATTTTAATCATTGTACTGGGGTCCTGAACTTTTCTACTCTCTAAGACAATAGGCCGAGTATACGGTGCTGCTTGACTACTTAGTGTGTCTACTGATATGACATTTAAGATTCGAAGAAGATAGTTCTTTGCTTCTTTAACAGTAATATCATGATTCTTTAAGTTAGAGGCTTTTTCATTTTTCTTTATCAAAGTGTCAGCAGATGAAAACAAGTCTGGGAGCTGTAAAAAAATGATAGAACACTTGTATCAGAATAGCACACACAGAAACAATCTAGTAGGTAAAATGAAATGATTTAATGAGAAGACATGAGACCCTTGGAAAAACTGTCCTGGAAATGAAATAGAGCAGTAAGTGCATAGTAGTACCTAGGGAAAATCAAATGTCAAATGACCATGAAACCAGAAGTATTATTCTTTCAGGAGGGTATATTTGTAAAATTAAACCAAAAGGTTTTTTTTAAAAACCAAAGCAAAGGAGAATTGTGGAGTGAAAGAAATCCTGAATAAAGAATTAGAAGAACTGGGTTTTAGTACTTGTTTTTTACTACCTGCCCAGTTGTGCGACTTTGGGATCATAGAGCTTACTCTAGAGTGCAGGAACTCATTGGTTTGTCTCATAGATATGAAAAATGGAAAAAACCCAAGTGAATGTTTATCTTTTTACTGTATCTTTGTTTTAGAGTTTGAAGATTGACATTAGAATGGAAAATTCAGAACATCAAGAATTTTATGAGACCTTTGGCCTTCATTTTGCCATAAAGACCTTTAAAAGTTAATGGTCAGTCTCTCGTAATTAGAGAAATGCAAATCAACACAAAGCTGAGGTACAACCTCATACCTAGCATATTGGCCAACATGACAGTAAAGGAAAATAATAAATGTTGACAAGGATGTGGCAAAATTGGGACATTAATGCATTGCTGGTGGAGTTGCAAATTGATCCAGCCATTCTGGAAGGCAATTCGGAATTATGCCTAAAGAGCTTTAAAAGACTGCCTGTATTTTGAACCAGCCATACCACTGCGGGGTTTGTACCCCAAAGAGATCATAGGGGAAAGTAAGTGTACAAAAATATTCAGGGCCATGCTCTTTGTGGTGGCAAAAAATTGGAAACTGAGGGTGTCCCTTGATTGGGGAATGGCTGAACAAATTGTGGTATATGATAGTGATGGAATACTATTGTGCTGTAAGGAATGATGATCTGGAGGCTTTCCATATGAACTGGGAGAACCTTAGTGAACTGATGCAGAGTAAAATGAGCAGAACCAGGAGAACCTTGTACAAAGTAAGTAATACACTATAGAAAAATCCAATGTAAGGGACTTTGCTACTAGTAGCAATGCAACAAGCCAAGATACTCCTGAAGGATTTATGGGAAAGAATGCTAATCACATTGAGAGAAAAAACTAAGGAAGTAGAAATGCAAAAGCAAAACATATGACATCACTTATCACATATATATATGGGTGTGTGATTTGGGGTTTAGGCCTTTAAAAAAAATCACTCAATAGCAAAAATGAATAATGTGGAAATAGGTATCAAGTGACAACATTAGTACAACCCAGTGAAATCGCTTGTCAGCTCTGGTAGGGGAGAGGGAAGAGGAGAGGGAAAGAAAATTAATCATGGAAACATGGAAAAATATTTTAAAATAAATAAAGTGAAAAAACAAACAAACTAATGGTCAGAGGAAGCTAGGGAGCACAGTGGATAGAGCACTAAGCCTGGAGTTGAGATCTGGGTTAAAATCTGGCCTTAGCAAATTCCTTACTCTGTGACCCTGGGTAAGTCATTTAACCCCAATTGCCTAGTCTTTGCCCTTCTGTCTTAAGAGCTATTACTAAGACAGGAAGTAAGGGTTTTAAGAAACAAAAATGCTGTCATTTGTGCAGAGGGGTGGGCCTTTAAGTCTCTGGGAAATTTATTGATTAATATTTTTTGGAATGTAGCTAAAACCATGAGAGCAGCTTCCACATCACCTGTCCTTGTTTCTATGTGAACAGGTCCAATAAATCTGTAACATCAGGTAAGGGGAGAGTTAGACCTTCTGCCTCCTATATTTCTTCCTTGATCAATTGTAATACTCAAAAATCTTGAAGTAAGGGATCCTAGAAGGAAGGTAGCAGATAACCTAGAACCCTGGGAAAAACCGTCAAAACGTAGCTTATGTTCACATTAGTTATTGCATCCCCATGACATGATCTGATATTCTGGGTGGTTTCCAATATAAATAGAAGAAAGCCACCTCAGAACCAAAATTTGATCCTCTCAGGTCTCCAGCCTTTCTGAGGATTCAATCAGCTACATGTAAAATATATCCCTTAATAAATCTCATTAGGACACCTAATTTCATGCTTGAACTATTCCTTTCCTAGTGTGGATGCTGATTTAACGTAAAAATTACTCATTAAGATAAGTATTTCATACTAAAAACTAAGAATAAAATGAATAGAAAAGATTGATCATCTCTTTATTCCCTCTGGAGCCAAAATAGCACCAATCCACTTGGGCAAGTCATTTCATTGCTCTGGGCATAATTTTCCTCTGCTGTAAGATTAAAAGCTTGAATTAGATGAAACACAGGATGCTAGACATGATTTCAATCGAATTAAACATACAACCTTCAAGGCTCTTTCAACTCTAAAAATCCTGCTGTTCTTTTACGGTATCAGGAGCACCCAGACAAGATAAATCCAGAACTAGACCCAAAGAGGTGCATTGTAAGGGAGACCTAACAAGCCACAGACATAAATAATAGGGAATGGAATTTCAGTACTATAGGCAAGGGATGGCCCTGCAATACACCAATTGCAAAACCTAATAGGGAAGGGCAGCTAGGTAGCACAATAGATAAAGATAAAAAATGGATAAACAGGAGGTCTGGGTTCAAATTTGGCCTCAGGCATTTCCTAGACATATTCTTTTCAATGATAATTTCATTGACATAAGTGGAGAAAAGCATTACTTTTCATTTGTGCTTTACCTGAAGGCTTCAAGGATGTGTAAGAGAAAAAAAAATGTTAGCGGCTAAATGAGTACTGGATCTTTTTATTGTATTGCTATGGGGAAATCTAAGGTGAGGACATTTCTTCTACTGGTGCAGGTAGTTTCCTTCTCTGCTAATGAGAGTCTTGAAGAGATTCCTGATGTACTTAGAGATTAAGAAGCTTAGCAGGCACTCCACAATTAGAATGGGCCAAATGACATTTTGATTAAATATCAGAGGGAGAGCAAGAACCCAGGTCTTCCTGCAGAGCTATCTTTTAGGGGCAGCTTGAAGGCAGGCCAAGTGTGAATTGAAGGGAGGCCCTAAGTTACCTCTCAGCATCCCTACCTGGGGATGGGAAAATTGATGGGGAAATTAACCTTGAAAAGCTAAACACATTTTGGCAGCAAATGCCATTATCTCGAAAAGGAATTATGAGTCAGATGCTTCAGCTCATTTATTAAATAAACATTTTTAAAGTTTAATAAAAATGTTTTATTTTACCAAGTATATGTAATAATTTTCCACATAAGTTTTCTGAAGTTATATGGTCCAAATTGTCTCCCCAGAGATGGCAAGCAATCTGATCCAAGCTATGCAAAACATTTATGAAATATCAATTGTGTGCTAGACATCAGGTTAAGGGTAGGGAAAAGGATGAGAAAAATATAACGATGAGTAACATCCTGTCCCTGCCTTCAAGAGATTTACAGTCTAGTAACGTATGAAACATATAGATATAAAATATATTGTTTAATACAAATTAGAATTTGACAAGGACATAAGATGTAGAGAAAGTACAATCACTCCTCGCTATATCGCAGTTCACTTATTGTGGCTTCACTGTATCATGGTTTTTTTTTAATCTACTTCTGTATTGCAGAATTTTGCTATATCATGGGATTTTGTTAAAAATTATGTAGGTTTAACTCAGTGGAACTGTGCATCGGCTACAGGGGAGTAGGGGAGGTTTGGGGGAGAGGAAAAGAACATGGAACATGGAACTATGGGAAAATATTCAAAATTAAAATTAAAAAAAGGAAAAAATTATGTAGGTTTAAAAGTGTCAAAAGTGTTTAAGAGCATATGAAGTGTTTATAAGAGTGTAGAAAAGGTTAATAAGAGTGTGGAAAAGGTTTATAGGAAAGTGGGAAGGGTTTATAAAGCCTTAAAATATATATAAATAATAAAGTAAATATAATGCTAGCTACTTTGAGGATTTTCACCTATCACAAGGGCTTTCTGGAACTTAACTCCCAGGATAGGTGAAGAATCACTATACTAAAATGATCGAAAATACTGGTAAATCAAGCCAAAGTCTCAGATTTGCGGACTGTTTCAGGCCCCTTTGCTTCATATCATCACAACAGTTCCCAAAAGCTTCCATGTTTGATTCCAGGGGGTTACCTTGCAAAAGTATGCTAGGGGGGGACTATTTTTTGTGACCACCATGTCACATACAATATGAACTAACCAAACTGCCTTTGATGCTATATGTTCCTCGTATTTCCTCCATTTCCTTCCTTTGTGCCTCTGTGTTGACTCTCTCCCATGCCTGGTCTGCCCTCACCTCCACCTCCTATAATACCTAATTTCATTCAAGACTCATCATAAATGCCTCCTTCTAGATGAAACTTTTCCTGATTCCCCCAACTCTTGATGCCTTCCCTCCCCATTCCATCCCACCAATTACTTTATATTGATTTTGTCTATATTTTGCAATCCCCATGTTGTTTCTTCAGACCAGGTTGTAAATTCCTGGAGGGGAAGGGACTATTTCAGTTTATCTTTGTATCCTTGGTGCCTAACCCAATGCCTGGCACATGGTAGCTATTTAATAAATGCTTGTTGATTGATTGATTGAAGTATAGTAGGAATTATTGACCTATATTATGTATGTTTTCTGTCGGCTTTCTGAACACCAGGAAGACCTAGTCCGTGAGCTTTTTTATCATAGAAGCTGGGAGGACTCAAGAGTAAGAAGACCCTTTGACATTATATGTTAGAATTTTAAGTACACACCCGGAGGACAAATGAATCTTCCCAGATTCTCTCTCTAGCATCTGGAGTCTTCTTTATTCTTTCTGACTCTGTCATCTTTTCTGTAACTCTTATTTCTGGACGTTCAGATGAGTTTTCTTTCTCGGTGGCATTCATTGTACTGAAAGGTGATTTTCTACTGCCTAGAGGGAGAGAAATGAATCAGTTACACTTATGGACCCGTTCACAGAAAACAAGGAAAAATGAAATGAGAAAAGATTCAAGATTCAAGAGGCTTCTGGATGATTAATTCGGTCTTCTGAACTTTGTGATTGAGCCATTATTTTGGATTTTGGACTACATTTTCCTTCTCTTTTTACCTCATGATTCCTAGTCAAGTCCTATCTATTTTATAGTATATCAACCAATAGTTTTCTAATACTCTAAATTCTTATAGAAGGCTAATTTGTACACGCTAGTCATAGCTTCAAAGGGCTTTCTATAATCATATCTTGTCTTTTTATCCTACCTAAATTATCTGTCTTCAGTCAGGGCTTAGAAATGATCACTTGTCTCTTTACTCAAAGAAAAGCACTAATTTCCCACAAGAGAATAAAATGTTTTACTCTATCTTATCCTCTGTGTTACCTCTGTTGGGAGAGAATAGCTGAGAAAAAAAAATCTTTGTATGTCACAGTATCTTGGATATTATGTATTATGAGCTCCAACATCCCTACTCAATAAAGTCCAATTGCTTCTCATTGCCTTTAGGGTAAAATATAAACTCTATTCAGTTTTCAAAAACTTTACCATCTGATCCAATTCATAGCTCCACCAACAATACATTTATGTATCCATCTTTCCAAACAAAGTTCCTCTGTTCTTTTTATTATCTTTGTCAATTTGCTGGATATGAGATAAAACCTCAGAGTCATTTTAATTTAGATTTTCATTATTAGTTATTTATGGTACTTTTTCACATGATTGTTAAGAATTTGAAATTTTTGTGCAGAACTATTTGTTCATATTTTTTAAGGTCTTTTATGTATCTTGGGTATAGGACCCTTAACATGGATATTTGATACAAAGATTTTTTCCCCCAGCTTTCTTTCCCTCTGTGGGAAAATTTCATTGCATTGTTCCAACCTAGGTCTGCATGACTGAAAGACCAGATCTGTTGCTTAGAGACAAGATTTGTGTAATGCTTAACTCAGGACTCCAGGTCATACTGACCAAAGCTCTACCAGGAGATCCAAAGATAGAAGCAAGGAATATAAAGAGTTTCCTCCTGTTATACATCTCAAGTGACTTATAGGTCTTATCTGGAAACTGCCTCTAATCAGCTAATCAGCTATTGTTTCCTTGTTTGGACTACATATAAAATTTACAGAGACTTCAGAGGAGTGGGTCATCCCTTTTTCAGCTCTTCCTCCTTCCAGATGACTTAAATGAACTTCAGTCTAAAATTTTTCAGTTCTGTATTTGTCCTCTGCTGATACTTCTTGTCACAGATGCATTAATTCAATTTCATATAGTGTAAATGATCTCTTTTAAAATTTGTAATCATTTCTAACCTTTGTTTGGTTAAGAATTCACCACTTATCTATAGGCATGAACGTTGTCTGATCTGATTCTACTCTAATTTTTTAATGGCATGATTTTTATTTAATTGAATCAATTACCTATTTTGTGTTTATTGTGGTACATGGTAAAAGATGTCAAATTGCAAGATGGGAGTTAAGATGGCAGAGTAAAGGATTCTCCATTTCTCCAATTCAGAGAGAGAGAGAGAGAGAGAGAGAGAGAGAGAGAGAGAGAGAATAAATCGCCTCAAAACAAAGGAAAACTCTGAGGAACACATCTCACTGGGGTAAGAAGAGAGTAGCCTAGACAACACAGAATCCACAAGAACCTGTGTTGTGACTCCACCAGAGGCAACAAAGCCGTAGAACAGGTAGGAGCCTAGCCCAAGCTACTCTACACAGATATAGAGGGCAGAGAAGGCAGAAAGTCAGCACCCCTACATGGCAGCAGAACCCTAAGGCCACAAGGGAGCAGAAAGGGAGACTGGCTGAACCAAAGAAAACTCAACACCACCACAAGGCAGTGGAGGGCCTGAGGCTGCAGAGCCCAGAGCAAGACACCTGCCCAACCCAAGCTACTTCACAGGGGCAGGGAAGTAGCAGAGCAGGGACCATTCCAGCCTATGAAACAAAATGGGAATGGCTAATACAGCTGAACAAAACAACTGCAAACATCCCCAGAGCAAGCCAGTGAGAGCACCTCCTTGACAGATCCACTCTGTAAAATAAAGGCAGTCAGGCCTACCCCAAGTACCAGAGAAGAGTATTCTGCAAGTTTGGAGCAACATGCCATCTACCCTAGGAGTGGAGAAGTAATTCAACAGATAGATAAGGTTAGCAGAGAGAGAAAAAAAAGGCCTGGAAAAATTAGCAAAAGACAAAAATAAATAAAATAAAACAACCCTTACATTAAAAAGTTACTTTAGCAACAGGAAAGACCAAAATACAAATTCAGAAGAGGACAATCATGCCAAAAAGGAAAAATGTGAAGCCTTAAAGGAAAATTTGGAAGGTTGTCACACTTCCAAATGAACTCCTGGAAGAAAAGAAGTTAAATAACTGAAAAATAAGAGAATTGACAGAAAAACTCAACAATTGGGGGAAAAACTCACTGAAGAAGTCAACTACCTAAAATTAAAATAGGCCAAAAGGAAAGGGAGGCACAAAAATACATGAAAGGGAAACAACTTCCTAAGGAACAGAATGGATAAAATGGAAATGGAAGTTAAAAAATAAAATAAAATAAAACATTGAAGAGGGCATCTGGGTAGCTCAGTGGATTGAGAGCCAGGCCTAGAGATGGGAGGTCCTAGGTTCAAATCTGGTCTCAAACCCTTCCCAGCTGTGTGTCTCTGGGCAAATTGCTTAACATCCATTGCCTAGCCCTTACTACTCTTCTGCCTTGGAACCAATAAACAGTATTGATTCTAAGATGGAAGGTAAGGGTTTTAAATTTAAAAATAAATAAAAGAAAACATTGAACAAAACAACCCTTTAAGGAGAAGAATTAGCCAAATGGAAAAGCAAACACACAAACTCAAGGAATAAAATAACTTCCTAAAAATTAGAATTGGGCAAATAGAAATTAATGAAACCTAAGACATCAGGAAACAATAAGACAAATCTTTAAAAAAAATAGAAGAAAAATGTAAATACCTCATTGAAAAATGACCAACCTAGAAAAATAGATCCAGGAGAGATGATTTAAGAATAATTAGAATAACTGAAAGCCACATGGAAAAAAGAGCCTCAACACCATCTTAGAAGAAATCAGGGAAAACTTACCTTGAAAAAGAAGGAAAAAGAGAAATTGAGAGAATTCACCAGTTAACTCATGAAAGAGACCCTAAAACAAAATATCCTGTAATTTTTATAGCCAAATTTCAGAACTATGAGACCAAGGGAAAAGTGCTACAAGCAGCCAGAAGAAAACAATTCAAATATTGTGGGGCCATAGTCAGTATTACACAGGACCTAGCAGCTTCTACATTAAAGAGACATAAGGCACAGAATACGATATTCTGAAAGGCAAAAGACCTAGGATTACAACCTAGAATTACAT
Organism: Gracilinanus agilis; assembly: GCF_016433145.1. Taxonomy (NCBI): domain Eukaryota; kingdom Metazoa; phylum Chordata; class Mammalia; order Didelphimorphia; family Didelphidae; genus Gracilinanus; species Gracilinanus agilis. Next base: position 164,615,276 of record NC_058130.1, read on the forward strand.
ACCCAGCAAAATTAAACATAATCCTCCAGGGGATAAAAATTAATATTCAATGAAATAGAGAAATTTCAGACTGCCCAAAAAACCAGAGCTGGAAAGAAAATTTGATGAACAAATTTGACACTCAAGAAAAGCATAAAAAGATAAAGTGAAAACTTAAGGGTTTCAGTAAGATTGGATTGTGTACATTCATGTCTTGGAAGGTGATAATTGAAATAGATATGTATGATACTTGAGAAAGGTAAGGTACTTAAATTATGCAAGATCCCTAAAGTATCTTAGATACTTAAGAACTATATCACTTAATACATATAATACACAGTGGAATTGCTTGTCAACTCTTGGAGGTGGGAGGGAAGAGGAGAGGGAGACAACATGAATCATGTAACCTTGGAAAATTATGTGTGGATTTGTTACTAAAATAAAGATAAAATTTTTAAAAAGAAAGGAGTAAGAAGAAAGAAGGAAGCTAAATAAGAAGAGATGATATTCTGTATTCTACCTCCTCCCCCCCTAAAAAAAGAGGGACACATGGGGAGAAGAGAAAAGGAGAGATAGAAAGGGTTTACTACCTCTCATTAAGAGTTGCATAAGAGGCAAACACAGTGGAGAAAGGAGGAGGTGAATGTGCCTCAAAACTAGCTCAAAGTAAGAATAACTCCCACACTCAGCCAGATACAGAAACTACATCACCCTTTAGGGAAGTAGGAAGGTAGAGACACTTCCTAGTTGTGTAACCTTAGACAAATCACTTAACCCCTGTTGCCTAACTCTTACCACTCTTTGGCCATGGAGCCAATATGCAGTATTGATTCGAAGATGGAAGGTGTGTGTTTTTTAGAAAAACTTGTCAAAAGTCATTTCTATATTTAACTGAAAACAAATAAGTAAATTTCTAAAAAAAATGTTATTTTAAATATAATTCCTGGCAGATTGCTTTCCTGTTTTCTTGGAAATTTTTAAGAAAATCAAGGAAATCATATATACATCTATGTAACCACATACATATATAGAGAGAAAGAGAATATGTGTACCTACATAGAGAATGAATGGAATATATGACATATACATGGTATTTGTGGGTTGGCACAGAATGTCCATTGTGGTATGCCCATATTTTTTTAAACCCTTAACTTCTGTGTATTGGCTCCTAGGTGGAAGAGTGGTAAGGGTGGGCAATGGGGGTCAAGTGACTTGCCCAGGGTCACACAGCTGGGAAGTGTCTGAGGCCGGGTATGCCCATATTAAAGAAGGTACTGTGCTCTTTGAGCAATGCAGAACTGCAATAGCTCAAAAGAAATATTAGATGCACAAATTTAGAGACACTTTCATCCCAAATGTTCATATAGACCATCTGTGCCTAACCTGTGGTAGAGCCTTCTGACTTCTTATTGCTCTGATCAATCACAGTCAGACATTTTGTCCATTGATCCCAATGTAGTCATGTCATTTTGGACCTCTTTAAGTAGGAAAGACAGCAACCATGGTATGTAGCATATGGTAGTGTGTGTATGTATATATACTATAGATGCATAGCATAGAATAGATATATGTATATATATATATATATATATATTTCATTTTTCCTCTATAGCTATATTCCAAGACCTCTATCTGAACTGCAAAGAAGCAGGCAGCCACACTACATGAAGTAGGGAATGTGGGTGGTGATTTTGTCCCCCCATCCCACCACATAAAAAATAATACAATGGGTAAGGCTGTGGGGCAACTCGGTTTTCTTCTTGGCAGTGTTCCCAAACCTACATCCTTCCTGCTCTTAAATCAGGACAACTGAACAATGGGGCCAGCAAGGACTAGCTATTGGCAATATCCTTGAAGAACAATCTAGAAACAGTACTTCTCAGAGTGTGGTCTGTGAATTCCTGAGATTCTCCAAAACCCTATTTTTGTAATAAGATATTATTTGCCCATTAAAGTACCCCCTTCCTTTTCCAACTACATGTCTGTATAAGGCTGGATTTTCTTCATATAGTTTAACCAAAAAAATTTATAGCAATAGATTGAATGCAGAAGTAGAAGGGAGAATTAAGCTGTTTTCTATTAAGTCAAACATTAAAGAGATTTGCAAAAAATATGCAAAACAATGCCATTCTTCTCACTGTTTTTTTTTTGTTTTGTTTTGGAAAAATAAGTCATGTATTTATTATTACTCTAAATGAATAAATTAATTTTTATCAGTTTTCATTTCTAATGCAGTTTCATCAATAGCTATAATTCACATAAACAAAAGCTCATTGGGGTCCTCAATCATTTCTAAGAGGATAAAGAGGTTCTAAGAACAGAAAGATTGAGGACTGCTCCTCTGGAATCTAGCCTTAGCCTTCCACCCTGCAATTCCCGGTAGGTAGCAAATAAATGCCAAGGGCACACACAAGGAAAAGAAGAACTCCTGGGCTCTCCATTGTTAGACTGTTTTACTGTTGTTATAGATCTTTTCATGAAAGACAAGACAGACAGTTAGCTAGGTGAGAGTTCTTTAGAGAGTAGAACAGTCCAGCTATAGGCTTTTTGTTCCTGGGTTGCTTTCACTCTGATCCTAACACTGTGTGCATTCCTAGATAAGGCTTCTGCACCGCTGAACTGCTCAGAGTCTGGGATACAGACAACTCTTGAAGGATTGATGGTGATGAATATACATCCATAGGGTCAGCAATTCATTCACCAAAGATTTACTAAGCAGAGTATTCTGCTGGGCATTGGGAACAATACAGAATTTAGATAAGAAGTGATGTCTTAACCCCATGGAAGTTACAGTCAAGTAGCCAGCTGTGTCTTTGACAACACTTTCTGGGCTCTTCTCTGTTCTTTAGGGTACAGTATGTCTGACACTTACTTCTCCTAATGTGGTTTGTTTAAGCTGCTTCCAGCTTTGCTTTGTACTTTCTCCACACCTTCTGATTTGTTCTAAACTGATAAGCAGTTGGTTCTTGGCTGCTTATTCCCAAACCAGGACATGTACCACAAATGCCTGGCTTCCCTTTATTACTGTTCCACCCCTGAGAAAATGGGGCATCACAATCTAACCCACTCTAATGGCTTCACTTATTATCTATAGATCTCTGTCTCTCTGCCTGACCTCCAGTCCAATAGCCTGTCAGATATTATTTTCTTGGGAGATAATATGTCTCTATCCTGCAGCCCCCAAGCCAGATCCTCATCCTAACTTCCCCTTTAATATCAATGACAGCATCATTTTCATAGTCACTCTAGGAACTGGTACAACTCCTTTCTTCCTCACCTCCCTTGATTATTAGTCAATCATTAAATTCCACTGATTCTTCCTTCAAAAAGTCTCCCATTTGTCCACTCTTTTCAGTTCCTCTTGCCACCACCCTTTGGTAAGTCACTTATTTGGGTTCAGAATGTGGTATGTCCTCTTAGAAACCATCATTATAAATAATGATTCAGTTAAAAATGGCTTATTTAAACTATAAAATAAGAGAGCACCTAGTTGGCTCAATGGAATTTAGAGCCAGGGCTAGACATGGGTGGTCCTGGGTCAAATCTGGCTGCAGACACTTGGTAACAAATAACTTAACCCCTATTTTTGCCTAACTCCTACCACTCTTCTGCCTTGAAACACATGTACAGTATTGAAAAGGTAGGGGTTTAAAAAATTATAATACTAAAGAAGGAAGCCTCTACTTTTTGCTCTACTGCATTCCTGTAAACTGTAATCACTAAGTTGATGACTTGAATGTTAAGGCTAGGATTCTCGAGTGATTGGTCATGGGGGCAGAATCTCAGACAAATGCTACACCAAAGATGCAACCTTAAACTTAATCTCAGGGAGGTTATGTCATTACTGACATAGGAACTGGACTTATGATTTAATTGGTTAAAAAGAATTTCTAGGGGGCAGTTGATAGCACTGTGGTTAGGGTTCAAATTTGACCTCAGATATTCTCTAGCTATGTGACCTTGGGCAATTCACTTAACTCCAGTTGCCTAGCCCCTACCACTCTTCTGTCTTGGAATTGATACTTTATATTGATTCCCAGACAAATGGTAAGAGTTTAAAAATGAAATGCAATAAAATAAAATAAAGAACTCCTGGATGAGGAATCTTCCTCTACAGTTGATTACCTTCCCCACAGTTTGCAGCCTTAGAGAGTGACTTGCCCAGGGTCATGTAGCCAGTATATGTCAGAAGCGGGACATGAAAACATTCTTGATTTCTAGGAATTACTTAATGTAAGAAGACTGAACCCCAACCAATGGGGAAGGGAGAGTGTCATAAGATCAAAAATTTAGAGCAAGAAGGGACCATAGCATCCAATCCCTAATATTATAGATGAGGAAACTAAGGCACAGTTAGGTTAAATGACTTGTCCAAGTACATACAGAGAGGGTCTGTAATAGGATTTGAGCCCACTGTATGGCATCTCTAGGAGAAGTCAAGAAGGAATCAAAAAGACAGACATGCTTAATTTTTTTGGCTACCTTCCCCGGAGTCAGCATGATGAAAAAGCCAATGAAGTATCCCAGGTACCCCAACTATGCAGACATGCCCTTCCTTAACTCTGGATTCTTGCCTGGGATGAAGGAACTACAGCTATCACAAGCCTCCACGGTAGCAGTCAGTAATGACAAGCTGTTAAGTGGGCTCTTTCTTCTCCCTACAACCCCTTTACCTAAACTCAGCTGTGAGAAACTCAGCTCTGTCCTTTGCAGTAGTGCTGACTCAGCTCACAATTCCCAGCTGCTCCATTGTCCCTGGCCAGGGTGCTGACTTGGAAAAAAATCACATTCCGTCCCCACTCCACCCCATCCCCACCCCAGAACATTTCTATGGAGAGAAGAGGGAAAGTGGAAGGGGATGGGTAGGAAATCAAGGCTGAAAGAGAATTGTTTAATGTTGCTGACGAGGATGTAATACTAAATTATGTAGACTATCACCAGCGATATGCCAACAAAACAAATATATGACTATAAACAGTTATAACAATTTAGAGTAATACATATATGTTAAAACTCCACAAAATGGATGTAAATGTTGCATATCTGTTAGTTACACAAGGGACTACTAAGTATTTTTTTAAACCTTACCTTCCATCTTAGAATCAATACTGTGCATTGGCTCCAAGGCAGAAGAGCAGTAAGGGCTAGGCAATGGGGGTTAAGTGACTTGCTCAGGGTCACACAGCCAGGAAGTGTCTGAGACCAGATTTGAACCTAGTACCTCCCATCTCTGGGCCTGGCTCTCAATCCACTGAGCTACCCAGATGCCCTCTGTCCAGGTTTCTTGAAAAGACTGTCCCTTGGAATCTTGATCTTATACTTACTAATAATCTTACTATCTTACTTATAATACATTTAATAATTATCTTATTAATAGTCTTACTAATCTTATCTCACTAATAATATATTCCCCTGTAGAAAACAATGGCATTCAGAATTGATCTTGGAGAAACCTCCTAATATTTTAATAAAGGAACATAATGTTTTCCAACTAAGAATCGTGCTCCTCCCATTAAAAAGTATTGCATATACATCAACTGAGCCATACCACTACAGAATTTATATGCCGAAGAGATTAATGAGAGTACTCTAATACCATGCTGCCATTTTTCACTTAAGAGGAATATTTAGACTAGGCTACCTTCCTTCAATCATACTTTAAAGATTGTGAAATGTAGAGGCTATTTTATTGATCATCCTTCATAAGAAAAATGTTTAGGCCCATCCTACTAAGCACCCACAAACCCCAATCGACAGAATTCACTTTTTTGGCCACAAGATGGTGGTGTTGGGTAGCCTGTGATTTGCTGTTTCCTTTTAGAAGGGGGAAGATTTTTAGCTATTATAAATGTCGTGGGTTTTTTTTTTTTTTTTTTTTTTTTTTTATCCCACTAAGCAAGCTTTCTTTGGTCACCTGTATTTTATGCTCAATCAATAAGATTTCCATCTCATTTATTTCCTTCCCATTGTGGGACATTTCCCATTAGTCTCACAATTTCCTGTCAGCTACTCGCTAAATAAAATGAAAATGGATTATTTCTAAAGTATTTCTGTACCCTACATTCCTTTGGAACATGTAAAGTTATTGAATTAATTTTCAAAACATTTATCATTGAACTTTATATGTTAATCTCTGTGGCTTAATACAGGTTGATTGTTGTAAAGAATTGGTCGAACGATCATTCTTAAATATTTGAGAATTTCTGTGGTATTCACAGAATGGCATAGTGAAAAAAAAAAAAGCACTGAATTTAAAGTCAGAAGACCTTGGTTCAAGTCCTAAATTTACATTTACATTTGCCACTTCTGTGACATAGGACAAGTTGCTTCTCTTTGGATCTTTGTTCCCTTCTCTATAAAATGAGAAGACAGAAAGGCAGTGTGATGGCAGGCCAAATGAATTGAATGGAATTGGAAGCCAGAAGACCTGGGTTTGAATCCTCCATCTGCTGCTTAGTACCTGTGTCACTTTAGTACCTCTGTGACTTAGGACAAATCAGTTAATGTCTCTTCGTCTCAGTATTTTTATCTGTAAAATGGTGTGGTGATGGCGGTAATCAGACTAGATTATGTGCTTATGTTCTCTATGTTCCTTACCAACACAAAATCTATGATCCTATGATTGAATGATTAATCAAAAGAATTTACTAAATCATTTATTATATGCCTGATATACAGAATGAATACAAGTGCAAAAAAAAATCCCTGCTCACAGGCTTATATTATAATGGAGGAAATATATATATATATACATACATACATATGTATATATATTTTTCCATATGCATCCATTTATACACACATCCTAACTATTAAATTAATAAATACAAATATACACAAAGTAGCTAAATACAAGGTATTTTGTAAGAGAGAGCACTAGTAGTGAGTACTAGTAGAGAGTACTAGTAGTTTCCTAACTAGTAGTTGGGAAAAATTTCATTAAGTGCATGATTTGCAACCTCAAGGAGGCACTCCAAGGAGGGAAGACACTCCAAGAGTATATAGTAGAGTCATTGAAAAGACATGGAAGGTACAGCTAAGTGGCTAAGTGGATAGAAAGCCAAATCTGGAGATGAGAGATCCTAGGTTCAAATCTGGCCACAAATACTTCCTAAACTGTGTGACTCCAGGCAAGTCACTTAAACCCAGTTGCCTAGACCTAGACCTAGACTCTTCTGCCTTGGAACCAATATTTAGTATCAATTCTAAGACAGAAGGAAAGGTTTTTTTTAATTTTTTAAAAAATTTTTTTAAACCCTTAACTTCTGTGTATTGGCTCCTTGGTGGAAGAGTGGTAAGGGTGGGCAATGGGGGTCAAGTGACTTGCCCAGGGTTACACAGATGGGAAGTGTCTGAGGCCAGATTTGAACCTAAGATCTCTTGTCTCTGGGCCTGATTCTCAATCCAATGAGCTACCCAGCCACCCCAGGAAAGGTTTTTTTTAAAGAAAAAGAAGAGAAAAAACATGGAGGCAGAAGAGAGTATGGCATGTTTGAGGGATAGAGAGGTCAGTTTGAATGGATTACAGTTTCCAGGAAGGGGGATTTTAGATATTTTCAATGAATCTTTAATTGTAAGTAAGGACCAAGTTGTGAAAGATAATAAAAAACCAAAGAGAAAAGTTTATATTTGATCCTAGAGCCAATAGTATTCTAGTGGAATTGGTTAAATCAGGGACACACAGACATCTGAACTTAAGGAAAATCACTTTGACAATAGCGTGTATGATGATGTAGAGAAGGGAAAGATCAGCTAGCTATGTGGTAGCTCTATGAGTAGAGAGAAGGGATCAGGTGCAAGAGATTCTGTAGAGGCAGAAATGACAAGATTTAGCCATGGAATGGCTATGTTGGGTAAATAAGAGTGAGGAGTCCAGGACAATGCCCAGAAGAGAGGAAAACCTATGTCAAAACTGAGGAAATGCTTCCAGTTGGGGAATGTGACATGGATGTTGAACCAGCACAGGAAGAGGTGGGAGGCAAATCAGGAATGGATAGCATCATAAAAATTCAGAGAGAATAGGCTATCCAGGAGGGGCAGGGTGGTCAATGCTGTCAAATGAAAGAGAAAGTACTGGAAAGATGAGCACAGAGTAAAAACACCAAAAGATATGGCAATTTGGCAATCATTGGCAAATTTGGAGTACACTGTTACAGGCGAGTGATGAGACTGGAAACCCGATTGCAAAGGCTTGAGGAATGAGAGATGAGGAAGTAGAGGCAAGGAGTATAACTGATTTCAAGGAATTTGATTGAGAAATAGCTTAAGGACATGGTAGGATGTAGTGAAGGATTTTTAAAAATAAAAGAGACTTGATTGTATTTGAAAGCAAGGTGCATTTCAGTTCTAAACATTTTTATCATATGATCTAGATTCTACTACAAACCAGATTTATGGTTTGGTGCAAGTCATTACCCTTTCTGATCTTCATAGATCATGCCCCATTGGTCCTCTTCAAAATGAAGGATGAACAACAATGATGCTGGATGTGGAGTCAGGAAAGACTTGGTTTTAAATCTTGTTTCTGAGAAGGTTACTAGTTTTGTAATCTTGGACAAATGACTTCTCCTCTCTGATTTTCTCTTCTTTAAAATGAGATGATTGAACTGGAGATTTTCTGAGGTATCTGGTTCAAATCTTTACTCTGAAACCTAGCCGTTTTTTGTCTAAAAGTCATAAGATCAAAAATCTAAAATTGGGAGGGACTTTAGAGGCCATCTAGCCCAACTCCATCATTTTACAAATGAGGAAACTGAGACCCAATAAGGTTAAGGGTCATGCCTAGCTCCTCTGACTTCAGAGCCAAGTTTCTGTACCACAATGCCTCCTATTAAGACACTCTAATCAGCAAGTATTTACTTTACATTACTGAGTTTCTGTATCCTCTTCTGTAAAATGGGGACAAGAACACCTGGAGAACCTATTTTGCCAGGGCAGCTCAGTGGCACAGTGCAGAGGTTGCTGGACTGAGTTCAAATCTGGCCTCAGACACTAGCTGCTTAACCCTGGGCAAATCACTTAAGCATATTTGTCTCAGTTTTCTCATGTATAAAAAGAGCTGGAGAAAGAAATAGCAAACTACACTACTACCTTTGTCATAAAAACCCCAGATGGGGTCACAAAGAATTGGACATGACTGAAATGACTGAATAACAAAAAACCTCTTTTTGCAGAATTGTTTTGAGGTAAAAAATAATGAAATGCTAAAATTCAGAGGTAATGAGGAAGATTTGAATGAACCGATGCAGAGGGAAGTGAGCAGAACCAAAATAATTTATGCAGTGATAACAATATTATAGAGAAAAACAACTTTGAAATTTTGGAATTCTGATTAACACAATGATAAGCCACAAGTCTTAGGAATAAAGATGAAACACATGCCTCACCTCCTGACCAAGGGATAATAAACTAAAAAGGCACAAAGAGACATACAGTTCTGGATATGGCTAATGTGGGAATTTGTTTTGCTGGCTATATATATTGAATTTTTTAATTGCTTAATAAAGAGTGGAGAATGAGAATAACAGATTAATAGGAATGCTTGTTATTTGAAAAGAAGGATTTTTATGATAATCTAATGAGATTATATGTGAAACGTGCTCTGTAAACCTAAATTTAACATGTAAAGTCAGCTTGCTAAATTCTCCAGTTTGGTAGTGTGGCAGCATTAACACCACAAGTTTTGGGAGGCGGTGGATGAGGTTTTAGAAATAGCCAGCTAGGGCTAATCCTAAATTGGCAGAAAGCAGATCCCGGAAGAAAGGGGAATTGGTGGTAGAAGGCAGAAGAATCAATTCCTTAAATAACTTGGTACTTTTCTAAGTTGATTCATGTCTGTGAGGTCTCAGAGGGTTACCTCTGTTGGAGGTCCAAGATCCTTGGCTTAACTAAACCTCTAGATCAGATTTTGAGCGGACTTAAGAGTTTCTAAAAGGAGTATTCTTGTCCCCAAAGAAGTAGTGCTCAGGAGCAGCTATGTGGCACAGTGGATGGATAGTCAGGCTTGGAATCAAGAAGACCAGGGTTCAAATGTGACTCTCGGACCCTTCTTGGCAAGTCATTTAACCCTATTTGCCCAGCCCTTGCCCTTCTCTTTTAGAGTTGTTACCAAGATAAAAAGTAAGGTTAAAAAAAAAAAAAAGAATTGGTGCCCAACCTATGCCTTACTCTCCTACCATTCTCCTAAGACTAGAAATCAATGAACCTACTCATGAGATATACAGTAGCTCCAGAAACTCCACTTTTGTTGTGTCATAAGTTTCTATTCAGTTGATTTTTCTATCTTCATTCTCTTTTAGCTAATAATAATAGCAGCTAATATTTACATAGTACTTATTACACACCAAGCACTGAGCTAAACACATTGCAATTATTATCTCATTTGATCCTCCTTGGAGGTAGGTGCTTTTATTATCATCCCCATTTTACAGTTGGAGAAACTGAGGCAAAAAGAGATTAAGTGACTTGCCCAGGGTCCTATATTTAGTAAGTTTTTGAGGCCAGATTTTAATTCAGGTCTTCCTAACTCCACACCTGGCACTCCATTCACTGGACCATGTAGTTGCTTAGTAACCCATGGGCTTAGCTTCTTGGGAACCAAGTGCAAGATGCTTTCTCTTAGCCATAACTGGGTGACAGAAGACCTGGGTTCCAATCTGTGTCCCATCACTATCTGGTTTTATGATTCAAAGCAAGTCATTTTCCCTCTTTCGGGCTCAGAATTCAGGAGATTAGAGAATGGTAGAAATGAGAGCTCTTAGGAGTTTTCTAGATCATGGGGTTCTTAACCATTTTTATGCCTTCTTGGAAGTCTAGTGAAGCCTCAAGATCCCTTCTCAGAACGTTTTTAAATGAATGTATAAAATAAAATACATAGAATCACAAAGAAATAAAGTAATTAAATTTTTAAGAAAACAAGTTTACAGACCCCCAGTTAAGAACTCCTGATTTAGATGATCCTTTTCATTTTCCTGGGAAAGAAACTGAATTCTAGCAGGAAGAAGTGGCTTTTCTAAGGTCACAGCTAGCAAAGGGCTGAGCTAGAATTTGAATACTGGTCTTCTTTCTTCAGATCCAGGGCTCCTTCTACTATGTTTCACTGCAACTTTGGTTTGTAAAATGAGGAGGGAGTTTTCATAGCTCTAGATGTAGTGGTTCCCAAACTTTTTTGGCCTATCGCCCCCTTTCCAGAAAAAATATTACTTGGCGCTCCCTGGAAATTATGAAACTATTTATTGAACTCAGAATAAAATGTAATACAAAAAAAGTGTGGCCATCACTGCTCCCCTGGATCGCTGCAGCACCCACCAGGGGGCGGTAGTGCCCACTTTGGGAATCACAGCTCTAGAGCTAGAAGGGAGCTTAGAGGTCATTGAATTCAATCTCTTTATTTCACAAATGAAAAACCTGAGGCATAGAGAGATGAAGTGATTCATCCAAAGTCATATAAGTACTAACAGACACAGGCTTTGACTGTAGGTCCTTTGACTCAAGAATGAGTACTCTATCCACTATATGATACAGCCTAGATGAACTCTAAAAACCAAACCAATGGTTAATAAAAATGTTCTAATAACCTATTATTCAACCAAGAAAGAAAGAGTCCTTGTGGTTATAGTTCAGTCGAGTCTGACTCTGTATGATCCTATTTAGGGTTTTCTTGGCAAAGATACTAGAGTGGTTTACCATTTCCTTTTCCACCTCATTTTACAGAGAAAAATGAGGCAAATAAAGTTAAGTGGCTTGCCCAGGATTACACAACTAATATGTCTCTGAGGTTGGATTTGAACTCAGGTCTTACTGACTTCAGCCCAGGTGCTCTATCCACTACTCTACCTGGCTGCTCCAAGGGACCTGAAGGAATCCTTTCTCTCTTGCAAATAACCAAGAAAAGATTATTAGAGGCAACACAGTGGATGAATTATTCAACCTGGAATCAGGGACATTTGAGTTGAAACTTTAATTCTGACACTTACTAGCTACGCAACGCTGCGCAAGTCATTTACTCTCTGTCCACTTCAGTTTCCTGGTGGGTACAGTGGAGGTAATAATAGCACCTGTCTCCCAAAGTGGTTGTAAGGATAAAATGAGGAGCAGTGAGGTGGCTCTGTGGATAGAGAGGCAGACCTGGAGATGGGAGGTCCAGGGTTCAAATCTGCCTTTAGATACTTCCTAACTGTGTGACTCAGGCAAGTTACCTAACCCCAATTGATTAGCCTTTACAGCTCTTCTGCCTTGGAATCAATATTTATTATCAATCAAAGGAGGTAAAAAAACTAATTAAATAAATTAAATTTAATTGATTAAAATATTTTTAAATGGACAAAATGAAATAATATTTGCAAAGGATTTTGAAAACTTGAAAGTACTCTTCAAATGCAAGCTATCATTATTATGACACGTTATAATATAAAATGTCCTTTTATATTATATTTAAATATTGTATATTATATAAATATTATTTAGCTTATTACATATGACTATACACAATATTTTATTTTAGTTTTCATTATTTTATATTATTTATATCATTTTATTAATTTTATTATTATAATTGTTATATGACATGACCAAGCTCTTTTCCCAGGGCACTGAAATGGAGAAAGGCTAAACATTTATCTCACACCTACTATGTGCAAGGCACTATGCTAAATGAATTACAAATATTAATTCATAAGACTAAGAAGCATCTGCTTCCCATTGTAACCACCAGGCATGGGATCAGGGTCTTTCTCTAGGCTAAGGCCCTAGGCAACATAATCAGTCCTGGGCTGTGGCTGGCAGGGACCATTGCAGTGGCCCTCCTCTCCTGGGGCCAGCCTTCCTCTTTTCCTTCCATGTGGGAACAGGAGCCAAACTCTGGGGGGGAAAGGCCATCGCTTGTCCAGTACGGCTGTCCTTACCTGTCTTTTTCTCTCTATTGTTCCCTAACCCCCATCTGAATTTTTATTAGATGCAAGAATACAGCCCTGAACCTGGGTGCTTTGTGCAATCATAGAGCACATTTATGGAGCACTTTAAGATTTCTAAAGTACTTTTCTTCATAAGAGTCCTGCTAGAGAAGTAGCAATTTTATCCAACTTTTTACAGGAGCCAAAACTGTAGATGAGAAACATGAAATAATTCTGATGGTGTCCACACAGTGAGCATTCAGATTCAGGCCTCTGGGCTCAATTCAGGGGAATGCTGGTGCCCACTCCAACTGGCTCCAGAGAACCGATTTTTAAATTTTCAGGGAGAGTATTTGCATCTTAGAAATTAGCAATGCTACAAATCAGGATCTGAATGATGGTTTTGTTGATGGCCTAGACTTAAGAAAGTGATGGAGATCAAATCTGGCCTCAGACACTTCCCAGCTGTGTGACCCTGGGCAAGACACTTGACCCCCATTGCCTACCCTTATCACTCTTCTGCCTTGGAACCAATACATAGTATTGATTCCAAGATGAAAGGTAAGAGTTTTATTTAAAAAAAGTGTTGGAGAAAATGGTCATGACACAGATTAAATTTAAGAGTATATCATTTGGAGTTGGCGGGGAGTAGAGCTGGGTGGCTCAGAGAATGGAGAGTCAGGTTTGGAGATGGAAGGTCCTGGGTTCAAATTTGACCTCAGAAACTTCCTATCTGGGTGATCCTGGGCAAGTCACTTAACTACCATTGCCTAGCCCTTTTTGCTCTTCTGCCTTGGAACCAATACATAGCATTGGTTCTAAGACAGGAGGTAAGAGTTTAAAAAAACAAAAACAAAAACAAAAAAAAAGTATATCATTACTAAAGTGGGTTTCCCCTTTAAGAGCCAATTATTACATTTTTACTAGCATATATCCAGTAGTCTTCCTCCTATACCACATTGCGTAGGTGCAAAGATATGCACCTGGTGAATTATCTCTAGTGTTAGAAAACAAGCTAAGAACAATGTTAGATAAATTGGCTGAGTGTATGTTCATATCTCTTCCCCTTAAGAAAAAGAACACGTGCTTGGAATGGAATTTCAGGTGTTCATTTTTTTTTAACTCTTATCTTCCATCTTAGAATTGATGCTAAGTATTGGTTCCAAGGCAGACAAATGGTAAGGGCCAGGCAATGGGGGTTAAGGGACTTGCCCAGGATCACACAGCTAGGAAGGGTCTGAGGTCAGATTTGAACCCAGGACCTCCCATCTCTGGACCTGGCTTTCAATCCACTGAACCACATGACTGCCCCTATCAAGTACTCATTCTTACAACCAATAGTTATTAATAATAGATGGTATTTATAGAGTGCTTTAAGGTTTGGAAAGTACTTTTTAAATTCATCCTCTCATTTGGCCCTTATAGGTTAGATACAACAGATTGTTATCCTCACATGTTGTTGGTCAGTTATTTTGGTCTTATTGAACTCTTAATGACCTTATTTAGGGTTTTCTTAGCAAAGACACTGGACTAGTTGGCCATTTCTTTCTCCAGCTTATTTTACAGATTAGGAAACTGAGGCAAATAGAGTTAAGTGACTTGTCCAGAGTTACACAGTTAGTAAATGTCTGAGGCTGGATTTGAACTTGTCTTTTTTTTAAATTTTTTATTTTAAAAATATTTTTCCATGTTTACATGATTCGTTTTCTTTCCCTTCCCTCTTCCCTTCCCCCTCCCAGAGTTGACAAGCAATTCCACTAGGTCCTACCAATGTTATCATTTGATACCTATTTCCATATTATTCATTTTTGGTATAGAGCAATCTCTTAAAGCCAAAAACCCAAATCATATACCCATATATACAAGTGATAAGGCATGTGTTTTTCTCCTGCATTTCTTCTCCCACAGTTCTTTCTCTCAATGTGGTTAGCATTCTTTCTCATAAGTCCTTCAGGAGTATCCTGTATTATTGCATTGCTACTAGTATCAAAGTCCATTACATTGGCTAGTTCCACAATGTTCCACTTTCTGTGTGCGGTGTTCTTCTGGTTCTGCTCATTTCCTTCTGCATCAGTTCACTGAGGTTCTTCCATGAACTCAGGTCTTCCTGACTCCAAGCTCAAGGCTCTATCCACTGTGCCACCTTGCTGCTCTTTATCCCCATATATTGATAAGGGAACCAAGAGTCAGAAAAATGAAGTAACTTGCTTGATGGTCACATAATTGTCAAAAGGAGGAATTTGAACCCAAATCTTCCTGACCACAGTCATACCTACCTCACAGGGCTTTTGTAAAAAAACTGCTTTGCCAATCTTTGCAAACTGTAAAGAATCCTAGAGAAATGAGAGTTCGTTATAACTATTATTCTTAAGGCACTGTGCTAGGTCTTGCAGGGGCAACAAAAGATTAAGAAGATGGAGCTCACAGTCTAACAGAGATGATAAAACACATAAACACATAATTAGAGGACACAGTAACATGTGGTAAGGGATGTAGGGGACATGGAACAAAACACTGTGGCCCTTCAGAGGAAGAAAAGACTTTTCTAGATATGGGGATCAAGGAAGGTTTCATGGAGCCACCTGAATTTTGAATATTGAATAGTATTGCAGTAGAGAGGAATAAGAGTTGGAAGGAGGAGAGAGAATGGCAGGGAGAGGAGCAGGAAGGTTTCCTAGATAGGAAACAGGAAAAGTAGGAGGCAAGGCATGGGACAGGAAGACAGCAAGACAGGTAGTCTGACTTGGAAGATCTTTCAGATTTTCACTTGATAACAAAACTTGAAAAATCTTAAAATCTTGGAAAACGTAAGAGAAAAAGAAAGAATATGAACCATTCCTCTTCCATTTGAGAATTGGGTATTATGGATATGGAATGTTGTATATACTGTCAGACACGGTTACTTTACCAGATGATTTTACTTAATTTTTTCTTTGTCATAAGGAAAGACTCAAAAAGAAGAGAGGGAGTAAAGGGAAGGCATATGCCTGAAAATGACTTTGTTTGCCACTTTCTACCCGAATGACCTTTGGCAAGTAATTTAATCTGTCTGGACTTCAGTTTTTTCATCTGTGAAATGAATGGGTTGGACTAAGTGGCCTCGAAAGTCCTCAAAAGTTTTAAATATTTAATCTTTTGCTAAATACTAAGGCATTATTAATAATTAAAAAATTAATGATAAATTCATGAAGCACTTGAAGGGACCCTTAAGTTAGTAGATTAGGTTCCCTAGATAAGACTACTCTGAGTTCAAAGTACCATGTGCATCAGGAGTTTTTCAAATCCATATTTTACAAGTGCCCACCAAAGTGTGTTATTTTATTAGACAAAAGATATGTTTAATTCAAAAGCAAAGATATTTAATAAAATGTCATTGTAAAAAAAGTATGAATAAAAGCTTTCCTTATAAATATGAGTCACATTCTCCCCTAAATATGTGTACCATCGGGAGGAAGAGTAGAGGGACGCCCCTCTATGTGGATACTCTGGTCACTTGCATTCCTGTCATAGGTGCTTTTCCAACATGATTCCTATTTGAATCCTCACTCTGGGGGCATTATCAAGTAACTTGGATGCAGTTCCTGGATCTGTAAAATTCAGATACAATTATTATCCTACTTATCTTGAAGTTATTATGAAGAAAGCATTTCTGATCTCTTAAAAGTGGTTTATAAATGCAAACTATTAAATCTAGCACTGAAGTACAGAACTTTGAGTGGGACACCTATACAGAACCCCACAGAAAGGGACAAATTGTAGGAAACACAAATGGCCAATGTATTAATTTTATAAATCTTGAACCTTTGGACTTCATCTCCTAGCATCTCTTTCCCTGTGCCCTCATGTTTGTGTCCTCACTTGTTGTTTATAAGTTTACTGTAAGCCGAGCCTTCTTTCTCTTTTCCCCACAACTGTGGCTTGGTTAGCTAACTTTTTACTCTAGCTTTTTACTTTAGTTATTATTAATAAACTTTATAAAATGTAATACTTAATTATTGTATATTAATTTTAATCTTAACACCAGGATGCATTCATGGAAAAACATACCTGTGAAGATACAACTCACACCTCCTCCAGTACTGTTAGGGTATGTCACCATACTACTTCTGTCAGACCTACACCCTATTGGTTTCCACCCAATACTTAATCTCTGTTGGTCAAAACTCCAAGGGAAACATAGTCTTTACTGGCCACTGCCAAGAAAGGAATCACTGGTTGCTGGTGGGATGACTTCCTGCTTTCAACTTCTGGCTTTAGCCAATATTTGGCTATAATGCAAAACTATTTCTTCCACATAAAAAGAGTGAACTATTTCAATTTAAAATCTCAACATTTCTTCTATTTAAAGCTTATAGAAATAATATCAGTCAGGTTTAAGTGGCCCAGTGGATAGAGAGCCAGGCCTAGAGACAGGATATCCTGGGTTCAAATCTGGTATCAGACACTACCTAACTTTGTGACCCTAGACAAGTTACTTAACTCAAATTGCTTAGCCCTCACTGCTCTTCTGCCTGGGAATCAATACTCAGTATAAATTTTAAGACAGGTAAGATTTTAATTTAAAAAATATATTGGTCCTTAGTTGTGAGAAAACAAGTCATTCCTTATTTTTAAAAAAATTTCCCTGATTTTTTTTTCCTTTAAAAAGTAGCTTGGGTTTGAAAATATTATAGTATATCTCTTTGTAGTGGCAAATAACTGAAAATGAGGAAGAGTTCATTAATTGAGGGATGATGGAACAACATATGATATAAAAGTATAATAGAATCTCCCTTCCTGACAAAGAAGCGATGGACTCAAGATGCAAAAAATCGTGTTCAGACATGGATGATATTGGGATTTGTTTTGCTTGACTATGCATACTATTTCTTTTTATAAGTATTTTATTTTCCTTTCAATGGAATGGTAGAGAAGAGCTAGCAATAAGGTTGCCATGCTGAAAAGGAAAAACATCAAGAAGAGAGGGTCATTGAAATTTTTTTTTAAATACACAGAGGAAACCAGAAGGATCATTGATATGAAACAGATAAACAGAACATCTTGAATTTGTTACAAACTGGAAAACAGAAGCAAGTTCTGCCAGCTGCAAATTTACAGTTGCTTTTCCAATCCTCTTTTTCTCTTTATTTTGTATATGGAGGTGCTCATCTTATTTGGTGTTCATTACTGATTGAACCATTCTGGAGGGCAATTTGGAACTATGCCCGAAGGGCTACAAAACAATGTATATCCTTTGATTCAGTAATACCACTATCAAGTCTGTATCCTAAGAGACCAAAAAAAGAAAAGGTGAAAGGACATACTTGTTCAAAAATATTTATAGCAGCTCTTTTGTGATGGCAAAGAATTGGAAATCGAGGGAATGTCCATTAACTGGAGGATGGCTGAATAATATGATGGTGATGGAATACTATTGTACTGTAAGAAATGATGAACCGGATGATTTCAGAAAGAGCTGGAAAGGCCTACATGAACTGATGCAGAGTGAAATAAGCAGAAGCCAGAGAACATGGTACATAGTAAAAGCAATATTGCAGAATGATCAACTATGAAAGGCTTAGCTACTCTTAGCAATATAATGATCTAGGACAATTCTGAGGGACTTATAACAAGGAATGCCATCTACCTCCAGAGAAATAACTATTGGAGTCAGAATGAAGATCAAAGCATGTAATTTTTCACTTTAGTTTATTTGGGTTTTTGTTTTGGCATTTTGGTTTTATATGAGTATTCTCTTACAAAAATGAACAATGTGAACCATGTTAAAAATGAATATTAATAAATGTTTGAAAAAAATGAACAATGCGGAAATGCTTTGCATGACAATACATGTAATATAAAACCCAGATCAAATTGCTTATCAGCTCAGGGAAGGGGAGGGAAAAGAGAGAGGTAAACAATTTAGAACATATGACTTCAGAAAACTTGTGTGGAAAATTATTACATGTAATTGGTAAAATAAAATAAATTATTTGGTATTCATTAAGTTCAGAATCAAAAAGAAACATTTTAAAAAGGAATAAATGATTTGCCTATTTCTTTCAAAGACTTAGCTACAACATGGACATTCTTGCCTCAAGCATCAAACTCTTTACCTTCTGACAGAACGAAACAGCTAGTGCCTTTAGGCTTAAATTTATTATTTAAACTAAACTTTTTGGTCTCTTTCAGAGTGTAGAGTAGGCAGTTCTTAGGCTTCCCTTTTTTAATCGCCAATGGTTAAACTATTCCTAGCCATTATCCATACAGGGCTAACTCTCTCAACAAAACTGCTCAAAGTTCTGCTCTGTTCAGTTCTCCTCCAGTTTCTTAATTCTAAATCACCTTCAGCTTCCTATAGAGATGAAGAATCCAGACAAAGAAAAGTCAAAGAGGAAGGTCATTATAACAATAACAACCTCACAAAGATAGTGACAGCTCACATTTATACAGGAGAAAGAGAAGAGGAAAAAAAGAGTAGAAGGAAAAGGATGTGTTCATCAGGTAGAGTTTTGCAAAATATAACTTGAAGTTACTTCAGAGTTACTTATTCCTGGTTGAGATGAGTAGAAAAGCAAATTATCTTTTGGGTAGAGATACTAAAACCAATTTTTGGCAAAGCTTTCTATAGGAAGCTCTTATAGCGAGAAGGAATTAAAAAGAATTATTTTCTTGCTTGGGTTGCCTGGTCATTAAGAGTTGAAGGAAAATTGATACACTGCAGTCTCTGGCCTCCACAGAACTCTGAATAATGTTATGTATGTTCCAAGGGCTGCTGTAAGAGGATGCATTAGATCTGTAGTTTATATCAAATCACTAATTATAAGAAATTGCAAATCAAAACAGATTTTCAGGTTTGACCTCAATTCATACTTAGCTAATTGACAAAGATGACAAATTTTGGAGAGGTTGTAGAGGTTATTATGTATGACTTTCTTCTGGTTCTGCTCACTTCATTTTGCTTCGCCTTCATATAAGTCTTTCCAGGTTTGTTTTTTTTTGAGGGGGTGATCATCTTGTCATTTCTTAAGGGACAATAGTATTCCCTTATAATCACATACACAACTTGTTCCACTATTCCCCAATTGATAGACTTCACTTCAGTTCCCACTTCTTTGGTACCATAAAAAAAGCTGCCATAAATATTTTTGTACATGTAGATCCTTTCCCCCTATTTTGACCTCTTTGGGATAAAGACCAAAGAGTATGTACAGTTAGATGATCCTTTGGGCATGGTTCCAAAGCTGCTCTCCAGAATGGTTCTATCAGTTCACAGCTCCACCAACAATATATTGGTGTCCCAATTTTTCACATCCCCTCCAACATTTATCATATTCCTTTTTTATCATATTATCCAGTCTGATAGTAGATTCTGTTCTAGTCCTTGATTTTCACACTGTGTGTGTCTCCCTGCCTTAAATGTGTTTCTTATAGACATAGTATGGAATTCTGGGTTTTAATCCACCGTCCTATCCTATTCTATTTTATGGGTGAGTTCATCCCATTTATATTTATGATTATTGTATGTCTCCCCCAATCTTATTTTCCCCATTTATCCTTCTCTTCCTCTCCTTTCAGCCTTTTCTTATTCACAAATATTTTTGTTTCTCACTACCACTTCCCTGAATTCACTCTCCCATTTGTCTGTCCCCACCTTTTCTTGTTCTCCATGCCCTTCTTGCATCTCCATAGGGTAAGATGGATTTCCACAGGGTAAGATGGATTTCCATAGCTAATTGCATGTGGAATTATTTTTTGCCAGTTGTGATGAGAATATTTCACTTTTTGCCAGTTGTGATGAGAATAAGGTCCAAGCATTTCCTGCTACCTGCTCCATTTTTTCTTTTCTTCCACTGTATTGATTCTTACATGCCTCATCCTGTCAGGTAATTACCCTCAGTTTTCCCTTCTTTTCTCTTTTCTGAGTGTATTCCTCTTTCTTATCCTTAGATTTTGTTTTGCTTTTGGCTTTTGGAATATCATCCCACCATATTCAACTTACTTCTAGCTCTTTATGTATGTTTCTATTCCCAGTCCTAAAAGTGATAAAGTTCTTAAGTATCTTTCTTACATAATTAGATATCTTAGGTACTTCAAGCTTAGTTATCACCTTAGGTAATAATGCAATTAGTTTAACCCCATTGTTTTCCTGATTACCTTAACTATCTTAAGTTTCTCTTATAGATATCTTAAACATCCTAATTGACACTTTTCCCATGTAGGAATGTGATCAATTTAATCCCACTGAGCCTTCCCCTGAGTTTTTTCTTTTTTTTTAACTTTTTTATGCTTCTCTTGTGTTTTGAATTTGATCATTGAATTTTCTTTTTTTTTAGCTCTGGTCATTTCATCAGAAATGCCTGGAATTCTCTATTTCATAAAATATTCATTTCTTCTCCTAGAGCAGTGATGGTGAACCTTTTGGAAATAGAGTACCAGGACCCGCCCCCACCCCACCCCACAAACCTAGTGCCAGGCATGCACCACCTACACACACACACACACACACACACACACACACACGGGAGAGAGAAAGTGTTCCCATTGGACTGCTGGGCAGAAGGGCCGATGATGTGAAAAAAATGTCCTCAGGCTTGGTGGAGAGGGAGAGGGGAGTAGCTTGGCATAATTCCTCTGCCTTTCTGGTAATAAACTCTGGGTTGGGGGAGGGCAGCTGCATGCACATAGAAAGCACTCCAAGTGTCATCTTTGGCACCTGTGCCATAGATTCACCATTACTGCCCTAGAGTATTATGTTCAGTTTCTCTGAGTAAGTGATTTTTGATTGTAGAACTAGATCCTTTGCTTTATGGAATACCATATTCCATGCCTTCTAACTCTTTAATGTAGAAGCTGCTAGGCCCTGTGCAATCCTGATTCTGGTTCTACAATATTTGAAATTTTCTTTCTGAATGCTTATAGAATTTTCTATAATTTGACTATAATAGTCCTGGGAAATTTTAAATTTGGGATTTCTATCAGGAGGTGATCAGTGAATTTTTTCAATGTCTATTTTTCTTTCTTGTCCAAAAGCATCAAAGTGGTTTTCCCTGATAATTTTTTGCAATATGATGTTCGGGTTCCTTTTCTGATATTGACTTTCAAGCAATCCAGTGATTCTTATATTTTCTTTTTTGGATTTATTTTTCAGGTCAGTTGTTTTTTTCAGTGAGAGATTTCAGATTTTCTTCTGTTTTTTTTTTTATTCTTTTGAATTTTATTGTTTCCTGCTCTCTTATGGAATCAGCTTCCATTTGTCCAATTTTAATTTTTAAGGAGCCATTTTCTTCTTGAGGTTCTGAATTTCCTTTTTTATAGAGTTATTTTCCTGTTTTAGGTATTGTATTTCATTTTTAAAGGATTGTTTCAGTGAGTTTTTGCTCTAAGCTGTTGACTTTTTCTATTATTTTCTTTTCAAATTTTTCTTCTAAGTTTGGTGAGAATTTAACACTAGTCTAAACCCGTATTTTTTTCTTGGTACCCTAAGATCAGTTTTGAGTTTTAAAAAGATAGATTTCATATTGAATTTGAAAACAGCCCAGTCTCTGAGGTTGCAATCCAACCCTACCTTTTGATTGAATTAAGAATAAGACCTGGGGGATACATGCACACTCTTGGAGGATGGCAGAGACCCAGAATACTCTTGCATCTTATCCCATGTGACTCCTGGCATCCAGTCCACCAAATCAGAGAGACTCACTGAAGATAAAAGTTTTGGATCTGGAAAGGAAGAAGGTCTTTTTGCCTAGAACTGAAGAGAGAAGTGACTAGGAGAACATGCTAGCATGAGCCATGTTCAGGGAAGGTGGCTAGAAGAGCATGAACTTGGGCAAGCCCTGGCTAGCAGAGGAGGCTCATGTAAGGAACAGCCAGCTGTATGTAGCTAGTGCCTTTTCTTTCTCTGACTTGCTCTTTTTATTTAATAATTATAAATTAAGTTACAAGCTATTTGTTTTTTGATTCTTTTGTTCATTTTGATCCTGACATCCTTTCACATATGCCTTTGAAAGTTTTGGAATTGCTGTCTTCTGAACTTGCATTTTATTCTTCTCTTTTGCTGAAATAGTTTTCCAGGGTCAGGCTTTTTGTCTTTTACTCATTTTGGGGGAAATTTTTCATGGTGTTGCTGATACGTTGAGGCTTATCTCTACTTCTGGGGTGAAGGAAGTACTGTCTCTGGGTTCTTCCTTATGCCAAGTGCAATGGACTTAGCTAGACTCCACTCTTCAGCTATCAGTTCCCCCTGGTTTTGTGAGCAGGTCTTGTTCCTTCTGCTGAGGGTTCTCCAGCTTATACCTGGTCATTCCTTGAGCTCCTCAAAGAATGCTTGCCTTGGTACCCTTCTGTTTTAAGAGTTATTACTAAGACTGAAGGTAAGTGTTTAAAAAAAAAGGCAAGCACTTTGATGTATTGTTGTGGAGCTATTTTAATTGGTCCACCACTCTGGATAGTGATTTGGAATTATGATAAGAAAATGGATATGTACCTTGCTAAAGTTATGACTCCCTTCCTCTCTACCCCCCTCACCTATATCATCAATATGGTTACTTAGTTGTGGCTTAGGTTCTGAGCTTGTCTCCTAGGAAGAGATACTAAACTGAGTTCAGTACCATGATTTGAACTAGGCTTGAATAGTATATTTTGAAAGTCTCTCACTATAAATAGCATCATTGATAAGGTTGCCTTGAAGTCAACAATTGTGGTCCTAAAAGTTGATCTTAGAACTGGAATGTGGAACTTTTAGAAAAAGCTAAGAGAGTAGATACCTGGCTCAGTGGATAGGGAGTCAGGCCTGCAAATGGGAAGTCCCGAGTTCAAGTATGGCTTCAGACACTTCCTAGTTGTGTGACCCTGGGTAAGTCACTTAACCTCCATTGCCTAGTCCTTACCACTCTTCTGCCTTAAAACCAATTGGTTTGAGGGCAGCTGGGTAGCTCAGTGGAGTGAGAGTCAGGCCTAGGAGGTCCTAGGTTCAAATCCGGCCTCAGACACTTCCCAGTTGTGTGACCCTGGGCAAGTCACTTGACCCCCATTGCCCACCCTTACCGCTCTTCCACCAAGGAGCCAATACACGAAAGTTAAGGGTTTAAAAACAAACAAACAAACAATTGGTTCTAAGACAGAAGTCAGAATTTTTTAAAAAGCTAAAAAAAAAGGAAATACCTGGGAATTTGGCACAAGACTACTAGCTGAATGTCACAAAAGAGTTCAAGGGATGCTCCAGGAAAGCAAACTTCAAATAATGACAAGGTGTGTTGAAAATGGATTTACTGTCCTTTTTTAATGTGTTTTAAATTTGACTATTCAGATCTCTTATCTATTTGTTTTTAAGCTCTTGCTTCAAAGATCATTGTTCAGGTGTGCTACACTAATGTTTCAGAGAGAATTTGCTCTCTGTCCTCTCCACTTAATAATAGTAAAGCCAGAAGAAAAGCTATTTCGCAGACTTTCCATTAATGTCTAGTAACTAATGTGTATTATCTGATGAAAATTGGGAATAACCTCATCTCTTCACCAAAAGGTGAATCAATCATGGTAAAGATAGAACCTAAGAACCCATTACCACCCATCAATTTCCAGGAACGGGATGTTCTATGAAGATAATATTTATTTTTGTCTTTTCAAATCATTTTAATTCTTAAGAACTATAATTATATCTAAAATTCACAACTTATTCATTAACAGGCAAACAAGAGCAAAGCCAGCCAATAACAAATCAAGTACCATGTAAGTACCATGCAGAACAAAACTACAAAAAGAGAAGTAGGCACTTAAAAAAAAAATCAAACATTTTCGTAACAAATGTAATAATCCAATGCGGTGCTAAATCTTGGAATGGACTTTGCTGTTAAAGAATATTTGCAAGCTTTTAAAAAAAGCTGATCAACTTTGTAGAAATAAAAAGATTCACTAATTATTATAACAAGTCTTTAAAGTTACTTTCTAAATGCTAAGGAAACAAGAGAAGTATATGCAAGAACCCTGGCAGTCCAGACAATACTGATCCTACACTATCATCTTTTCAACAAAAAAACAAAAATAAACAGTAAAGAGAAACCTTTCCTATACTTTGCCTTGAAACTGCAAGGCTTAATCTTTTTTTCTTCCTTTTCTAAAAATCAATAGCATTCTACATGCTATTCTCCTGGGCTCTTTTAACAAATATAAACTTTAACTCTCTTTCCAGGGAATATAAGACCAATGAATTCCGTATATAACATTTCTTAATCTCAACATTCTCTAAGCAATATAATGAAAAAAAAGAGGTTTCTAGAATTAAAAATTTCACCCAGTTAAAGTTTTAATGGCTCATGTGAATATAACTTTCTAACAAATTCTTTTTCTTAACCACAAAGAAGAATAATTAGTTTGATGAATATCCAGTAGTCTCTTTAGAGCAGGGAAAGTAATCTTAACAGAGTGATGACCTTGCTTTTACTTGTTTATAAGGAAGGAGAATGCACACTGGACATTTTAAAACAGGTAAAAAAATGTATAAATATATCACAATTTAAAGTGATTTTATATTATTAACTTGCTTGTGACTAAAAACTATTCAAATAAGTAAATTTCCATCTTTACACTGGCCCCTTTTAAAACATCATAATCCTTGCTGACCCACATCAACTCCAAATTAAGAATTTCACTGGAGTAATCATTGTATTGTTTCTGATTCCCCAATCCTCAAAAGCGACTGTAGAAATATTGATGTCTTTCTCATTTCTCCTCTGAAAGTTCACTTAACCGGTCCATCAGAGGTCATCTCTCTGCCTTATGCCTCGACTTTCTTTAAAGGATCTAGTTTTCTTGTCTTCTTCCTTTTTCTTGACCTCTGCTTTCGTTTGGTTTTTACTTCCTCCTTTGCCAGGGTATACCCGCCCTTGTAGAGTCACATCGGCACATCTGTCTTGGTTTACCAAAAATTCTTTGATCTCCCAAGCTTTGCTCCCATCAGGAAGCATGAAGATAACAACATCTGTCCCAACAGTAACCCTTTGGAGATTATAGTTGGCATTGAAAAGACTCCACTGCCATAAGCCTCCTATTTCTTGCGTCTCCTTTTTTGTGGGATTGCCTGACACCGTTGCAAACAATATAAGGGTTTTTCCCTTTTTCGTCATTTTTAGAAGACTGTCAGGCTTGCCTGGTGCAGCTTGCGAGGTATCTAGTGGTTTTCGTTGTTCGGGAAGCTCCCATTCTTCCAAAACATCGTCTTTCTCCCACTGCTTCAGCAGCTGCTCCATGTCCGCATCGTTGTACTGGAGAATGTTCTTCTTCTTCTGTGAAGGCAGCTGGGTCTCTTCCTCGGTGGCCTCTTTAGCCGTGGTTAAGAGCAGGTCGGAGACACAGAGTAGAGCCAGTACCAACCGCAGCCACCTGGAGGCAGCCATCTTCTGTGCTAGAGGGCGCCTGCGCGAGCAAAGCCCCGCCCCCGCCTCTGGGCCCCGCCCCCTTAGCTCCTTTGGCTCCTACTAAGGATAATATTTGTCAAGAAAAATAAGACTAGGGATACCGCTAGCTGACTCCATGGATTGAGAGCCAGGCAGAGGTCTTGGGTTCAAAGCTGACCTCAGACACTTCCTAGGTATGTGATCCTGGACAAGCCTCTTAACCCCTATTGCCTAGTCCTTACCAATCTTCTGCCTTGGAACCATTATAAAAACTGCTTCTAAAACAGAAGGTAAGGATTTAAAAAAAATAAGATTCTTTCAGTAGCATTTAAGCCAAGTGCAGCATAATAGCTTTCTTTGCAGCGGGAAATTCACCAGCTGTTCTGTCCACAATATTGCAATACCAGAAGATCTCAGCTTTGTGGATAAAATAGAGAAAATCCTGACTGAAAGGTTTTAGTGGCAAACTGGCCCATTCCAAGGACATAGATGACTTCATTAGATTGCTACATGGCTTCAGCACAGAAGGCAGCCATTTTTCTTAGGCAATCTAAAAAGAGTAATATTCTAGTTCTAACAAGAAAAAGTCATTTTCCTCACTTGGATTACTGACATCATGAATGAGAAAACTGAACTATGTATTTTGGAGTAGATTAAATTTACCAAACACTTTGCAATATCTAAGACTACAAATACCATCTTATCATTAGAGCTGATATTAAGTATTGGTTCCAAGGCAGAAGTGTGGTAAGGATTAGGCCATCAAGGCTAAATGATTTGCCCAGGGTCATACAACTAGTGTCTGATGTCAAATTTGAATCCAGGACCTCCAGTATCCAGGCTCTCTATCCACTGAACCACCTAGCTACACACACACACACACACCCCCCACATATATTTTTAAGGAAAATTCATTCTATACTTCTATAAGTGTTCAGAAATTAAATAACTTAGGGGGCAAGTCACTGATCCTCCATATCACATACAGTTATCTCCTCCAGTTAATTAGCTTCATTACAAACTTAACACATGAACTTTTTCCATTTCTACCTGTCCATCTCATAAACCTAACATGTGTTGTGGGAATTACTGTTATTGCTAAGGGTCTTTTCTTTTGCTTCTATATGGGGTAAATGAAAGAAATATATCCTTTAAATTTAAAATAATACATTATTCCTTGTTCTCCTTTCTTACCAGACTTTCTAGTCTTCCCCTCTCCCCCCATATAGTACTTATCTCTCTAATGATACCTTGCCTTTCATCACTAAATTCTATTCTTTCTCCCATATTCAACTGCCTTACTGACCCCTTTCACTTCCTTTAGCTTGGTTTTCTTTTTCACTGCACCAGTACCCTGGAGGAACACGCTGTACTTGAGATTCTAGGTTCATATCTGATGGGAAAGACACTTGGACTCTGGAACTCAAATTTCTTCATTTGTTAAAGAGAGGATTTAAACTAGATACTCTCCAAGATTATTTCCACCTCTGGAATTCTGTGAATAACCAGAAGTTTAAGTGCATAGGTTTATTAGGCAGCTCGCAAAAATTATAGCATACACTGGCATGTGTAAAATATTTGATACATACACATATATGTGGGGGGGAAATGCACATATGAAATAATGATAAAACTTTCTAACTTAAACAAAAAAATGAGTTAATAAATGAATATAAAATAAAACTTTATGAGGAGCATGTAGGCTTTTTGTCATATTGGTTAATAAAATACATTAGATGGGTATGTGATTAGGGATTTTTACTTTAAATGATCATTCTATTGCAAATATTAATAATATGGAAATAGGTTTTGAACAATGATACATGTAAAACCCAGTGGAATTGTCAGCTAGCTCCAGGAAGGGGGGAGGAAGATGGGAGGGAAAGAACATGAATCACGTAGCCATGGAAAAATATTCTAAATTAATTAATAAAAATAAAAATAAAATAAAATAAAATATACCAGAGAGGATTGGTGATTTAGCAAGGAATCTAAGAAAAGAGAAGAGATACCTGTTCAGTAGATATATAGTTACAGGAAAATTTGGAAATAACCAACAAAAGGAAAACACTGGAATTAAGAGGAATAGGGAAAGACTTTTTATAGAAAGTGGCATTTTAGATGGAAGCCAAGAGGAAGAACATTCCATGCATGGATGACAGCCAAGAAAAATGCCTAGAGTTGGAAGATGGAATTTCTTGTTTGAGATACAGTCACTGGATGTGAATTTGAGATATGTCACTGGACCAAAGAGTAGGGGTACAGAGAAATGTGAAACACAAGAAGACTAAAAACATCAGGAGGGTGGTGCAGATTATAAAGAGTTTAAATGCCAAATAGAGGCATAACATTTACATTAGAACAGCATGGCTCTGGCATTAGGGCATGTGATGGATATAATACAAAGGATATAATCTATCAATAGCAAAGACACAAATCTCAGTGTAGTGTAAACTACCTAGTATCACAGGACAGTTACACTTAGTAACTGAGTACATAGATCTTATGCAAAAAGAGACATGTATAACATCTCTGTTGAAAATGTATATAAATAAATGTATGATCATGTATAAAAATCATATGTAGTGATGATACTTAACAGCAATTCAAAGCAAACACATAAATGAAATGCAACATATAATAACCTATATTTCAAATACATACATTACCAGCCTATGATGATTGGCACCATCTAGCTCTATAAATCAGCACATCTTTCATTTTTCCCAAATAACCTATTCACTTTGGCCACTGATTAATCGAACCTGGCACTTCTCGGTCTGTGGATAACTTGAGTTGTTCATTAGCATTCCCATCCATACCAACCTGTTTCTATACTAATCCTAGACTTGTATCTATCCTAGCCTTGCTATTATTGACTTGGGGTTTGAAGGGTAACCTCTTTTCCCTGCCCTCACAGCTGGAGTATATCCAGGCAAGTCATGGTGTGGCTTTATCTCCTTGTCCCTTCAGCTGAAGCATGCTCCTGGCAATCTCAGCTAATAGCACATATCTATCTCTTCTCCTCTATGAAACAGTATAGGGCTGGCTAGGTAAACCAGGCCTACAGACAAGAGGTCCTGACTTCAAACCTGGCCTTAGATACTTCCTAGCTGTGTGACCCTGGGCAAGTCACTTAAACCCCATTGCCTAGCTCTTACTGCCCTTTTGCCTTGGAACCAAAACACAATACTTGATTCTAAGACAGAAGGTAAGGGGGAAAGAGAAAAAGAAGGAAGGAAGGAAGGAAGGAAGGAAGGAAGGAAGGAAGGAAGGAAGGAAGGAAGGAAGGAAGGAAGGAAGGAAGGAAGGAAGGAAACNCTGTACCAGTTGGTGATCTGATAGGCTTCATGGATGAATGGAGGGTCCTGAGGGCAAAAGAGCCTGATTTCAGGCAGGAAAATTCCCCAAACAAAGAGCTGTAGCATGCACAATTCCATGACGACTAATGCTAGAGAGCAAGAAGCTATGGCTAAGTCCTGCCTGCTCTAGCCTCCAACTTAGCTCCTCCAGGAAGGTCACGCCATCTTTTCTGGGGAGAAATGAAAGTTTCCAGGGCCCAGGCCCTCTCAGACTCTCATACCTTAGTTGGGAGAGTGAATATAAGCACAGGATCAGGCACCTATGAACAAGGACTAGCCAATCAGGATCAAGTGTGGCTTCACAGAATGCCTCCTACAGAATACATTTGGGCTATGGAAATACAAAGAACTCAATACCCAGTGAGGCCAAGATGGAGAATCCTAAGCCAGGGGTGAACAAGATGAGGGTCTTCAGGCTCCCCAGGGGCATCTAGTAACAGCAATGCCATCCAGCAGATCTCAACAAATGTAAAGGAAATCCCTGTCCTGTGTCTAACACTACTTGGGGTGAGGGAACATGGGATATAGCCTAGACCCAAAAGAAGAGTGTATTCCACTCAAATGGGAAGGAGGATGGAAGGAAAGAAGGAAGGAGGGAGGAAGGAAGTGTGAAGAGTGAATCAAACTCTCTTTGTCTATCAATCAGCAATTTTTATGTTAATCAAAAAAAAACTTAAGTACCCCTACTTAGTACTATACCAGTCACTAAGTATGAAAGTTTTCAAGTCACTTGCTAGAGTGGGTGACAACTCCACAGGTCACTGCACCCCGCCCCCCCCCCCAGAGCAGTGCTAGGCAAATTGAAAGACTGTGATTGGTTCCAGTAAAGTGGGGTAGTGACAGGAAGTGACATCAAGAAAACTGCTATAAAAAGGTCAGCTCGAGGATTCAGTGATTCACTCTGCGTTGGTGAGCCAGATTGGAGGAGACTCTTTCCCTGGACCCTGCCTTAGCTTGTGGTGATGAGTGGAGTGATTTCTTCCTTGTGAGGAGACCCTCTCTGCTCATTGGTGCCTCAGTGGGACACTCCCATCAGCGTGAATTCTGGTGAGATTCTTGGCAGTCTTAGCCTCATGTTCACTGAAGGTTCTTAGGGGATGCTTCAGCATCTCCTGGTTCTTCAAATTTAGGCTTCCTAATTAGGACTTTGGATTCTGGTGAGATTCACTTTGGGATTCACATTTGCAGTGGAAACATTAGGATTAAATTTAGGGTATTAGAAGCTAGGCAGTACTTTCTGTCTCTTTATCTACATTTTTCCACTTTCTCTTTCCATAAATAAAGCTGCTAAATGTCATTTTGACTTAAGCTATAATATTTTTAAATTGGCAACCACAATATTACTTTAGAATTCTCATTTTTAGCATAAAACCTAAATTTAACAGAAGGAAGGAAGGAAGGGAGGAAGGGGGAAGAAAGGAAAGGAGGAAGAAAGGAAGGAAGGGAGGAAGAAGTAATTAGAAGAAATACCTTGAGCCTAATTAGGGGATGTTTAAGCTACATAGCATTAATGATTTCAAACCTTATTTGTAGCTACTACTAGTCATAAAGACCCTGAGGAGGCATAAGCTAAATTCACCAAGATCTGTTTTGAAGGAAAGTTTATGCAAAGTGGTACAAAGATTGAGGACCTATTTATTGATTTGACTATTGCTGCTATTAATATGAGCACAACCTGCTGAGTGGGGACCTCAAATGCTGCACTTGTAGATAGATTTGTAGATTCTGAGTATTTCTTTTTAATAAAATACTGGCTTAAAAAAAATTTCTGCCTCATTAATTCAATTTCTCTAGATCTTGAGCTGAATTTTGGACCATTTAGTATTTGGCCTGGGCGGCTACATACCACAGTGGATAGAATGCCAGGCCTGGAGTCAGGAAGAGCGTCTTCCTGGGTTCAAATCTGGCCTCAAATATTTAGTAGTTGTGTGACCCTGGGCAAGCTACGTAACCCTGTTTGCCTTAGTTTCTTCATCTGTAAAATTAACTGGAAAAGGAAATGGCAAACATTTCAGTATCTTTGCCAAGAAAACCCAAAATTCAATTACAGAGAGTTAGACACAACTGAAAAATGACTAAATAACAACAACATTTGGCCTAAGATATCTAGAAATATCTACTTCTCAGGATCATAGCTTGTGACCTGGACTTGGAGAATAAAATATAAAGCAGAAAAGGAAGCCAAGGATTTGAGGTCTAATCAATTTTGAGCTCATCTATACATGTTCATGTTCTCAGGGCCATGATCTCATAACCAACATAGCCTCAGGAATAAGGAAGGAAAAAAAAAGGCTTTTCCCTTACTCAGAATCCAGGGAAGAGTTAGCAAAGTCCCACAAGATATATTTTGAAAAGAAAAAGAAATAGGAGGGATTCATCTTTTTTCCTTTTATCTTCCTGGCTCTTTGCTAACAGTCCTCTTTAATGTACAATAATCACAAGAACCAATCAGGAGACATTGCTCATATATATACTTCTTTAGTAAATACAGAGTATGTAGTTCACTGGGAAAGTCCAGAGAACAGGCTTAGCTCCATGGGAAATATCTCAGTCCAGCAAAATAGATGATCAACCATCTTATGATTGCAAAGAAGCAAATATAACATTGATGTCAGAAAAAAAAAATCCTAACAAGTAGAGCTATCTCCAGATAGAATGGACTGCCTAATGGGGTGGAGAATTCTCTCTCATTGGTCTTTGAGCAAAGTTGGAGTTGGATTAGATGATCTCTGAAACTCTGCTTGAGACAGTACAAGATGGATGCTTTTGTCATCAGGTAGCATTGCAGAAGCATTGAAGCTAGCCTGCCTTTCCATTTCTCTCAGCCATGGAGCTAGAGCCACAAGAATGGTTACCCCTATTGACAATGCCATGAGCTACATTTTTCCTTTCTCATTTCAATAGAGATTATTTGTGCTACTAAAAATAGCTCTGATTTTGCCAGAATGCACAGGTTCTATTCTGTGTTAAATGTGTTAGTGCAAAAGGGATATGAAACTGTTTATGTGTGATGGAGCCATTGAGTGGGACAGGTTGGGAACCGTGGACTCCACCTCTGCAAAAAGTTCATAGACATAGAGTTGAGAGACCAAAGTATAAGACAGTAATTTATCCTTTCATGAAAGGGACATAGCCCACTTTGGATGCTTTAGGAGTGTCAAAGTATTGAGTTAAAAAACCCAATTTATAGAGTCTTCTAATCATGGAAACTTCCCCTTCTCACCTCCCTTCCTTTATTCCAGCTATTGCCAGGTCATAATAGGAATCTTGTTTGATATCTTTAAAAGATAAGTGAGTTAACTACTCCACCCCTCAAGGCCTTTGAAATTTGAAGTGGACAAATCAAGAGTTTTGTTTTTAGAGAAAGAACAAATAATCCCAATACTATATAAACTATTTTGAAAAATAGACAAAAAA
Source organism: Gracilinanus agilis (assembly GCF_016433145.1). Lineage (NCBI taxonomy): Eukaryota > Metazoa > Chordata > Mammalia > Didelphimorphia > Didelphidae > Gracilinanus > Gracilinanus agilis. The sequence continues at coordinate 164,648,294 of NC_058130.1, forward strand.
GGAGTCCTACCAAATTCTTACAAATTGATGCTGATACCTAAGCCAGGAAGAACAAAAACAGAGAAAGAAAATTATAGGCCAATTTCATTAATGAATATTAACAAATTAATTAATTGATTGATTAAAGATGCAAAAGTTTTAAATAAAATACTAGCAATGAGACTACAGGAATATATCGCAAGGATCATTCACTCTGACCAGGTCAGTTTTATACTAGGAATGCAGGACTAGTTTAATTTTAGAAACATCAGCATAATTGACCATATCAATAACAAAACTAATGGAAATCATATAATTATCTCAATAGATCCAGAAAAAGCATTTGGCAAAATACAGCACACATTCCTATTAAAAACACTAGAAAACAAAGGAATAAATAAAAAAAATAAAGCCTCTTTTTAAAGGGATAAATGATATCTATCTAAAACCATTAGCAAGAATTATCTGTAATGGGAATAAACTAAGAGCCTCCCCAATAAGATCACCATTATTATTTAATATTGTAGTAGAAATGCTAGCTTTAGCAATAAGAAAAGAAAAACAAATTGAAGGAATTAAAATAAGCATAGAGGAAACTAAACTATCACTCTTTACAGATGATATGATGGAATACTTAGAGAATCCTAGAGAATCAACTAAAAAGCTAATTGAAATAATAACTTTAGCAGAGTTACAGGTCACAAAATAAACCCACATAAACTACCAGCATTTCTATGTATTACCCCAAAAGTCCAGCAGCAAGAAATAGAAGAGAAATTCCATTTAAAATTTAAAATAACTCTAAATAATATAAAATACCTGGGAATCTACTTGCCAAGACAAATACAAGGAATTATATGAACAGAATTAAAAAACACTTTTCACACAAATAAAGTTGGATCCAAATATTTGGAAAAATGGTAATTGTTCATAGGTATTCATAGGTATATTGAACCAATATAATAAAAATGACTAATTTATTCAGTGCCATACTAGTCAAACTAACAAAAAATTAATTCATAAAACTAGAAAAATAATAGCAAAATTCATCTGGAAGAACAAAAGGTCAAAAATATCAAGAGAATTATTTAAAAAATACAAAAGTAGGTGGCTTAGCTATAATGTATCCCAAACTATATAATAAAGTAGCAATCATCAAAACAATCTGGTAGTGGCTAAGATATAGAGTGGAGGTCCAATGGAATAGGTTAGGCACGCAACACACAATATTATTGTAAATGCCCATAGTGACCTAGTGTTTGACAAACCCCAAAATCTAAGCTTTTGGAAGTAGAACTCACTATTTGACAAAAACTGCTGGGAAAACTGAGAAACAGTATGGCAGAAATTAGGCATAGACCTGAACACTTCACAACATATACCAAGATAAAGTTAAAATGGATATATGATTTAAAAATAAAGAATGATACCATAAATAAATTACCTGTCAGTCCTATGGATAAAGGAAGAATTTAGGTCAAAACAGGACATAGAGAACATTGAGATATAAAACAGATAATTTTGACTACATTAAATTAAAAAGTTTCTGCACAAAGAAAATCAGTGCAACCAAGATTAAAAGGCAAACAACAAACAGCTTCATAGTAAGTCTCTGATATAGACTTCATTTCTCAAATATGTAGAGAACTGAGTTAAATTTGTAAGAATTTATTTTTTTTAAACCCTTACCTTCCATCTTGGAGTCAATACTGTGTATTGGCTCCAAGGCAGAAGAATGGTAAGGGTAGGCAATGAGGGTCAAGTGACTTGCCCAGGGTCACACAGCTGGGAAGTGTCTGAGGTCAGATTTGAACCTAGGACCTCCCATCTCTAGGCTTGGCTCTCAATACACTGAGCTACCCAGCTGCCCCCAATTTGTAAGAATTTAAAGCATTCCACAATTGACAAATGGTCCTATTATATGAACAGGCAATTCTCAGATGAAGATATTAAAACTATCTTCAGATAGTTGAAAAAAATGCTCCAAACCACTTTTAATCAGAGAAATGCAAATTAAAATAACTCTGAGATATCATCTCACAACCTCACACCTACCACACTGGCTAACATGGAAAAAAAAAAAAAAGGAAAATTATAAATGTTTGAGGGGATGTGGAAAAAATGGGGCACTAATACACTGTTGGAGGAGCTGTGAATGGATATAGCCATACTAGAGAGCAATATGGAACAAAGGGCATTAAAACTGTATACCTTTTGCCCTCGTAATATCACTACTAGGCCTGTATCCCAAAGAAGTTAAAGACTGGGGAAAAGAACCTGCCTGTACAAAAATATTTATAGCGGCTCTTTTTATGGTACCAAAGATCTGGAAACTGAAAGGATTGGGAAATGGCTGAGCAAGTTGCTGTGTTTGCTCAAAATGGAATACTATTGTGCCATAAGAAATGACAAACAGGATAATCACCAAAAATAAACAAACAAACAAAAAACCTGGAAAGAATTATATGAAGTGATGCAAAGTAAGGAAAATCAGGAAAAAGTTGTAAAAAGTAACAACAATAATGGGTGATGTCCAACTTTGCAATATTATCAACAAGGCAATCATCCAGGACAACTCCCAGGGACTCATGACAAAATATATCCACTGCCATAGAAGGAACAGATGGGGTCTGAATGCAGATTGAAATATACTCTTCTTTATTTTATTTCCTCTGTGAATTTTTCTCTAGTATAAGCTCTATGTGTCTTGTTTCACATGACAAACATGGAAATACGTATTATATCATATTATCTACCTTTTGGGGGAGGAGAAAGGAATGGGAGGAAGGAAGAGAACATGAATTGCAAAATGTCATTCATTGAATATTTAAAATTATATTGACACATAATCTGGAATAATTTTAAAATTATTTTTTAAAAATAGTCAACATACTCCTCTTCCCATTCCTAGTGAGTTTATTCTTCCCAAGTTTTTATACTTGTCTCCAACCTCATAGGGCCACCCTAAGGATTTGAAATTCCCCTTCAAAAGAAAATAATCTCGGGGCAGCTGAGTAGCTCAGTGGATTGGGAGCCGGGCCTAGAGACAGGAGGTCCTAGGTTCAAAGCCGGCCTCAGACACTTCCCAGCTGTGTGACCCTGGGCAGGTCACTTGACCCCCATTGCCCACCCTTATCACTCTTCCACCTATGAGACAGTACACAGAAGTTAAGGGTTTAAAAAAAAAAAAAAAGAAAGAAAAGAATCTTGAAGTTACTTGATCATTTTCTCCCCAAGAGGCTGTAGCTGTGTAGGAAAGCACCGCCTGGCTCCCACCAGAATATTTATACTTAAATTCTCCAGGAACTTAGAATTGTATAGGAATTCCCCTCTCTTATACTCAAAAGGCTAGGTCCAAGAATTTAGAATTGTCCAGGAAATCCCCTTCTTGTACTAAGGAAGCTAGTCTAAGAGCTCAGCATTGTCCAGAATATCCCCCTTCTTTTACAGAGGAGGCTAGGTTCAAGAGCTTAGCATTATCCAGGAAATCTCCCCTTTTATCTAGGAGGCAGGAACAAGTAACTTCATCCTTTCCTTGAGTTTTGTGATTAAGGGCCCTGAAACTGCATCTTACTTCCACTTCTTGGGTCAAAGGAGAGCTTGTTCAAGTTATAATGTTCCTCTGCCTCTCCAAAGTTGCCATGAGGGGCTCTCTTAGGATAGGAGACAGGCTGTATGAATGAATAAGCATTTCCCTCCCCTGGTATCTAGGTTGACTCAACTCTACTGTAGTACTCTCTCTCTCTTACTGGCCAAATCTCTAACTCAAAATTCCCACCTCCTTTTTTAAGGCCCAATATAAAGGACTGGCTCCAATCCACACTAGTTTGGGCCAAGTAAGCCATAATTAGTTCCTCCAAGAGAAATGAATGAGTTGATAAGTACCCAAGCCAAGAACATGTCCCCATTCCTCTTAACAAAGTACCTTTGAAAACTATGGCTTGGGGAAAATACCAATTATGGTATAGAGGATGTCATAAAAAATAGATAATTTTGAATTATTTGAATTAAATGCATAACATTTAGAAGCTTTTTCAAAAACAAAATCAATGCAGCTAAGAAGGGAGAATTTCCATTGGTTAAAAAATATTTGCTTAAAATATCTCTGATAAAAGTATGAAATCAAGATACATAGGGAACTAACACAAATAGAGGATGAAAAAACCATTCCCCAACAGAAAAGTATTCAAAAGGTATTAACAAGTTTTTTTTTTCAACAAAATGTTGTTGAAAATTGCTGTTTTCAACAGCAATGTTCTAGTCAAGGGATACAGAGGACTAAATGAAACAATCTCTGATGTACCATAACTTGCATTAAATTCTTCTGGGATCAAGGGAAAATATATACAAAGATGAAATAGGAAAATTGGAAAAGTTATTATCTACAATGGGATAAATAGGTACAATTATTTTCATCTAACAGAGTCCATAGGACTTGAGCATTATAGTGCCTGGTGTCCATTTGGTCAATTAGTATATATTCCTTGATGTCTCTTAATTAGGGTCAGATCTTGAGAGAGCAAATCATTTGTCAAGACTTTCTTAGACAAATGGAAAAAGAGCGTGAAGTGATAAGGACTCTATAAATTATATCTTTTTTTTTCCCATGATAAAATGATATCTCTCCACATTCATAGTCAAGGAAAATGCCCACCCTTAAGTTGATCACACTAATATGGTGGCATTTTCTATGGACTTGGGAATATAGATTGCCAAAAAACTGATAATATAAACAAAAATAAAGAAAGCAAAAGTAATTCAATACAGATGCTCACACAGCCAGATAAACACTGAATTAAATGAGATAGCATCATGTAACTTGTAAAACTTAATATTCACCAGACTATCTAGTGGAGGGTGGCAGAAGCTGATGATTCAAATATCCACTCATGACTTGAAAGCAAAAAATCCTGATCATGAATGCTCGTATCTCTAATTGCTTGTGACATAGGCTCTCATGTATCAAGCAAGGTATGACTATATTTTATATCCTCTTTTGTTAATCTGGGCAATTTGTGTTTTTGTAAATATTCATACATTTTGCTTAGATTATTAGATTTATTGGCATTAATTGGGCAAAATAGCTCCTAATTATTGCTTTAATTTCCTCTTCATTGGTGATAAATTCACACTTTTTTTTTTAAACCCTTACCTTCTGTCTTGGAGCCAATACTGTGTATTGGCTCTTGGCTCCAATACAGAAGAGTGGTAAGGGTAAGCAATGAGGGTCAAGTGACTTGCCCAGGGTCACACAGCTGGGAAGTGTCTGAGGTCAGATTTGAACCTAGGACCTCCCATCTCTAGGCCTGGCTCTCAATCCACTGAGCTACCCAGCTGCCCCCCACTCTTCATTTTTTCATACTAAGTATTGATTTTCTTCTTTCCTTTTTTTAATCAAGTTAACCAATGCTCTTTTTTTTTGTTTTCATAAAACCAATTCCTTGACTTGTTTATTAGTTCAATGATACTCTTACTTTCAATTTTATTAATTTCTCTTTTATTTTTAGGTTTTCCAATTCAGTCTTCATTTGGGGATTTTAAGTTTGTCCTTTTTCTAGGTTTTTTTTTTAGTTGTATGCCCTATTCACTGATCTGCTCTTTTTCTATTGTATTGAAGTAAGTATTTAGAGATATAAACATTTCCCTAAGTATTATTTTGGTTGTATCCCATAAATTTTGATATGTTGTCACCTCATTGTCATTCTTATTAATGAAATTATTGTTTCTATAATTTGTCCTGTGACCCATCCCTTTTTTTAGCATTAGATTGTTTACCTTCTGATTTTTTGTCTTTTCATGGTCCCTTAATGATTATAATTTGTATTGAGTTATGATCTGAGAAAGATGCATTCATTATTTCTACTTTTCTGCCTTTGGTTATAAAGTTTTTATCTAATTCATGGTCAGTTTTTATGCAAGTGTCAGTTACTACTGAAAAGAAGGTATATTTCTTTCTATTCCCATTCAATTTTCTCCAGAGAGCTATTAATTCTACATTTTCTAAAATTTCACTATACTACCTTTACTGCTTTTCTGTTTATTTTTTGGTTTGACTAATCTAGATGATCTAAAGGGGAGAAGTTGAGGTCCCCTACTAGTAGAGTTTTACTATGTATTTTCTCCTAAAGTTCACTTAATTTCTCCTTTAAAAATCTGGAGGTATATTTAGTGCATATATGTTTAATATAGATTGTCTTCATTGTCTACAACACATTTTAGCAAGATGTAATTTCTTCCCTTATCTCTTTTAATCAGATCTATTGTTGCTTTATCTTTGAGATCACAATTGCTACTCTTGCTTTTTTTTTAAACTTCTGATGGTACACAATCATTTCTGCACCAGTCCCTTACCTTGACTTTATTATGTGTGTCCTCCTGCCTTAAATGCATTTCTTGTAAACAAAATATCGAAGGATCCCAGTTTTTAATCCACTCTGCTTATCTGCTCTCATTTTATGGATGAGTTCATCCTATTTACATTCATAGTTAGTATTCCCCTCCATCTTATTTTCCCCTTTTGATCCTGCTCTTCTCTCACTTAGTCCTTCCTCACAAGTGCTTTGCTTTTAATCACCACCTTCTACTTCCTCTTCCTTTTTATTACCCCCCCCCCACCTTTTTGTATTCCCTTCCTACTTCTCTCTAGGATAAGATAGAATTCTATAACCAGATGAATATGGTGGTTATTCTCTCTCTGAGCCAATTATGATGAGAGTATGTTTTAAGCATTGTCCATCACCACCTTCACCCTCCTCTCCACTGTAATAGTTTTTCACACTTCTTTAGGATGAGATAATTTATCCCATTCTGCCCCCTCCCTTCCTTTTTCTTAGTACAATCCTTTTTTTAACCCCTTGATTTTTTTTACCTATCCTAAACAACTTACTCCCACACCTTCTGTCTATATATATTCCTTCTAACTGCTTTAATATTGTTAAAAAATTTTTTTAAGAATTACAAATATCTTTACATATAAGAATACATAAGGGGGCAGCTGGGTGGCTCAGTGGATTGAAAGCCAGGCCTAGCGAATTGGAGTCATAGGTTCAAATCTGGCCTCAGATACTTCCTAGTTGTGTGAACTTGGGCAAGTCACTTGACCTCCATTGCCAGCCCTTACCACTCTGCTGCCTTAGAAACAATACATAGTATTAATTCTAATTAATAAGAAGGTAAGGGTTAAAGAAAAAGAATATCTATAATTTGACCTTATTGAATCCCTTAAATTTTCTTTTTCTTATCTGCCTTTTTAGACTTCTCTTGGGTCTTGTATTCAGACATCAGATTTTCTGATTAGATCTAGCATTTTCATCAGAAAGGCTTGGAAATCTTCCATTTTATTAAATGATCATTTTCCCCCTGAAAGAATATACTCAATTTTGCTCAGTAGGTGATTCTGGGTTGTAAACCTAGATTTTTTTGCCTTCTGGATTATCATATTTCAAGCCTTCCAGTCCTTTAAGATGGAGGTTGCTAAGACCTGTGTAATCCTGCCTGTAGCTCCATGACATTTGAATTATTTCTTTCTGCTGCTTGCAGTATTTTTCCCTTGGCTTGGGGCACCTTGAATTTAGCTATAATATTTCTGGGAGTTGTCATTTGGGGATTTATTTCTAGAAGTGATCTGTGGATTTTTTCCCAATTTCTATTTTACTTTGTTCAAGAATATTGGGGCAGTTTTCTTTGAAAATTTCTCATATTATGATGTCCAGGTTTTTTTGCAGGGGGAGAGGGGAAAAATCACAGCTTTCAGATAGTCAAATATTTCTTAAATTATTTCCTGGATTTATTTCCCAGATCAGTTGTTTTTTCCAATGAAATGTTTCATGTTTTGTTCTGGTTTTTTTCATTCTTTTAATTTTGCTTTATTGTGTCCTGCTGTCTCAAGAAGTCACTAGTTTCTAGTCACCCAATTTCTAATTTTTAAGAAATTATTTTCTTCCATGAGCTTTTGAACTTCTTTTTCCATTTGACCAATTCTGCTGTTATATTCTTCTTGCAGTGATTTCATTTCTCATCCCCATTTTTCCTCTCCCTCTCTTAATTGATTAAAAAAATTTTTTGAGCTCTTCCAGAGTCTAAGACCATATTTTTTCTCTGAAGTTTTCATGTGTTTGCTTTGCCTTTGCTCTCCTCTTCTGTGTCTATGCGTTGTTCTTTGTCTCCATAAAAGGTTCTATGGTTAAATTTTTTTTTTAAATGTCTGCCCATTTTCCCAGCCTTTTTCTTGACTTTCACTTATATTTTAAGGATGGGCTGTATTCTCAGGGTAGAGTGAACACTCCCTTAGAATTCAGTCTTTCCTTGCTATTATTATTCTTAGGTATATTTCTGTGTTTCTTCCAGTTTCAGTTCTTCTAACACATAGTGTGATGGCCTGTGGACTAGGAACTCTGAAAGCCACTGCTGACTCAATCACTTTGAGACTGCTAAAGGCTTGCCGAGCTCAGAGTACTGTGAGCTGCCCTATAGTCAGAGTCTAGCCTCACACTTGGTTTGGGGCGTTTGGTCTTAAACTGGGCTTGATCAGATCATGCACATTCTGGATTGCCTTTCTCTGGGGTTTGTAATTTCCCTTGAGTTTGTATAGGGGCTGATCCTTGGTCTGGGCTTAAACAGGCCAGGACCACTGCTGACTGCCTTGTATTAGGGTTCATGTCTTCACTACAAACTTGGACTGGGGCTCCTACCCAAATCAGGCTTGCTGCATAGACTGCCATGCACTAGAATTTAGAACCTCACTGGAGACTTGGCTGGGACTTGGAATTTTAGGGGGGGGGGGTGTAGGATTGCACTGCTATTGGTTTAGGCAGGGTCACAGGGTCTCTAATTTGGTTTGGGCCCAGGTTCAAAACCTGGAAGAGTAGATGTGGGGTGGAGTGGGCTTGCTGTTGGCTTGTCCCAGTACTCTTTGAGGCTGTCTCCTGTGGGCTGTGCTCCACTCTCACCCCACTCTCTCTCTGCCTACCTTTCCAGTTGTTCTCTACATGAAAGTTGCTTCACTCTGTCTCCTTGTTGGTTCTTTCACTCCAGTATTCATTTTGAGGTTTTATTTTAAGATTTGTTGGAGAGGATTCTCATAGTGGTTTGAGCTTTTCCTGCTTCTACTCTTTCGTCTTGGCTCTGCCCCTGGAAGGCAAGTCTATCTTTAAAAAAATTAGGGGCAGCTGGGTAGCTCAGTGGAGTGAGAGTCAGGCCTAGAGACGGGAGGTCCTAGGTTCAAACCCAGCCTCAGACACTTCCCAGCTGTGTGACCCTGGGCAAGTCACTTGACCCCCATTGCCCACCCTTACCACTCTTCCACCTATGAGACAATACACCGAAGTACAAGGGTTTAAAAAAAAATATTTTGATTCCTCCTTAGTAGAAACTCCCTACATCACCTTTATATTTAGATTAAGGTGAGTAAAAGTCTTTCAATTCCAATAATGTCCCTGGGAGCAAGTACCAAGATCTCAAAGATTTACTTTGCCGTAATGGAGAGACAAAGTGAGCTAGGTGGCACAGCTGATAGAGTGCTAGACCTGGCATCAGGAAAACTCATTTTCCTGAGTTCAAATCTGTCCTCAGACACTTACTAGCTGTGTGGTCCTGGGCAGATTACTTAGCCCAGTTTGCCAAAGTTTTTTCATCAGTAAAATGAGGGGGAGAAAGAGATGGCAAACTACTCCAGGATCTCTGCCAAGAAAACCCCAAATGGGGTCCTGAAGAATTGAACCTGCTGAACAACTGGAGGGACAGAGGTGTGTAAATGGAATTAGCTCACCCCCCCCCCATTCATAGTTAAAACTCTAGCCACCAGAGATGTCATCCCCACCTCCCTTAGTGGGGAGGGGAGATGAGTTACCCACACGTGACAATAAGTAAAAAATCAAGAACAAGGGACTGCCCTTGGGGCAGTCCAAAACAGTGTTGAGGCTGCCATTTGTCCATTTGAATTAGAGGTGGACCTCCAGGAAGTGTGACGAGAGCTGCTGTCTTTCAAATATGATGGTAACTTCCTGTTGGGGGAGTTCCTGCTTTGAACTTGGTGCTGAAGGATCTCTACTGAGACCTCAGGCAGCTTCCCCTCTGAATTGTCACATGGGTAAGTTAGGCTGACTTCCTTTCGCCTACCTTGGCGTTTCTAGAGTCTCTACCTCAAGGAAGCTTCTTTGCCTTTCTAATTGCTAAGGCCTTGTGGCTAGTAGCCTAGCTTAATTAATCTCTTAACTCTCACCGGGTCCATACCTCTGCTGGTCCGGACCAGAGTTTTTCTCTCTCTCTTTCCCTACCTTCAACCTTCCTAATTGTAAATAAACTATCATAAAAGCCATCCTGACTTGGGTCTATTTTTAATTATGGAATCAATCTAATTCTGATTGATTCCTGGCGACCACACCTCATATATATATATATATATATATATATATAAATTTGCTTCTTACAGAGGGTAGCTGGAGACTCCTATACCTACACTCAAATTCCTGTCTTTATATTAGTAAATCAGCATATTTTCACCAGATGGTTTTAAAATTCAGAAACTATATGTTAAGTATTTCCTAAACATTAAAGTACTGAATTAATGGCAGTTAGGTAGCTCAGTAGATAGAATGCTAGGCCTGGAGCTAGGAAGGCCTGAATTCAAATCCAGTCTCAGACACTTACTAGCTAGGCAAATCATTTAAACTTTCTTTGCCTTAATCTACTGAAAAAGGAAATGATACATCACTCCAGTTCTTTGCCAAAAAAATCCATGGGCAGTATTGGCATGCTGTGCATTACCACATCCACGAGGTCATGAAGAATCAGACCTGACTGAACATCTGAGCAACAATCTAGAATTAAAAAAAAACTATTGGAATTAGTGATTGGGCAATCTTTTTTTTTTTAGCTTCCTATTTTATTATCTTAAAAATTATTTATTTACTCACTTTTTATTACATTTGAATACCTATTTTCTTCCCTCCCTCCCTAACCCATACTAGAGAAGACTAACATTTGACACAGATATATAGATATATAAAAATATACAATGTATAGTTCCATTTATGAGTTCTTTCTTTGGAAATGGATAGCATCTTCCTTCATAGGTCCTTTGTGGTTGATTTGAATATTCTTATAACTCAAAATAGCTTGATCATTCACAATGACTCTTCAAACAACATTGCTATTATTGTATACAATGTTCTCTGTTCTCTTGATTCAGCTCCTTTCACTCTTCATTATTTCATACAAGTCTTTCCATGTTTTTCTAAAATCAATCTGCTCATTATTTCTTACAGCGCAGTAGTATTCCATCACAATCATATGTCACAGTTTACTCAGCCATTCCCCAATTGATGGGCATCCCTGAGTAGTCATTTAAAAGAGTAATTTCCATCACTGCTTTTAAATGTCATGGACTATGCCTAATGACAAATAAAATGTTTGTTCTAACAGAGAGTATCTTTTGGCCTTTGTTGGCCAAAAGCCAACTATGGAATTAAGTAGGAGAGAGACATACCTGAGAAGAGCCACAAGGGAGAACAAAGTCTAGTAACGACTTCTGGAAGTACCTGGGAAGTACCAGGGGAGCAATACCACTGGAGTCATACCAATGGCAAAGGGTAATGAGCAATCAATAGAAAATAGCCCTTTAAAAATCCTCTACAGGGGAATAATAGCACCTGCCTCTATACAGGCTGAAAATAACTGAAATTTACATAGAACTTTGGTATAGAATTCATTTGGGGGTGGGGGATGGGGATTCTGTTGCATTTATAAGGATTCTATTTTGTTTCCAAGGACTCTATTGTTTTCAATCCTACTGTGAAAGGGAATTTAAAACTCACTTTGTTTATTTTAACTTAATCAAGAACTTGGAGTGCCCCTCCTTTCACACTTAGACACTAGAAGATCCTTTTACAAGAAAGCTCACACCTTCAGAGAAAGGAAGTCCACACTCTCAAGAGATAGGATGTGGATCCCACAGACACTGTCCCCTGAGCAGTGCCAGGCAAATTAAGAAACTGTGATTGGTTCTGTGATGTGAAAGGGAGAGCTAATGGGTGGAGAAAACTGCATATAAGGGGGAGCCTCTGAGACTGGGGAGTCTTTTGCAGCTTAACCTGGTGTGAGCATGGGAGGTCTTTTGAGCAGCTCAGTCTGGTGCGGCCCAGCCTGGTGTGCATTGGAGACTTTTTTGTGGCTCAGCCTCTTTGGCATTTTTTTTGCTTTGGTCTTTTGCTTTGGTGATATGCTTGGTTGGAGACACTCTGGTGGGCTAGTGAAGAGATTACCATGACTCCTGGTTGGAGATCAGAACCTGAGGAAGCCTTTGTTGGAGTTGAGCTGGATTTCTTCAGCCTGGCAATTATAGGGTATTTAGCTAGGCAACATTTTCTATCTCCTTTCTACATTTCCCTCTCTTTACTGTCTCTACTTTTCTGTAATAAAGCTACTAACAGCCTCATAATTTTAATTTTAATTATTACTATTGGCAACCACACCTTTTTAAACTATTACAGCTCTCTATATTCTTAGAAGGGAAATTACAGTTACTGGACAAGTAGTTGTGAGGAAATGACATCAGGACATAAAAGCTAGGGTCCAAAGAAATGAAAATTTTTCCAAATTACAGTGGAGCCATTTATATCCTGAGAGTCTTTGACACAAGGGTTACACATATATGAAGGTTATTCAAACATCCTAGCACAGGTTTAAGGCACTCAACCTCATTGACATCACAGATTTGTAAATACTAAACACACCTCTACTCCTGATGGTCTGGAGTCATTCCCCTTCAGGCCAATGTCTTCTCAACCATCATTAATTCAGTTATTTGTTACCTTGGGATAATCTTCTTGACAACCTAACCAACTTCTTTCTCTTCAGTCCTAGGTTGAGTTATCACCATTAGCCTTCTGAGGCAGTATGTTATATTAGAATTAATGCTGGAAATGAAGTCAGAGATGTACTGACTTTAAGTTACAGTTCTGTCAATTACTAGCTTACAAATCACATTCATTTTTCTCTGAGCCTCAGTTTTCTCATTTGTGAAAATAGGGGGCTGGATCATACATTTTCTAATTTCTTTTTCAGAATTTAGAGTCCAACGCTACCCACATTCAGAGGAAGAACTGCAGGAGTGGAAACACAGAAGAAAAAAAACTGCTTGAACACATGGGTTGATGCGGACATGATTGGGGATGTAGACTCGAAATGATCACATCAATGTAACTATCAATAATATGGAAATAAGTCTTGATCGATGACACATGTTAAAACCAGTGGAAATGCGTGTTGGCTATGGGGGGGGGGGTGAAGGGGAAAGTAAAAACATGAATCATGGAACCATGGAAAATTTTTCTAAAAAATAAAATATTTTTTAAAAAAAAGAATTTAGAGTTCAGGATTTTCTCTCCCACTATAAGCATTGATTCTTCCCTACTCTGATAACATAATTTCTGGTAACTATTCTGGATAAGCCACTGAATCTTGTCACTTAAAATAAATATAACTAAAAACAAAAAAGAAAACAAGAAACCTCATCTCCAGATGAATTTCCAACATATATAGGACTTTTCCGAAGAGATTTGGCACTGGGAACCAATTGGAAATCAGCCTCTCACTCTCTAGTGAAAATTTAAGCAGTCTTGATGAACATTTAAGATATAAAGTGATCTCCTGCCTCCTGTGCTCATATAGAATAACTGTTCTTGGGAGTTGATCCAAACTGCTCAATATCTCTTTTTAATTCATTATATCTCTACCTAAAGCTTACTCTGGAAAAATCTATAAAAGTCCAAATCAACCTGGGAACAAAACTGAAAAGAGAAAAGCTAAAGATGTGATTGGCTTTCTATCCTACTTCCCACCAGCAACTGTAATTACCATTTTCATTCAGCTTTGCATAGTGCCTTAAAGTTTGCAAAGCACAATAACCAATGAAATAGGCAAATTAGGGACTATCATCAATTTACTTGACATATTAAGTGCTTTGCAAATTCTTTTTTAAAAAAACATTTTATTTTCCCAATTACGTGTAATAACAATTTTTAACTTGTTTTCCAAAATTATAAGATCCAAATTATCTCCCCTCATTTCCCTCCCTCTTCCCGGAGCTGGTAAACTGTTTTGCAAATTCTAAAACACTATGTAAAAGCTAACTATTTTTAATATATCAATAATAATAAAATATCCATGCCATTGACTCTACCATCAGGAAATGGGTCTGGTCCCAGTAAGCAGCCATGCCCAGTCCTTGCTGCTACCACTGTTGCCACTGGCACATCTGAACTGAAGTTTTAAAATGTCATTTCTTTGTTAGCTGAAAGAAGATGGATAAGATCAAAGCAATACACATGTATAACTATACCTGCAGAGCTGAAAATAGTTGGATGATACTGCTTTGCTAAATGCATTTATCCAGATGGCAATAGACTTCAACAAAAAAAAAAGGACATCTATAAGAACAATCACTTGGATATTAAACTGCTGCGAAGGTTCTTCAGCAAAAACTAAGAAGGATTATCTCACATCATGGCAAATCAAAATGCAAAGACAAGAACAATGACTTATCACTAATGAGGATCATGTGTGAACACTGAACTCAGTAATAATGAGTATTCTAGACATGAGTTTGCATTGGCAAATGGGGTCAGATGGGAGCCTTCAGTCTTCTGCCTCATCTGTGAGTTTGCCTTCTGTCAAAAAGGCATCCAAAATATTTAGGAAGAAAAAGGATAACAAATAAAAATAAAAAGATCTTAATGGCGGGGTGGATGGAAACACAAGTATTGAAAGTATACATTCTGAAACATACTGATAAGAACACAGTTTTCTCCACATATTAACAAAGAAACAACCATCAACAGCAAACAAAGTGGAGATTTTATGGGGCGTGCTTTGTGACTTTTATGGCATTCTAAGGAAAGATTTCTTGATATAATGACTTGTCATCATAGATCTTATGTGGATTGCTTAGGATAGTATCTGCAAATTGAAGTCTCACATATTCATTTGTTATTAAGTGATCACATATTGATGGAAAAATAGGAAGAATTTAGGTATGGATGGTGGCTCATTGCAGACCCTTTCTGTAGGTGCTGCCTATCCAGACTGTGGATATGCTGCTACAGCATTTGGCTGTGCCAGCTGTCCAAAATGAACTTGTGGACGTGAAGACTGTGGAACAGAGTTCTGCTACCATTGTAAACAGATTTGGCATCCAAATCAGACTTGTGATGGAAAAAGCCCCAAAATTACATCTGAGAACAATTCTTCTTCCATTAGTTATAGCCAAGAGTCTGGAGTAGCATCTGATGCTATAAAACCATGTCCATGATGTGCTGCACACATAATAAAGAGAGATGATGGAAGTGGCAATCACATGACATGTGCTATCTGTGGCTGTGAGTTTTGTTGGCTGTTTATGAAAGATCTCAGATTTACATTATTTAAGCCCATCATGATGTGCTTTGGGGGGAAAGAAGCCTTGGAGCCATAAGAAGAAAATACTGTGGCAGCTAGGAACACTCATTGATGCTCCTGTAGGAATTGCTTTAATAGCTGCCCTTGCTATTCCAACAATGATGATTGGAATCCTTGTGTATGGTGAATGTAAGATTCATAATCTATATGAAGGCAAGGATACTTCAAAAATGGAATTTGGCCATAGCAGGAGGTGTAGTATCACAGTAACAGGTCTATAATAGTATCTCCAGTTGTAGGGACAGTAACTGTAGGCATTGGTGTTCCTGTTATGTTGCCTTATGTTTATGGAATTGTTCCAATATTTCTCTGTCAAAGTGGAGGTTGTAGAATGTCAGCAAGCAATGGAAAGGGAGTCAAGATTGAATTTGATGATGAAAATGACGTAAATATTGATAGAATGAATATAGCAGTAGATGCAACTCAAGTAGCAGAAGCATGTCATAACCCTAACACCAGAGAAGGCAGTGTTGGTGGGCTCAATGGTAGTTTGAGTGCAAATGGAAGCCACATGGATAGAATAGGAATTATTTGAGACAACTCCAATGGAACAGCCAGCACTATGGCACTAGCTGGAGCTTTAACAGTGTTTAACAGTGAGTCTATCAGGAAGTGCAATGGTCAACTATTTTAACTAAATGTAAATACAAGCAAGTGTACAGAAAGAAAGGTACAGTCTAAGGGGAGAATCCTACACCATCAGTACTGAAACAATGGCAGGATCCATCCTGAATTCCTACATCTATCCCTACAAAGAAGGCAATAATATGGAGGAACAAGCCGATATTGAATCAAAACAAATCAAATTCTAACACAATAGTGGAAGCAGTAGTGTGGAGTTTGGTGGAAGTGCTTCTGACTGTGGTCATGCTAGTGGCATGCCAGAAGGTAAATCCAGTGCCTCCAAATGGTCCAAAGAAACAGCAAGCAAAAAACCTAAAAGTAAGTTGAAGAAAAAGAGTAGCAGGGGGCAGCTGGGTAGCTCAGTGGAGTGAGAGTCAGGCCTAGAGCTAGGAGGTCCTAGGTTCAAACCCGGCCTCAGCCACTTCCCAGCTGTGTGACCCTGGGCAAGTCATTTGACCCCCATTGCCCACCCTTACCAATCTTCCACCTATGAGACAATACACCGAAGTACAAGGGTTTAAAAAAAAAAGAGTAGCAGGAAGATAAATGAGACCAGAGAGGACATGGATGCACAGCTATTAGAGCAACAGATCACAAACTCCAGTGAATTTGACTCACCATCTCTCAGTGGCAGCATTCCATCTGAAGCCAACTCCCACTCAAGTCATTTCTCTGAATTTAGTTGCTTTGACTTGGAAATCTTGAAATCTTGCTGTAGTCATGGCTCCAGTGATTATCCCATGCATTTTGCTACTGTTAGCTTTCTTCCTGGGGTGGAAAATGACCACCTGGAAAACTCTCCCCATCCAACTGGCATTCCTGTCTGTCCTGTCCTGACAACCTCTGCTAAAGTTCCATCGTCGAGTCGTATTACTGAAGAGCGTGAGAACAGTGTGAAAACAGCCAATGCAGATCTCTGTTTGAAACAAATAACAATGATTCACAACAGATTATGGAATTAAATACAATTCAGACTGAAATTTAGATCTGTGAGTGCTGCAAGATATTTACCACTGAACAGCCCTATCTGAAGCTGGTTGAACTACCTGTGTCTACTGTAAGTTTCAAGTTACCAGCAGAAGCCAAGTTTCATAAAAAAGATGCAATAACATTTTATATGTAACAAGGCAAAATGATTAATATGGATCTTAGTTTCCAAACTCTTATGAAGTAAAGGGAAAAAGCTTTAAATGTACTTTACAACAGGACAATAAACCATAAAAATAAAGCTAATGTTTTGTATATTTGTTACAAAACTTTACTTTAAAATATATACTTGTGGGGGCAGCTGGGTAGCTCAGTGGATTGAGAGCCAGGCCTAGAGACGGGAGGTCCTAGGTTCAAATCCGGCCTCAGACACTTCCCAACTGTGTGACCCTGGGCAAGTCACTTGACCCCCATTGCCTGCCCTTACCACTCTTCCACCTATCAGTCAATACACAGAAGTTAAGGGTTTAAAATACAAAAAAAAAAAAAAATTAAAAAAAAATATATATACTTGTATATGCAGATAGGAATTTGGCTCAATTTATAATGGATATATAAAATACTAATGTACTTCGACAATATTCTCATGAGAACCTGAGACTTTCTGATAAATGGGTATTGGCAATTTATAAAAACCACTAAGGGAAATTGTTTAAAAGAAACACAAGTTTCCCAGCATCCTTGCAAGTTTTCTATAATAACTGATGTCCTTTATAACATTTCTTCTCATAATTCTTAATTTTTTCCCCTTCTGGGATAAATAATATTATGGATATATGAGCTTAATTCAGCCCATTTTCTACTATTTGGACACATGTATCCTTGGAGCAATGTTATGTATTTTTTTTCACAACTTTGTAATTTTTGCACAACTTTGAAATAAACATGGTATGTTTTATATCTTGTAAGTGTTTATAGAATTTTGCTAAAAACAGTAATTAAGTAGACAGACAAAAACAAATAATTATAAGACATACACAAAATGTAAAATAAGACTCCACTGGTTTATAAGCATTTTAAAGAGATAGTTACTTTTTTTCATCAAGGGGAAGAATGCATCCCACTGATTCTCGATACCTTTGCAATAGACTGGGTTGTAAATGTGTACTTGTTTGAGGATTTAATGTGTTGTTTTCCAGAACTTCCTCTGTGGCCACCTTGGATTAGAAATAAAAACTACAAATCACAAAATGATTGTGGTTGATAGGGAAACACATGATTCTTATTACTGTTGCTGCTGAAAAAGACTCACTCAGGCTTTAGTGGACAACTTTTATATAACAGCAGTTTGCAAAACACATGCCCATCTCCAAACATTGAATCAGAGTTCAGTGCAGTGCTGGCAAAGGGATAAAAAAGAGTTTCCGAATGTGGCCAGTTTTATTCCCTTTAACTTTTGCCTACAAAAGAAGCCTACACTATTAACTTGCTTGTCTAATTCACTAAAATGCAAAGTTAATGATTCCAAAAAAAATAGAAGGAAACATGTTCTGTCTTCTATGTTTCTTGTAAGTATTGCCATTAAGGTACTACTAAGAGTTTTGGTTTGGCAAAAAGAAAACTGCCATGGGCTACGGTTCCTTTCCATGACTCTACTTTACCAGTTCCACTAATATGCTTATAATACTAGTGACAGCTATGTTATTTGATAATTCTTGTTATGATACTTGTGTATTTGTTTGCAATCCAATTTTGCTTGAGAATATGAGTGTAAACTGCCTATCTGAAATAAATGCATAATAACAGCAAAATATAGAGAACAATACTTAATAATAATGATAGCTAACAATTTGTTAGCATCTACAATGTGCCAGGAACTATACTGAACACTTTTTTGTTTGATCTTTACAACAACCCTGGAAGGTTGTCATATTCCCATTTTACAGATGAGGAAATTGAAGCAAATAGAGGTTAAGTGGCTTGCCCAGAGTCACACTAGTAAGTTTCTGAAGTCAGATTTGAACTCAGGTCTCCCTGACCCTAGTCTGGGACTCTGTCCTCTAAATATAGACAAATGCTCCCAGCACCCAGAAGAAAATAATCTTCCACTTCAAAATCCAAAATATCCTCTTTCATTACAATTCTAGTGGCTACCTAGTCCAACCACCAACCTGAGTATGCATCCCCTCTATAGTATCCCAACAAATGATTGTCCAACTTTTGCTCGAATACAAGTGATGGTGAAATCACTATCTACTATCTACTAAGATAGTGAAACCATTATTGATATTTACATTATATTGAGCTGGAAATTGCCTCTATTGCTTCTAACCCTCAATGTCATTTCTGCTCTCTGAGGCCTAATCCTTTTTCCATTGGATTTTCATTATCAATGGAGAGATTTAAAGGGGTCTGTGAACACAGATGAGAAAAAAAAGTTGCATCTTTATTTTTACTAAGCTCCAACTGAAAATTTAGTATTTCCTTCATTTCTGAAGATAAATAACACAACCATTATTTTGAGAAGAGTTCCCCTCTCTACCACAAATCCTTTCCCTAGAATGAACATTCCAAAGTCCTTCAATTCATCTGCCTTTCACAGTGTCAAGTTCCCTTTCCAGACTGGCTGCTCTTCTCTGTTCCAGCTTGACAATGACCCTTTGAAAATGTCATACCCTCATACCCTTTCTTTCCTTTTTTTTTCCTTTTAAACCCTTGCCTCCCATCATGGAATCAATGTTATGTATTGGCTCCACTGATCCATCCAGCTGAACCCAATCCCATGACATTTCAAGATTCACCAAAAAAAAAAAAAAAAAGGACTGTGTCAAAAAATAAACAAAAACAAAAAACTCAAGATGTAGTCTCACATTGACTTTTTTGGGCTGCCATGTCACAGTACTTAGGATTTTTTTATTTATCCCTTGTGGGAAACCAATAAGAGAAACAGAGTCTGAAATAGATAAAAATCTGAGACTCCTCTTTTGAACCCTTTTGTGATCCTTGTGATTGCTTGTTGAAAAGTATTGTGGCCTTATTGAAAAGCTTTAAGTTCCTAGCAAACCAACAGTTAAGAGGTTAACATTCTTCCCCTTTGGTCAGAAATCAGCCAAGGCCAAAACCTTAGTTTAGCTGGGGCATTTGCCCCTGAGAAAAGTATTCTCAGACTTAGCTTGCTGATAATCATGCAGCCAAAAGTCCAACCTGGTTCTTATCTTCATCTTGAAGTTTCTGAGTTTCTTTTTTTTTTTTTTAAACCCTTAACTTCTGTGTATTGGCTCCTAGGTGGTAGAGTGGTAAGGATGGGCAATGGGGGTCAAGTGACCTGCCCAGGGTCACACAGCTGGGAAGTGTCTGAGGCTGGATTTGAACCTAGGACCTCCCGTCTCTAGGTCTGACTCTCAATCCACTGAGCTACCCACCTGCCCCAAAGTTTCTGAGTTTCTATGTCTTGGCTAAACTCATTGCAATGTCTATGGAGCTGTAAAACTCTCTGTGTTTGTAGGTGAAAGGGAGTTTGAATTTTCATATATAATAAACTTGTGACTCAATGGCACTTTGAAGAAGCAGCTATGAGTTAACAGTCAAGATCGTCTCCTGTGTCCCGTTACTTCCTTATCAACTAAACTTTCTTTATGAAATTATCTGGAGATGACAAAAAGATCTCGAGAATCCCTGTTACATTTTATCATAATAAAATTGTCCCATCGTGGCCTTTCTAAATCACAATTTTCCCATTTAATCAAAAAGGAACATTGAGAACCCACTGTGTTCCAAGTCATGGGAATACAAAGATAAAAGTGTCCTAGAAGAGATTACAATCAAATGGGGAATGAGGAGAGGAAATTATATATACTTATTCAATATATTAACTGTCATCCCAAGCTTCAAGTCATCTGAAAAATGGTAAGCATCATTTCCCCATGGTGGGGCCCTAGAGGACACAGAAGAGGAAGTCTCCCTGACTGGGAAAACCCTGGAGAAGTAGACCACAACAACATCTGGGCCAAGGGGACAAGAGACACAGAAGGGCTGGGGCCAAATGAAGCATGAGGGATGAGCAAAAACAACCCAATACTCTACTCAGAGACACCTCACCATGGAGTCCTGACCAGAAATGCCAGTGTTCTGAGCACAGACTCAATCAAGGGAATTGTTTGCTAGGAACCCGGGTCACGGAAGTTAGAACCAAACAACACCTGACTACTCTATCCAAGAGTGTGTGGGAGGTGGTAGAGGCTGACCTTGGCACTAAATCTCAAATAATAAACTGAAGCTAGAGATAAAAGTAAACAGAAGATAACTAATATGATAAAGAAATATGATGGGGTGCCTATGTAACTTAATGGATAAAGTGCCAGGCCTACAGTTGGGAGGATCTGGGTTCAAATCTGTGCTCAGACATTTCCTAGCTATGTGACCCTGGGCCCAGTCATATAACTCCCATTGCCTAGCCTTTACTGCTCTTCTGCCTTGAAACAAATACTTACTATTGCATGTAAAACCCAGTGGAATTGCTCATTGACTATGGGAGGAGGGGTGGGAAGAAAAGAGGAAAAGAACATGAATCATGTAACCATGCAAAAATATTCTAAATTAATTAATAAAATAAACTTAATAAAAAAAATACTTAGTATTGATTCTAAGACAGAAGGTAAGGTTTAAAAAAATGTGAAGAGGGAGATTATAAAAGTAGTGAAATTTATCCAGGAAAGACTTAGAAGAATTAATAGCTTAGAAAGAAAAGGTAGTCAATCTCACACAAGAAAACTTCCCTGAAAATTAGGATGGATCAAACATAAATCAATCACTCTGTGGGACAACAGAAAAGATTAGTACAAAATCAAATGATTAAAAAAGAAGGAGCAAATGTATGTTCTATCAAAAACTATTTGCCTAGAAAACAGATCAAGAAGTGACCTGAAAATCATGACCTAATTTGATGAGCATGTTGTACAACATATGTAGTAAATGTTTGTTAAATCAAATTGAAATCCCAAATGTATGTCTATATAGGAGTAATTAGCAAAAATAATGAACAGAACAGAGACAAATACAAATTCCCACAAGCTGACACAGACTCTTTAATTAGCGTTTTTTTTTTTGTTTGCCTTTCAACCAGTTCTGAATCGCATAACCATTATCATTCCACCCACAACTCTCCATTCCAATACTGATTAGTGATTGCTGGACTCCAGGACTATCTGTAGAGAGTAGAACTTGGAATAGCTTAATAAACTTAAAGGATAAGAACTTTGTTCTAGCTTCTCATACAAAAGATGGATGTGTTTAATATTGTGTCTGGTACACAGTAGGCACTTAATTAATGCCTATTGATTAATACTGATTATTGACAGACTTACTGAAGCCACTTTGAGATGACTAACCTGGCATTTCCTTGTTGTACTGAGGAATAATTCATCCTTATTTTGAAGAGGACCAATGATATCAAGGAATAATGTCTTTACTTGTGAATGAATTAGATTAAGTTTTTAGTTTAGTTTTTTTTTTTATTTTAAACCCTTAACTTCTGTGTATTGACTTATAGGTGGAAGATTGGTAAGGGTAGGCAATGGGGGTCAAGTGACTTGCCCAGGGTCACACAGCTGGGAAGTGTCTGAGGCCGGATTTGAACCTAGGACCTCCTGTCTCTAGGCATGGCTCTCAATCCACTGAGCTACCCAGCTGCCCCCAATGAATTAGATTAAAATAAAGCAGAGTTACACAAAGTCATCAACTCTCTCTAGAGTCATCAAAGTCCAATGGTAAGACAAAAGTCAAGATGACTGGAAGGATGTCCCAAGATACAATGAATGACCTTGGCATCTTTAATATCTGAGCAAGTTCTAAGAGCTCTTTAGCACTGACATCAGCCATCTTCAAGGCTGTTGAAATAAATTATTTTCATCCACCCATTCCACCAAGGGAAGTCTTCACATGCATGTAGTAGACAACCCCCTAATACATTACAGGTTTGAGGTCTGTTGGTTACCTTCATCTGAGTTTAGCCCTTCTGCCAAAATAGTTTACCAGGGTCTGGCTACTGAGCATGCTCTAGCTTCTTGGAGCCACTGGGGAATAATTGGATGAAAGGTGGATACCAAAAGCATTCTTGCATTCTGGTGGTGTGGGATGACCCAGAACTATAATTCCATTGCCTCCATTAAAGATCCTTGTTGTTGCTACTTTGGTAGTTCTTGTTATTTAAGGCAGACAGACATATGGATTCAAATTCTGTCTGATATATACCAGTCATTTTATAGACTGGCACAGAGGTTACTCCTCTAACCAGAGTCCATCTTCCTTTTAAGAGTCCTGTAAGTAATTAAATTTGATGGTTTGATTAAATATATGAGAATTTTAAGATAATACTGTGGTCACCGATTTAAAAATATTATAGCTCAAGCCAAAATGACTTTTAATAGTTTTATTTACAAAAAAAGATGGAAGGAGTGAAAGTAGAGAAATATAAAAGAGAGTAGAGAAGATGTCTAGCCTATTACCCTAAATGTTGCTCCAGTCCCCGAGTCAGCCTGGGAGGGCTTGTTAATTCTCAGCCAGAAGATCTGGTTGTGAATTAAACAGGGGTTCCACCCTCATGGCCTCTTCCAAGGGGAGAAGACCTCTCTGGAACTAATCTCTCCAGAAGCCAGGAAAGGAGGGTCAGCTTTTCACTTACCCAAGCAAAGCTCCAAAGGAGAAGATCCAGGAGCAGTCTTACTAGAAGCAGTTGAAGAGCCAGAGTCCCAGGTCAAAGTCCCAAGTTGTAGCTCCAAGCCTCAGTCCCAGTCCAAGATTCTCCAAGCCCAAGACTCAGACCGAAGACTCCTTGGACAAGAAGTTCAGAACTTTCATAGTCCTTTTTCCACATCATTTCCTGTCCCTTCCTCCACTTTACAGGAGCCAATTGAAGTCTTTAAATTTGTTTAGCATTGTCTAGGGCCCTGATGGTGAACCTATGACACACGTGTCAGAGTAGCCATTTTCGATGACACGCAGCTGCATGCGAGGATGAAACATTTGTTGTAGTGTAGCCAATGAAATTCAGCAACAAGAAAGTCACTAATCGGCAGGTTAGTTAAAAAATTCCCCCTCTCCCTCACTTATCTTAGTTCACAGCACCCCACATAAGTTAAGTAATATCAACACTAACAAAAGAAACAGACTGACAGATGAACAAAGAAGTCACTAAGTAGGTAAGTAAAATAATTAGTTTTTTGGTCTATTAAATACTGTTATATATTACATTTACACATTTTTGTTATTTAAACTATAAATATTGAGCAATTATGGGGGTTTTTTCTCGAAGTGACACAACACCCGAGTTATGCTTGATTTTTTGGCGAATTTTGACACACCAAGTTCAAAAGGTTGCCCATCACTGGTCTATGGGGTGGTCAGTTGTGTCTAGAGTTGACACCCACTCTTAACAAGTGGCTTGCTGACCTTTCCTACTTAGTATCAAGTAAGGGTGTTTTCAGTTTTTGTTGATTAATTTAAAAATAGGCAAGGGGAGAGTTAATCCTAGCTTCACAGTCCTAGACAACTGATCAATTTAGGGATAACCCTAGGCATTAGATACCAATGGGCTGTTGTCTTTGTCCTCTTAACAAGGTGTTAATGGGCATGCCCTTTGTTATTTAGTCATTATTTTTTCAAACCTGTCTCATTCCCCCTGAGCTCTTTTCATGAGTCTTCTTGGCAAAGATACTGAAGTGGTTTGTTATTTCCTTCTCCAACTTATTTTATAGGTGAAGAAGTTGAGGCTTAGGTGTGAAATGACTTGCCCAGGGCCACACAATTAGTAAGTGTCTGAAGTCAAAACTGAACTTGGGTCTTCCTGACTCCAAGTTTGACTCTCTACCCAATATGCTATCTAGCTGCCCAAGGTGTACTTTACCTCCCCTAAATCTCAACTCTGACTTGTGCTATTCTTTAATTGCTTTAATTGCCCCCCCTCAGTGAGTATCACCATACTCTATAACCAGAAATGTATGACCATCAAATTGTATGATCAAACATCCTTATCCTTTCCTCCTTTAAAAATTTACTCCCCCAGCAAATCAAACCAGGGGATCTTTTGGCTCATTAATCAATCTTTTCAATTCTGGGTAACTCTGTAGGGACCTGAGATGGCTCTAGCGACTGTTCTCTTTTTATATTGCCTTTCTTACTATCTTGTGCTAAGTTCTAGTAGTATCCAAAGGAAGCATAGATCTTAGAGATTCCTCAAAATTGTTTTAAACCCTTACCTTCCATCCTAGAATCAATACTGTGTATTGGTTCTGGGTAAAGTGGAAGTTTAAGGGGATGTTGAAATTACAAGATGTACCCTTTTTGGTCACTATTCAAAATGAGACCAGGGATTAATTAAATCATTTTAATGAGACTATCAATTAAAATACAATGCTTTTTTGGGAGAGAGAGAGAGAAATGTGGAGCACTGCCTCAAGTCATTGACCTGAGATAAATGCCCCCAAATTTGTATTTATAAGAATATATTTATTTAATATTTATTTATAGGAAAATCCTGATACATAAAAGCCTCCCTGAAAGGATTATCCTTCAAATCAACATTTTTAAGAAATGGTCAAGGGTTGGAGACAGAGGTTTTCTTTTTGAAGGTAGATTGAGGTGAATGGAATAAGATTTACATGAAATGGGAGGAAGGGAAAACTTATTAATATTTTAAAGTCCTAAAACATTTCCTATAGTACAGACACTAGTTGTTTCTGCCTCCCTCAAACCAAAGGGGATTAAGAGACCTTTGTATTTCCATTGAGGTGAGGTAATCCAGTCCTGTAGGGAGACTGATGGGGTGGGACCAGCTTTACTAACTTCTATTGGGATCTTAAAGGTATTGATCTTGGAGATATTAATAACTATTACCTTGAAAATAACACACTAATTTCTTATTCCACACAGTTCTAAGGCAGAAGAGCAATAAGGGCTAGACAATGGGGATTAAGTGACTTGCCCAGGGCCACACAGCTAGGAAGTATCTGAGGACAGATTTGAACCCAGGACCTCTGGTGTCTGGGCCTGGCTCTCCTGAGATTCCCAAAATTAACAATCCTATGTGAGGGTTCAGACCCGATTTCTGGGTAAGGCTGGAGCATACATGCAACCCCAAAACACATAAATGTACAAATTTAACAAATAGAATCTTTCCTTAAGTTTATGCCTGCCTTTGTGTTTACAATGAACAATTCCAATTCCTCCAAAAATTTAAATTAAAAAAAGCAAAATAAAACAGACTAAAAGATGCAAAAGTACTATAGAAATATGAATGATTGACTGGAGGAATTATGATATCAGAGTAGCAAAAAGTACCAAAAATCTTCTACACAGATTTTGAACATTTACCAAATGGAATTATGAAAGAGAAAAAAAACAGGAAGAAAAAGTATCTAAGAAGACAGAATTGAAAGACAGATCAAGAAGTGGGTAAATAAAACATATAATGCTGTGTCTAAAAGAAAATAGAAGAATCTCTGAACTCCCATTGGCTTTATTTCTGTGAGGGCTGTACAGCAGGTAGAATGATCTTCCTAAAAAGGAATATATCTTCTGAGTACTAAAGAGTTCCATATAAGAGTACAGGGTGTTCAGGGAAGACTAGTATCTCTATTACTGGTGATGTCTTTTTTTTTTTTGAAGGAATTATTTGAAAATAGATTTATTTTATTAGTTAGCTGAGAGAGCTTAGTTCTTTATTTTTTATTATTATTCAAAGATATTTTATGTACCCAATTACAAGTAATAACAATTTTCAACATACAGTTTCTGAAATTATAAGATTCAAATTGCTTCCTTCTCTCCATTCTCTTCCCTTTCTTGGAGATACTAAGCATTTTGATCTGGACTTTATACATGTATTATCATTCAAAACATAATTCCATATTGATCATTGTTATAAGAAAATATTCATATAAAACCAAAACCCCAAAATAAAAACATAAATAACTGAATGTGGAAAATATTCCTTAATCTGCATCTGACTCCAACTGTTGTTCCTCTGGAGATAAAAAGCATTCTTTGTCATAAATCCTTCAGAATTGTCCTGGATCAGAGGCAGAGTTAAGATGGTGGCAGAGTAAAAAGCAACTGCTTAACCTCTCCTAACCCACGCATATAGGACTCCTCAAGAAGACATAAAAACAAATCCAGAGGAAAGAAGGGACCCCACAAAAGAGCTTTTGTACAAACCAAAACAATGTAGCCAAGATCAGAAGGGAAACAACAAATTGGGAAAAAATATAACAAAAAACTCTGACTGGGGTCTAATTACTCAAATATACAAGGAGTTAAATCAATTGTATAAAAAATCAAGCCATTCCCCAATTGATAAACAGGCAAGAGAAATAAATAGGCAATTTTCCGATAAAGAAATCAAAACTATCAATAAGCACATGAGAAAGTGTTCTAAATCTCTAATAATTAGAGAAATGCAAATCAAAACAACTCTGAGGTGTCACCTCACACCTAGCAGATTGGCTAAAATGAAAGAAGGGGAGAGTAATGAATGTTGGAGGGGATGTGACCAAATTGGAACATTAATGCATTGCTGGTGGAGTTGTGAACTGATCCAACCATTCTGGATGGCAATTTGGAACTATGCTCAAAGGGCTATAAAAGAATGCCTGTCCTTTGATCCAGCCATACCATTGTTGGGATTGTACCCCAAAGAGATCATAGATAAACAGACTTGCACAAAAATATTTATAGCTGTGCTTTTTGTGGTGGCAAAGAACTGGAAAAGGAGGGTATGTCCTTCAATTGGGGAATGGCTGAACAAATTGTGGTATATGCTGGTGATGGAATACTATTGTGCTAAAAGGAATAATAAACTGGAGGAATTCCATGTGAATTGGAAAGACCTCCAGGAACTGATGCAGAGCGAAAGGAGCAGAGCCAAAAGAACATTGTACACAGAGACTGATACACTGTGGTAAAATAGAATATAATGGACTTCTGTACTAGCAGCAATGCAATGACCCAGGACAATTCTGAGGGACTTATGGTAAAGAACACTACCCACATTCAGAGGAAGAACTGCAGGAGAGGAAACACAGAAGAAAACCAACTGCTTGAATACATGGGTTGATGAGGACATGATTGGGGATCAAAAGTACCACACCAATGCAACTATCAACAATTTGGAAATAGGTCTTGATTAATGACACATGTTAAAACCGGTGGAAATGCATATCGGCCAGGGGAGGGGGGAGGCAAGGGGGTGAAGGAGAAAGTAAGAGCATAATCATGTATCCATGTTAACTTTTCTAAAATATAAATATTAATAAATGTTTTTTTAAAAATGGAAAAAAAATTGTCCTGGATCACTGTATTGCTGAGAGTAGCTAAGTCACAATTGATCATCATTACAATATTGCTGTTACTGTGTACAGTGTTCTCCCAGTTCTGCTTATTTTGCTCTCTATCAGTTAATTTATATCTTTCTAGTTTTTATTGAAATCATCCTGCTCGTCATTTCTTATAACTCAATAGTATTCTATCACCAACATATACCATAACTTCTTTAGCCATTCCCCTACTGATGGCCATCCCTTCAATTTCCAATTCTTTGCCACCACAAAAAAGAGCAACTATAAATGTTTGTTACAAGTAAGTCCTTTTCCCTTTTTATGATCTCTTTGATATACAGACACTGATAATGTCTTTTGACTCATGCATAAATTAGATTTAAGTGAAGAAGAATTGTACAAAGTTATCAGTCTCACACTCTTCCAGGGTCATCCACGTCCAGGGGCAAAACAAAAGTCAAGACATGCTGGTGATGACTTGGAATACAGTAGATCTTTGACTTCTTTGAGATCTAACCAGACTCTATGCACTCTACATAGTGCGCTTCTGCCACCTTCATGGTCCATTGGAACAAACTGTTCTCATCTCCCCTGGAAGCTTCCACATGCTTGGGTTAGACACCCCACAACTCACTTAATGGATTTAAGGCTTGCCAGTTACCTTCAACCTGATTTAGTTCATGTGTGAAATGGTTTGCCAGAGTGTGACTACTGCACATGCTTTAACTTCTTAAAACCATAAATGAGAGCTGGGTGGCAGGTAGATATCTAAGCAGAAAAGCAGCTTTGAAAAAGGCTCAGCAAGCCCTCACATTAGAGCAACTAATCTTCCCTGAACACCTCTTACACTAATATCATCTTCAGAAGATCCATCCCTTATAGGAAGATCATTCTACCTCCTGTATAGCCCTCACAGAAATAATGCCAATGGGGATTTAAAGATTCTTCTTTTGCTTTTAGCCATAATATTATGTTTTATTTAACCACCTCTTGATCTGTGTCCCAATTCTGCCTTCTCAGATACTTTTTCTTCCTGTTTTTTTCCCTTAGATTATTTTTAATTCTGTTAAAGAGCTCTTCATCTTCCCTAATACCCAGATGTGTAGAGAGTCATTCCTCAAGCTCATTCTCCTTTTCCTCTTTGCTAGAATAAAAAACAAATGAGTAAATGAATGAATGAAAAAACATTTATTAAATTCCTACTTGCTATATAAGAAGCACTGAGCTAAGTCCTGAAAACTGAGATAGTCTCATATTTTGAATGTGAGAGAAAACACATAGAGGAGAGTCCAGCTGTAGAATAGATGGAAAGAACTGGTTTATAAAAGCATATTAACAATGATAATTCATATTGATATAGTGTTATTGTTGTTGTTGTGTCATTTTCAGTCATGTTTGATTCTTCATGACCCCATTTAGAGTTTTCTTGGCAAAGATACTGGAGTGGTTTACCATTTTCTTCTTCATTTGATATAGGATTTTTTAAATTAATTAATTAATTAAATTAATTAATTAAGAGTGTTTTTCTATAGTTACATGATTCATATTCTTTCCCTCCCTTCCTCCTTTCTTCCTCCCATAGCCTACGAGCAATTCCACTAGGTTTTACATGTATCATTGATCAAGACCTTGATATATATCTTTTAAGATATATAAAACACTGTCTTTATAACAACCTTTTATGATAGAGCATGTAAGAATTATTATCTCTGTTTTAGAGATGAAGAAATTGAAGCTTGGAGAATTGAAGTGACTAAGTTTTATGGAGTACTAGAAGGATCACTGAACTTAGAAGGAGAAGTCAAGAACTCAAGTCTTGGGTTTGAGAATCAACCACTCCCTTTACTTGTCATTTGACTTTGGGTAATTTATTTAATCTCTCTGAGACCATTTTTTCCCCAGAATTTTAATTTTTTTTATTATCCTGAACTTGGCAAACCTCAACAAATCCAAGAATTTCCATGCACAAAGGAGAACAGAAAAGGAGAAAGAAGATTGCAGATGAAACAATAAATCTCTATCATGAATACGGGTTTCTTATAATGCCTAAATTCAAAACATTGGTTCAAAGCTATCCTGATTGTACATGTTTCCCTCTAAACTTCTCTCTGTTTTCTTCTGTGCCTTAAACAAAAATTTCCTTTATTCTGTTTTCTTATGTTTCTTTTTTTTTTTAAGGTGGAAGTATTATCAGTAGCTCCACTCACTACTCTCCCTCTTGTACCCTTGAGAAAGGTCTCCATTGCAAAAAATAAACATAGCCAAGCAAAAAAAAAAAATGCACCTATTAGCTAAAAATGAAAATCTATCTCACTTAAGTGGAATTGGATCATTGAGCTAGAAAAGACTTTAGAGAACAATCTCAATGATGAAGAAACAAGAAAGGGAAATTAAGCAGTTTTCCTAGGAACACATAGTATAAATATTAAAAATGATAAAGGCTGGTATAATAATATAAATTAGCAATTTAATTAAAGCCATGCTGATAGATTAAATCATTAGACCACGTGCTTGTAAGCATTCAAAACTGCCGCCTCCATTACTGTCTCCTGTTTCCTGGCCAAGAGCCTACTGGCAAAGAGACCACTCCCTCCTAACCCAGGAGATTTAAGCTCTTCCCTAGGTCAAGATGTAGGCCTTCCCAAGCCCCAAAACCCGGAAACAGAAACCAGTTGGACCATGTTGGATCACGGGAAATGTAGTTTTGATACATTTCCCATGTCCATAGAAATATATACACTTTTAGATGGCGTATCCCAAATTTCACTTTTACAATTCCCCGTGAGGTCCGGCAAAAAAAAAGGTTAGTCCTTTTTTCATCGCTGGACCTGTAAAAATAAACAACTTCTAAAATTTTCAGGAATTTGGGGATAAAAGAAATAAATGAACAAATGGTTAAGATTGGCCGCATTGACAAAAAACCAATTTGGGGTTGTCCCCCACTGGCATAACAGTGTACAATTAAAACAATACATACAACTCAATTTCAACTCCCCATAGTTCAATCAACTGTACCCCAAAGTTCAAAGTTTGGTCTTCATGGTACTTTCAGACATTTTCATGTGTCCTCACCAAACAAGTTCGTCGTCTGGATTCTGGGGAGATGGCAAGATCCTTATCCTGAAATTATTCTCAAAAGAATTTAAACTTTACATTATAGATTACAAAACATACATTTTATTCTAAGATTTATACAATTTAATTCCCCGTGAAATTACTCCTAAAAGAGTTAAATATACATATATTTTTACATTATCGAATTTTAAAAAACTTAACAGATATCCCCATGAGGTAAATCTTAAACACACCTTTTTCTAAAAAAAAAGTACCTCAGGTCAGCTAAGGATGGCAAAATACAAAGAATAAAATTCAAGAAAAAAGAAGAAAAATTAACTTGTGAAATGTAAAATGTGCAAAAATCTAGGGAAAATAAACTTAGACCTTTGAATGAAGATCTAATTAAAGTGAATTCAGCAGTGTGCAATTACCCATCCAGGGCCAGGACTTAAGGAAAATGTCTCTCTCTGATCTGACTTATCATCAGCTTTTTAGGGAAGTGAGCCAAATAAAATAACCAATCTTAGGTGCTTTCTAGGAATCTAAGTCGAGGGGACCCACGTCCTCTAAAGTTTTAGAAAAGACTGGGACTCCAGGACTCAAACCCCAATTTCCAAGCCCTAAAGTATTGGCATAGAACTGCTGCAATTATGCAGATCTTAGTCAGTCAAAGTCTCTGACCATGTGCTTTCTTTAGCACTATTAATGGCTTTCATATTCCCTTCTGGAATCAGAGAGGCATTTAAATCACAGTCCTATAGGCTCAGGTATTTGCTGTAGAATCAGAAAAAGAATAAATAATGATTATATATGTACTTCCAGTACAAGATGAGAAAAGGGGAAAATCAATTTCTCATTAGAAAAATGTTTTAAAAAGTCAAAAATATATAGAGAGCTTAGAACTAGAAGGATTTTGTTACCCAAAAATGAGACTTTCTGTGAGAGAAAGTGGGTTTTATAAAATAGCAGATTCACAATGCACATTCAAATAGAGTACCATTATTTCCAATAGCACATTTTAAAACAATGATGTTCAAAATCATATACTTGTTACAACCTGTAACCCTTGGCAAATGCTGTTATTGCTTCCATAGCAAAGAATATACAGGAGATCCTTGACTCTCTGTATTTTAAAAAAAAATCCTGGGTAGGAAATGCTTCTACCCATTTAAGGCAATAATCTCTCTTATAATAAAATATATAAAAGCTTTATCCTTTAAGACAACAATTCTTAAGGATTTAAAGTAAAAGTTAAAAGATCTCTTGTAAAATTACAAGGTAATATTCAAAGCATGGAAAACTTTCAAGGTTCTTTGCAATTACCAAGACAGAATAAATTTTAAAAGACATGTGCTCTATAAGATGTTCATAGGTGGTACATATAACCGCATCATTTCTGATACAGTAAGCTTTAAGTAAATTAGGAAATATAATAACATCATAAGCAGAAACTTCATTAGCATAAAATGATTCAGTTGGACCATGTTGGATCACGGGAAATGTAGTTTTGATACATTTCCCATGTCCATAGAAATATATACACTTTTAGATGGCGTATACCAAATTTCACTTTTACAATAGGTAGTATTTGTCAGATTAGGAATTTAAACCAAAGAATGATGATTAAAAATCCTGAGACTAGCTTCTAGACAAGAAAAATGATTTATTGATCAGGCTAACAATAACCAATAAATTAATCAGTGATCTAGTCTGGTAACCTTGTACAGATCTATAAATACAATTTGGGGAGCTCATTATTCAGCCCCTCCCTTGCATATCCCAAGACATCTCTAATTGGTGAATAACTAATGAGGAGGTAGTCCAACAAAACTCTCAACCCTTTCCCAACCCTTTGGGTGATGGTAGTTAATCATGTATTTGGCCTTGTGTCCCCAACAACTAAGGGGAGAAATCAAGTTCTGCCCAGTCAGGATTGTCCTCATGAAATGTTTCTTAATGAGGAGTCCAAGGACTTAGTTCTGCTTCTGACAGATTCTTTGAGTTTAAACTAGTTCTTATTTGCTGAGCAAGTTGAACCCATAATCTCCCCTTTTTAACTATGGGGCTCTAGAGTGGGGTAATCCCTGAAGTTCCTAGGAAAGAAGGAGTACAAAGGTCAAGGAACTGATTTGAGCCCCTAATTCAAAACCCAGGTATAGCAATTATTCAATATATTAAAAATAAATCTTCTCACAAATCCCCTACCACAATGTGATAAGGTGGGCTACTGAAGAGATTATGGACTGGCAAAGAATTAGGGGGCAGTTGGTGTTACAGCCAAAAAAAATGCTGAACCTGGAGTAAAAAAAAACTCAGTTTAAATTCAGTCTCAGATACTTAGTAGCTGTGTGATCTCAGGGAAGTCACTTAACCTTGTTTGCCTCAGT
The DNA here is from genome assembly GCF_016433145.1 of Gracilinanus agilis. Lineage (NCBI taxonomy): Eukaryota > Metazoa > Chordata > Mammalia > Didelphimorphia > Didelphidae > Gracilinanus > Gracilinanus agilis. Next base: position 164,682,048 of record NC_058130.1, read on the forward strand.
TTCTTTGTCTGTAAAATGATTTGGAGAAGGAAATGGCAAACTAATCCATATCTTTGAGAAGAAAATCCCAAATGGGGTCAAGAGTTGGATGAGACTGAACTGTCTGAACAACAAACAACAAAAAGGGTTACAAAAATTAATGCATTATAAAGAAAAAATCAAAACAATCTGCCTTTAAGCATCAAGGTTCTCTCAGTGCTAGACATTTTCTCTGGTTGCCCCCCATGCCTGTTGTTAATTTGGAAAATAATTTTGGAGGAAAAAAATCTGTCTTAAAATTAGAGAGATTTATCCAGAGAGAAAAGTTAAGCATGCATATGGGGCTAAGTCCTTCCCCAAAGGAGAAACTGCCCACTGAGGGGGCTGTGAGCAAAGCTTTTAAAAGGTTTCTGCTACAAGCAGGAAGGGGAAAGATGGGCTCTTGATCAGATCAGAAAGAGTAACTGGACAGCAAAATATCCATAGGGTTTCTATAATATGGGGGTACAGGTTTCCCCTAGACTCCCCAACACCCCAGATTGTGACCCAAGCAGAAAGTACATATAAGACTCATTTTTTCCTTGCATTCCTTCAGTGCTAGGGAAGAAGACTTTGAACCCCCTGGCCTCTCCCCTCATTCTTGATGAGCACAGATAGGCACTTCCCAGCTTGCCCCTGATAAGCATCTATTTTATATCCCAGATATTTGATTATCCTCTAAACTGGTAAGTGTTGGATTTAAAAATCAGTCTGGCAGTCTACTGAACTATTTCTGGTCTGGACAAGCTACCCCCAGCACCCAAGGTTTCCCAGCACAGTCTTCCTTATCGCCCCCTATCATAAACCTAAAACTGAAGCTATCTTATCTGATGGATATTAACCTTCTTGAGGAATGTTTGTCTATGTTTGCCTGCTTAACAATATTTGCCTATTTAATGTATATTTGCCAAATGCTTCCAGACCCCTGTCCCTGAAACCCTCCCTCCCCAGATGCTTCCTGACCACCTGTCCCTGACACTACCTTGATAATTATGTATGTACCAACCCCCTTCCCCAAACATTTCTATATAAACTCTTGGCTGAGAATTCCAAGGGGTCATTCAGGCATGCCTCTCTGCCTAGCAACCCTAGCTATTATTGCTAGTAAAGAATGAGCCTCTTCTTGCATATTGCATTGTCAGTGTGATTCTTCCTCCAGCCATGATCAAACCTGGGTTAGGTATTAAAATTTGGGTACAGCAGTAAGTTCACACCCTTTTGACTTCAAGGCATAGGACATGACCCATCTTGGGTTTCAGAGACCCAGTAACATGCCATCATCACCCTTTTCTCTAGTCATGTAGATCCTGTTGTCAAAAGGGTATAAAATCCCCATAACCCCATCTCCTTGAGGAGGCAGTGTTCCACCTGCATATTCTCTCCAGGCCTTTCAACTTGTCTTCCAAATTAATAAATTTCTCTTTTTATTTTTAAGCTAAGTTTTGGAGTCTTGCACTCTTGCAAAGGGTAACCTGTCCTGAAACTGGGGTTTCACCTCCAAGCTCTCCCATAACACCTCCATTAGACTATCTAGTTGGGCATTGTCTATTCTACTGATCTTATCAGGGATGCCGGGGAGTTAAGAGCAGGGATGTAATACATTCCTTTCAGTCACACTCTATGTTATTATTTTAAATTCTAGTTAATAATGGAATGCTCTCCCTCCTCAACTTATACAAAGTCCTTCCCAGCCCCTCTTAATTCTAGTTCCTTCCTTCTTACCTATTTCTTATTTATCTTGAATATATCTTGTTTTGGATATATGTGTTTGCTTGTTGTCTCCAGCATTAGATTGTGAGTTCCTTGAAGGCAGAGATTGGCTTTTGCCTTTATTTTTTTATCCTCAATATTAGCATACATTGCCTGGCACACTGTAGTGTCAAACTAGAAAACACAGAACTACTAAGTAGTCAGCAAAACCAAATCTTTAATCAGGAAAGAGATAGTGTTCAATATTTGGCAGCCACACAGTCAAGAGCCTAAAAACCACACAGAGTCAAGTGCCCTGGGACTCTGGGAACAGTATCTCTGTGAGAATCAACATGTTAGATGATTCTCCAAAGAATACTAGAACTTGAGGAATTTATGTACCATTTGGGGAACTAAGGGACAGGGAAATATGATTGATTGGTTTTACTACAATGAAATGAGAAGTCCAAGACAGGATTACCAGAGAGAGGCAGATGCTTTACAATGGATACAAAAGGAAAGAGTCCAGCCAAAGGCTGGGCTACCTGGGAGAGGACTGATACAATGGAAGAAACTTCTAAGACAAAAAGGATACTTAACATTTGACTGTCTACTATTCCCACCTAAACTGGGATCATTAAGTACTTTAAGGTCTATTGTTCAGTATGAAATGGGTGAGTCTGGGCTTCCCTCTAGAGGTAAGCTCTCAAAGGACAGGGGCAAACTTGGGGCTCCCCAAAAATCCATTTGACAGTAAATTTTTAATAAATGCTGGTTGATTGTCAGAAGGAAAACCAGTTTCTGACTTCTGCTATCAATGTGGAATCTAAGAGAACCCTAACTTTTAGGGTTAGCTTATAAACTGGAGACCCCAAATTCATCTCTGTTCCTGTGAGAGTTCACCCCAAGGGAAGTTTCAGACTTAGCTAGCAGTTTCAGCCTGAATAATAGACCTTAAGATATTTAATAGACCTAGCTAGGCAGAGTTAGCAAATTTTAATCAAATGCTAAGTACCCTTTTATATTAGTAGCTTCTCCAATTGTATCAGAGATCCTTTTCCAGGAAGACCCATACCTATGCAGGGACCACCCTTTTTAGTGTCCATTGTAAGTAGTACACTCCCTGCCCAAGTAGCAGGCTATGGTTCCCTTCCCAAGCCTGTCAGTGTAGTTTGAACACTCCCATTTCCTTGAAGCCATGGTAATGTCAATAAATCATATTTCCCTGTCCCTCAGTTCCCCCCAAAGTGTATAAGCTTCCCACACTCTTTTATTCTTCGGAACTATCAATCTAGTGTGGTTGGCACTCACAGGGGTTGGTGGCCAGAACAGCCAGAGTCTTGGGGCTCTATGTGGGTTTGTAGTGCATAGCTCTGAATGGAGCCCTAGAGGAATTATGTCAAACCCCTCTCCTTAATTAAAGATGTGGTTTTTCTGAATATTTAATAGTTCTGTGTTTTTTCCAGTTCAACACTGCATACCTTAGATTGGTTTACAGACCAGGTCTCTGGAATCAAGACCAGGAAACTTGATTCAACTTCTTCATTCCAGCCTCCTTGGCATTTTGGAAATCTTTTTAGTCTTTTCAGACTTAGCTCTCCTTTCTCCTGAAGAGATCTATTGCTTGTCTTCTTTCTTGAAGCTTTTTCTTCCCTTTCTGATCATACTCATGACTGAGGCAGATTTTTCTCTTTAACCCAGCCACTAGGGTCTCTGACAGCCCAGTATAATTGCCCTTGTTCTGGCAGTCAGCTTCATGCTTCACATTACAATAAAAAGAATTAAAAGGAGAGCCTTACCTCCCTTAAATAGTCATACAGAAACATTTTAAAAATGAAATCTTTGACCTAATTAACCAATTTTTTCAGGATTTTAATTTTTTGTTTTTGTTAACTTGTGAACATCCAGATACTAGGAGAATTGAATGTTGTGAAAGGAAATTCTTGGTTCTTTTTGTCTATTCTGAGTTTACACTTGTGAAAAGGGAATCCTTTATTCTCTTTGCCTAGTAGGAGTTAAAATTTTGGTTAACTAGAATTTAAGTACCCCTACTTAGTACCTCACTAGATTGTGAGGACAGGATTAACTCTCCTTTGTCTACCTTTTGATTGAATCAACACTTGAACTGGCAAACCCTTTAGTCAATTCACACCCTACTTCTTGCTAAGTGAGAAGCCAGTAAGATATTTGGAGAGCTCCACCCTTTTTTTCTAACTCAAACACCCAGAAACTTTTGAATTCTTTTAAGAATTCAAATACTCAAAAACAGGTGAATCCTAGTAGGAGAGTTAACACCTTTAGAGGTGAGAAGTCAATCCCATAGACACTGCCCCTGGGCAATGCTGGACAATTTGGAAACTGTGATTAGCCCCAGTGAAGAGGGGCAGGGACAGGAAACCACCATAAAAGTCACAAAATCCTTCAGATGGGGCAATCTGATGAAGTTGAGTTTTGTGGAGAGTGTCTCCTAGAGATAGTCTTCTAGGGAACTTCACTGGGGACTGCAGCTTGGATTGTGGCTTCAACTTCGATTCTGACTCCTGGACTATTTTGTGGGCAAGTGAAAAGGGCTGACTATTTTCCTAGTTTCCTAAGAGACTAGCTTCTATCTAAGAGGAAGGCTCATAGTTACTCACTAACAGCCCTGCTGGCTAAGGACTAGTATAGGTTATTTTCTCTAACTTCTCTCACATTTCTCTACTTTATTGTATCCCCTCTAATTTTGTAAATAAACTTCTAACTTGAGATATAATAATTTCGGTGACCATGTTATTTCACATAACTTAAGTCCAACCACTATACAATGTGTGGCCATAAATCTTTATCAAATATAGTTGGGTTGTAGTGTCAGTTCCTGAAATAAGTCAAACTCATGTATAAAGAAAAAGATGTCTTTAATCAAGATTGTTTGAGCCTGGGGCACATCCATGTACTTGAGTACAGAAATGTCCAAAGGAGAAAATTTATAGCAAAGAATTTTATACTGGTGGGGGGGGGGGGTTCTGGAAGCAGTTTTGATATAGTTCTGTTAAATTTGAATGGGTTCTGATAACACAGGGAGAGTCACAATAGCTCTGATTCAGCTATCTCAATTCAGCTTCACATTCCTCAAATTCCTCACAGTTACAGAATAGCCACCTACAAATTTCTTTGTTCCAAAACAGGGTCAACCAGAAATCCCAGAGCCTTGCAGGGGTTTTACTGGAGCAGCCAGAAAAAGATCTTAGAAGATATTCCCCAAAAATATATCTTGGGAAAGGAGGGTGATTAGATACAGGTTCAGTGTCCAGAATATTCCAGAGAGTCTTAACAATAGATTCAACAAATTATTTCCAAAGCTGTCTGCTTCTCTGTTTCCCTCTGAACTTCCTTTTGTTCTGTTTTGTCAATTTTTTTAGATATTTCATTATCACTCTTTTATTTTTAAGTATGGCTATCTTCTTTTTTTTCCCCTCTAGTTTTGTATATATTTATACACACACACACACACACACACACACACACACATATATATATATCTTGACATTTCATCCTATACAGTTTGTCACTGTTCCCTCTATGTAAACTTCTTCTAGTTCCCCTGTTGATAATAACAATTTTTAACATTTACCAATATCTTCTTTTCTTCTAGGGATACAAATAGATTGAACTTATTGGGTCCCTTAAAGAAAAGATCTTATTTTATTCCTCTCCCCTCCCCCACTCTCTTAATTACCTTATGGTGATTCTCTTGAGTTCTGTGTTTGGGCAGTAAACTCTCTGTTTAAGTCTGTTTTTTTCTTATGAATTGGGAAAACAAACAAAATGGAGTAAATTTATATTCCATAAAGAAGTGCTTGGGGTGAACAGGGAAGAATAACAATACGCTAGGAGGGTAAAGAGGTTGAAGAAAGGAAATATTTAATACTTACGTGCATTGAAATCAACTTAAAGAGGGAAGAACAATCAGATCCTTTGGGGCAGAGAATTGATTTGAACCCTATAGAGAAGTAGAGAAGTAGAAGGGTAACAAAAAGACTGGTGGGGAGGGAAGCAACACTAGGAAGCAGGAAGGGGTAGCTTAAAAAGACCCTAAAGAAGAATAAGAGTGGAATAAGAAGGGAGAAGGGAGAAAAGGAAGTACAATAAGGGAGGGGATTAGGGGAACTGATTAAAAACAAAACACTGGTATAGAAGGAAATAGTGAAAGAAGAAAGGGCAGGACAAGGAGAGAGAATCAAAATGTCTGGGAATACACAGTTGATAATTATAACTCTGAATGTGAATGGGTTGAACTCACCCATAAAACAGAAGCAAATAGCAGAGTGGATTAGAAACCAAAATCCTACCATATGTTGTCTACAAGAAACACACATGAGACAGGCAGACATACATAGAATAAAAATGAAAGGATAGAGCAAAATCTATTTGGCTTCAACTGAGAAAAAGAAGACAGGAGTTGCAATCATGATTTCTGACAAAGCCAAAGTAAAAATAGATCAGGTTAAAAGAGATAGGGAAGGTAATTACATCCTAATAAAAGGCAATATAAACAATGAAGAAATATCAGTACTCAACATGTATGCACCAAATGGTATAGCATTCAAATTTCTAAAGGAGAAGCTAGTGGAGCTTAAGGATGAAATAGATAGCAAAACTATACTAGTGGGTAACCTCAACCTTCCCCTATCAGATTTAGATAAATCAAACCAAAAAATAAATAAGAAAGAGATAAGAGAGGTGAACGAAATCCTAGAAAAATTAGAGTTAATAGCTGTATGGAGAAAAATAAATAGGGACAAAAAGGAATACACCTTCTTTTCAGCAGCACATGGAACATTCACAAAGATAAACCATGTACTAGGGCATAGAAACATGGCAAACAAATACAAAAAAGCAGAAATAATAAATGCAACCTTACCAGATCATTATACAATAAAAATAGTTATTAGTAAGAATACATGGAGAAGCAAACCAAAAACTAATTGGAAATTAAATAATATGATTCTCCAAAGTAAGTTAGTGAAAGAACAAATCATAGAAACAATAATTTCATTGAAGACAATGACAATGATAAGACTTCTTACCAAAGCCTATGGGATGCAGCCAAAGAAGTTCTAAGGGGAAAATTTATATCACTGAGTGCACATATTAACAAATTAGGGAGGGCAGAGATTAATGAATTGGGCATGCAACTTAAAAAACTAGAAAATGAACAAATTAAAAATCCCTAGATGGAAACTAAATTAGAAATACTAAAAATCAGAGGAGAAATTAATAAAATTGAAAGTAAAAGAACTATTGAATTAATAAATAAGACTAGAAGCTGATAGTTTGAAAAAACAGATAAAATAGACAAAGTACTGGTAAATCTAATAAAAAAAGGAAACAAGAAAACCAAATTAACAGTATAAAAGATGAAAAGGGAGACCTCACCTTTAATGAAGAAGAAATTAAGGCAATCATTAAAAACTATTTTCCCCAATTATATGGCAATAAATATAGTAACCTAAGTGATATGGTTGAATATTTACAAAAATATAAATTGCCTAGATTAACAGAAGAAGAAATAGAACACTTAAGTAATCCCACATCAGAAAAAGAAATTGAACAAGCCATGAAAGAACTCCCTAAGAAAAAATCTCCAGGGCCTGATGGATTCACAAATGAATCCTATTAAACATTCAAAGGACAAATAATCCCAATACTATACAAATTATTTGACATAATAAGCAAAGAAGGAGTCCTACCACATTCCTTTTATGACACAAATATGGTACTGATTCCAAAGCCAGGAAGACCAAAAACAGAGAAAGAAAACTACAGACCAATCTCCCTAATGAACATAGATGCAAAAATCTTAAATAGAATACTAGCAAAGAGACTCCAGCAAGTGATCAAGAGGGTTATCCATCATGATCAGATGGGATTTATACCAGGAATGCAAGGATGGTTCAATATTAGGAAAACCATCCACATAACTGACTATATCAATAAACTAACAAACAAAAATCACATGGTTATTTCAATAGATGCTGAAAAAGCCTTTGACAAAATACAACACCCATTTCTATTGAAAACACTAGAAAGTATAGGAATAGAAGGATGTTTCCTAAAAATAATAAACAGTATATGTCTAAAACCATCAACAAGCATCATATGCAATGGGGATAACTTAGAAGCCTTCCCAATAAGATCAGGAGTGAAACAAGGATGCCCATTATCACCTCTATTATTTAACATTGTACTAGAAATATTAGCAGGAACAATTAGAGAAGAAAAAGAAATTGAAGGTATCAAAACAGGCAATGAGGAAACTAAGCTATCACTCTTTGCAGATAATATGATGGTCTACTTAAAAAAATCCTAGAGAATCAACTAAAAAGCTAGTAGAAATAATCAACAACTTTAGCAAAGTTGCAGGATACAAAATAAATGCACATAAATCATCAGCATTTCTATATATTTCCAACACATCACAGCAGCAAGAGGTAGAAAGAGAATTCTGAATTCTCACCATTTAAAATCACCCTAGACAATATAAAATACTTAGGAATCTATCTACCAAAACAAACACAGGAATTATATGCAAACAACTACAAAACACTTTCCAAACAATTAAAACTAGATCTAAACAATTGGAAAAACATTGATTGCTCATTGTAAAAGTGGAATTTGGGAGATGCCATCTAAAAGTATATATATTTTCTATGGACACGTGGGAACTATCAAACTACATTTCCCGTGGTCCAATGGGTTTCCGGTTCCGGTTCTTTGGGCATGGGGACGTCTGCTTCACCACGCAGAGAACAGTTTAAAATGAGAGGAAATCCGAAAGTAAAATCCTTTTAGCTCTTTAGCTATGCTCTTTAGCTACTGGGCGCAGGAGGAGAGAGGAGGTAATTATGGCTAGGCAGCAGTTTTGAATTCTTACAAGCGTGTGGTCTAATGACTTTATCAGCATGGTTTTAATTAAAATACTGATTTATATTATTATATCAACCTTTATTATTTTTAATTGTAACATCATAGGTAGTGTGAGCTAACATAATTAAAAGGACCATAATTTACTTATTTAGTGCCATACCTAGCAAACTACCAAGAAACGTTTTTTACAGAATTAGAAAAAACTATAACAAAGTTCATTTGGAAGAAAAAAGGTAAAAAAATATCAAGGGAAATAATGAAAAAAAAAAAAAAACGTGAAGGAAGGTGGCCTAGCAGTACTAGATATTAAACTATACTATAAAGCAGTGGTCATCAAAACAATATGGTACTGGCTAAGAGACAGAAGGGAGGATCAGTGGAATAGACTTGGGGTAAGTGACATCAGCAAGACAGTCTATGATAAACCCAAAGAGCCCAACTTTTGGGACAAAAATCCACTATTTGACAAAAACTGTTGGGAAAATTGGAAAACAATATGGGAGAGATTAGGTTTAGATGAACATCTCACACCCTACACCAAGATAAATTCAGAGTGGGTGGATGACTTGAATATAAAGAAGGAAACTATACGACCACAGAATAGTATACTTGTCAGATCTCTGGGAAAGGAAAGATTTTAAAACCAAGCAAAAGTTAGAAAAAATTACAACATGTAAAATAAATAATTTTGATTACATTAAATCAAAAAGGTTTGTACAAACAAAAACAATGCAATTAAGGGGCAGCTGGGTAGCTCAGTGGAGTGAGAGTCAGGCCTAGAGACAGGAGGTCCTAGGTTCAAACCCGGCCTCAGCCACTTCCCAGCTGTGTGACCTTGGGCAAGTCACTTGACCCCCATTGCCCACCCTTACCAATCTTCCACCTATGAGACAATACTCTGAAGTACAAGGGTAAAAAAAAAAAAAAACAATGCAATTAAAATCAGAAGGGAAACAACAAACTGGGAAAAAATCTTTATAACAAAAAACTCTGGGGCAGCTGAGTAGCTCAGTGGATTGAGAGTCAGGCCTAGAGACGGGAGGTCCTAGGTTCAAATCCAGCCTCAGACACTTCCCAGCTGTGTGACCCTGGGCAAGTCACTTGACCCCCATTGCCCACCCTTACCACTCTTCCACCTATGAGCCAATATTCAGAAGTTAAGGGTTAAAAAAAAAACCTCTGACAAAGGTCTAATTACTCAAATATACAAGGAGCTAAATCAATTGTACAAAAAAATCAAGCCATTCTCCAATCAATAAATGGGCAAGGGACATGAATAGGAAATTTTCAGAAAAAGAAATAAAAAATATCAATAAGCACATGAGAAAGTGTTCTAAATCTCTAATAATTAAAGAATTTCAAATCAAAACAACTCTGAGATATCACCTCAAAACCCAGCAGATGGACTAAAATGACAGCAGGGGAGAGTAATGAATGTTGGAGGGGATGTGGCAAAATTGGAACATTAATGCATTGCTGGTAGAGTTGTGAATTGATTCAACCATTCTGGATGGCACTTTGGAACTATACCCAAAGAGCACTAAAAGAATGCCTGTCCTTTGATCCAGCCATACCATTGCTGGGTTTGACCCCAAAGAGAGCATAGGGAAAAAGACATGTACAAAAATATTTATAGCTGCACTGTTTGTGTTGGGAAAAAACTGGAAAACGAGGATATGTCCTTCAACTGGGGAATGGCTGAACAAATTGTGGTATATGCTGGTGATGGAATACTATTGTGCTCAAAGGAATAATAAACTGGAGGAATTCCATGTGAACTGGAAAGACCTCCAGGAATTGATGCAAAGTGAAAGGAGCAGAACCAGGAGAACATTATACACAGAGACTGAGTATACTGTGGTAAAATCGAATGTAATGAGCTTCTGTACTAGCAGCAATGCAATGACCCAAGACAATTCTGAGGGATTTATGGTAAAGAATGCTACCCACATTCAGAGGAAGAACTATAGGAGTGGAAACACAGAAGAAAAACAACTGCTTGAACATATGGGTTGATGTGGATACGAATAGGATGTAGACTCTTAATGACCACACTAGAACAATTAACAATAATGTAGAAATAGGTCTTGATCAATAACACAGGAAGAAACCAGTGGAAATGTGAGTTGGCTACTGGGGGGTGGGAGGTGGGGGGAAGAAAGAGCAAGAACATGAATCATGTAACCATGGAAAAAAATTAAAAAAAACAAAAACAAAAACAAAATAAATAAATAAATAAACAAACAAACAAACAAACAAATAAAGTATTGCTGTCCCCAACCCTGCTCTTGCTCCATTAATTCTTCTCCTCCTCCAATAAAAGAAACTTCCCTTTTAATAAATAAGCTTAGCAGCAACTAGGTAGCACAGTGGATAGAACTCCCAGCCTGGAGTTAGGATGACCTGGGTTCAAATTTGGCCTCAAAAATTTACTAGCTATGTGAACCTGGGCAAATCATTTTACCTTGTTTGCTTTAGTTTCCTCCTCTATAAAATGAGATGGAGAAGAAAATGGCAAACCACTCCAGTATCTTTGTGAAGAAATCTCAGATGGAATCATAAAGAGTCAGACATTGCTGAACAACAACAAAATAAATAGTATTGTCATTTTTATTATATTAATTTCATTATATTGGCATGGCCTAACCATGGGCAAATTATATCATTCCAATTATTTAAAAATCATTTTTTTGTATTTATAATCATATAATTCTTCTGTGTCTTTGTAAATGGCTCTCAAGTATTTTATGTATTCTCTAGTTATTTCTAATGGGATTATCTATTACTTCCAGCTAGGTTTTGATGATACTACATAGAAAAGGTGATGAGATATGTAATTTTATGTTTTGCTACTAGGTTGAAATAAATGATCATTTCAATTAATTTTAGCTGAATATTTAGGGTTCTCTAATTAAATTTGTTTTTTTCTTTACTTATACTTACTCCTTCCATTTCATTTTCTTGTCTTATTCATTGGAAAGGCCTCTAGCATTTCTCCTTTAGAGATAATTCTGGCTCTCAGCTTTAGACTTTTTAACCATGTTGAGGAAAGGTGCATTTATGGCTGTACTTATCAATATTAAAAAAATATATAAATAGATGTTATATTTTGTCAAAAGCCTTTTCTGTATCTGTTATTATAATTATGTAATTTTCCTGTCTTTATTATTAATATGGTCTATGACAGCTCTCATTTTCTGACTACTAACTTAATCCTACATTCTCGACATAAATCTAATTTGGCATAATCTTTGCATAACCTAATCTCTGGTACATAATATTTTAAGTATGTTTTTGTAGTCTCTTTGCTAATTTTTTACTCAATATTTTTGTATTCCTATTCATTAAGGATAATGGTCTATAGTTTTCTCTCTCTGCTTTGTCTTCCCCTGGGTTAGGTATGAAGATTATGTTTCTTTCATAGAAGAATTTAATAATATCCTTTCTTTCCCAATTTTTATAAATCTTATAATATTAAGATAAAATTTCCTCTAATTTTCAATAGGATTTTTTTGTAAATCCATCTGGTTGGAGTTGGGATAAGGTTTGGAGGTGGGGAAGGAGAGGGAAAGTCAATTATGACTTATTCAATATCTTTTACCCAAGACTGAGTTATTTAAATTCTCTATTTCTAATGCTATTAACCTGAGTATTTTTTGTTTTTCTAAAAATCTATCAGTTTCATTAGTGATTAGTTTTTTTGGCATGTAATTGGACAAAATCATTTCTAATTATTTCCTTTGTTTCCTTTTTGTGTTGTAAATTATCCTTTTTCATTTTTGATATTGGCCTTTTGGGTGTCCTCTCATTTGAAAATCAGATCATTAATTTTAAAAATAGTTCCTAGTTTCACTTTCCAATTTAAAGGGTTTTTCTTACAATTTTATCTCTTTTGATGTTTTTGAATTTCTAGTTCTGTGTTTAGTTGAGATTTTTTACATTTTTGCTTCTCTGGTTTTCCACCAGGGTGTGCCCTATTTATTAACCTGTTTTTTCTCTCTTGATGAAAATATTTTAGCTTTAAAATTTCCCCCCTAAAACTACATTGGTGGCATTCCAAACATTTGATATTGTAACAATTAAATTTAGATTTTTTACTCAATAAGAGAGTTATAAAAGTGGTTGCCAATTATAAAATATTAGCCCCTAAGTCAAAATGACTGTTAGCAGCTTTTATTTACAAGATAGAGATAGCGAAAATGGGAAAAGTAGGAAGGAGTCAAAGCCTGGTCTTAGCCTACTAGCCCTAAGTGCTGCTCCGGTGAAGTCTGGCTCAGCCCCCCAGATGGGGCTTCCCCAAGCCCTGATCTCTATGTGGATTTCCCAGTAGTCCTCATCCAGAAGTCCTGGTGATGTCTTCAGCCAGAGTTCCAATAAGGTAGAATGACTCTAAGGAAAGAAAGTAGCTCCACTCACCCACACAGAATCCAAGGAAAGAGTCTCTCCAAAAGCCCAGAAAGGAATGGTGTCCCAGACAATACTGGTCTCTTTTTATACCCCTTTTATTTATAAAATATAAGAGAGAGTGGAAGTAGAGAAATGAGAAGAGGGTAGAGTGAGAGCTCTAGCTTAACAAGCTAAACTGTGTGCTGTAAGGGTGAAAAAGGGGTTTTATGGGTTCAATATATTAAAGATGGTCACCAGAGGATTGAACTATTATCAATCCTCAATTAAGAATAATCTCAAATCAAAATTGACTTTTATGGAAATTTATTTACATGAGAAGAGAGAGAAGAAATACGGAAATAAGAATCTATCCCACTGATTTGTCTAGGTAGATCTTCACCCTCAGACAAGGGTTAAAGGGCCCGAGGCCCAGAGGTGAATGGAGCAAACTTCATTCATAGAGTCTATAAAAAGAAGTTTCTTAATAGAAGTTCAGGAAGATTCAATCTTTAAACTCACCATGTGGAACAGTCTCAGTCACAAACCAGCAAAGTTCCCTCAGTTCCCCTTCACCAAATCAGAATCAGCCTCACTCACTCAACTCCCTCTTTTATAGGGGTCACGTATGAGTCACATCCAGTGCCTTCCCCTAGCCTGCGTATCCAATCACAATAGACACTTTCTCATAGAAAGCGTAGGGGGCGGTCCATTGATTCTGATTTGTTATTCACTCTAGCATGCATGGCTTAGGACCTCCCAGAATTGGAAGGTGCTCTCACCTTTGGTGATTGAATCTAAAGATGGGCAGTGTAGACTTATCTAATTATTACAGTGCTCAATCCCTGGCTTTACTCCAGCAGGGCTCCAGAGGTCCCAATCAGAGAACCTAAAAGTCTATTAACAAGAGTTTTAGCCATGAGGGTTCCTCCCAATCAAGGGAGCCTTTGGAGACTAGGACCTCCAGGAAAGCTAATGGAGGTAGCCTTTTTTTCACTCACCATGTGTAGTTCTAAGGGAGACATTTAAGTCTCTCTAGGGTCTCAGGTCTCAGGTCCTGCAAGAAGCATCTCCAACTCAACCTCCAGCTCCAGGAAACGAACAAGAAGAGCCTTACCGGAAATTGTCACTCCCTTTTTTTTTTTAATTTAAACATTTATTAATATTCATTTTTAACATGGTTACATGATTCATGCTCCTACTTTCCCCTTCACCCCCCTTACTCCCCCCACCCATGGCCAATGTCACTCCCTTTTAAAGGCACTTCTTTTGTGTCACTTCCTATGCCTTCCTCTTGGTTTACATGTCCAATCACAACAGATGCTTTGCTTAGGACTGCCCAGGGAGTAGTCAGTCAATTCTGATTTGTCACACACGGGTTACAGACTTCCCCACTTGTGAATTAAGTAGTGGTATTTATACCTTTGGTGATTAAATCTCAAAATGGGCAGGGTAGGTTTAATCTCATTATCACAATTCTAAGGCAGAAGAGTGGTTAGGGCTAGGCAATTGAGGTTTTGCCCAGGGTCACACACTAGAATGTGTCTGAAATTGTATATGAACCCAGATCCTTTGGACTCCAGACCTGGCTCTCTACCCACTGAGCTACCTAGTTGTCCCAGGCCCTTAACTTCTTACTCATTTATCTTTTTGTTAGATTTCTTTAGGTCTGAAAGAGACACATCGAGGTTCCCAACTATAATACTTTTGCTGCTCAATTTATTTTTAATCTTATTTTTGTTGATATGCTCTATTTTTATGTCATATTCATTTATGCATATATATGTCCTCTTCCTTCCCCTAACCATTGAGAAAATACTTGTTACTAAGAAAAAGAAAAAAAAGTTTAGAGAATATATTCACGTGGCCTTATATTTTGTTAAATAATTTCCTTTTTATTCTTTTACTTCAAGTGATTATTAATAAACTTTATAAAATATAATACTTGGAGTATTGGATATTAATTTAAATCTTATACTAGATAGGGTTTCTTCACCTGATCCTTCCTCTGGGTAGATGAGGGAAAGTAACTTTTTTTCCTGAACAATAACAACTAGAAAAATAATCATTTCCCTAGACTTCAAATATTTGACATAGAACTCATGGAATACCAAACCTGATACCACTACCAAAGGCAGAAGAATGAGGGAGTAATCATTCTGGCATGGTCATCTTCCTACTCCCTACAAAGGTGGAACTCCAGTCTTGGGCACTGGGACAAAGGAAATATGATATGTCTTTGTGTTCCTGGAAAAACAGGTTGGGTAAGGGAGAGCCAATAGCAAGGAAGAGGTAAGGGAATGGGATGTCCTATATAAGTCTCTGTCAAACTTTGGCCAGAAAGGTTTGTGGAAGGAGTGGAAATGAGTTGAACTGCTCATGTTGTGTGGATAGATGGCTAAAAATGAAAACAGGTCATTGGACTAGATTTTAATTTAGACTGTTTTCTAAAAGGACAATTATAAGGCACTCTCCCCAGCCCTTGTCTTTACTAGTAATGACATATACCTGGGGAAAGAGGTGATACTGCCTATCTTCCTTGCCTATTCCTGGCATCAGAGATAGATTAAAGTGATTCTTTTTTTTTTTTTAACCCTTACCTCCATCTCAGAATCAATACTGTTTATTGGTTCCAAAGGTAGAAGAATGGTAAGGGCTAGGCAGTGGGGGATAAGTGACTTGTCCAGGGTCACACAGCTATGAAGTATCTGAGGTCATATTTGAACCCAGGACCTCCCATTTATAATCCTGGTTCTCAATCCACTGAGTCATATAGCTGCCCTTCCATGAGTATTCTTGATACCATTTGTCATCTTGCTGCTAGGTTCTGAGTAATTTACAGCAGACTTACACATATTCCCCAAAACTGCCTATCACTCACTTTTCCTACTGTCTCACCTTATTGCATATGTTAACTTGTCCAGATCCAAATAAGCAGGAATTTCAGGTGTTGTAAAGATGGGATTTGTGCAAGGGGGATGGGACCAAAGGAGCCAGAGAAGGCAGTTGCGTACAGTTGCTGACAGTTAAGACCAGAGAAGATTCTGGGAATTTTCCCAGAGGAAGAGGGAGAGGAGAGGTCTTCTGGCGGAGGACTGAGAAGAGGGAGGAGGTAGACATCCCAGCTCGGATCTAGACCTGAGGGCTTCCTGAGGATCTTTCTTTGGAAATTGAAACCCTGATTCCCTGATCAAAGCCATTCCATCGCATCTCGCCCATCAAGACTTCACCCATCAAGTAAGGTAAGTTTTGGACTCCATTTTGGGGGCAATCTCTTAGTCTCCTTCACCCATTACCCCACCTTGCTTAGAGCCCCCTTTCAGTCAAAACTTATGATTATAGAAAAGGATAGAAACAGAAAAATAGAACTAGAAATAGAAATAGAAGGAGAAAGGGCAAGGGGAGAAGCTTAGGTGTGGGAACCAATAGGGTTCTCACCTTAGTGATGGACCCCATAGGAATAGCAAAGAGGGCACCCTGAAATCCCTCTGCCCTTCACCCCTTTCCCAATCCCTGATTTTCAAATAATAAAAAGCCATTCAAGTCAGATAGTGTTCCCTAGAGCCTGAGAGACAACAAGGGAGAGGGAAACCACAGCTTGGTCTGGCTGCCTCCATCCTGAAGCTGGACCACCTGCTGTGAATTCAACTGATGGGGGGGAGGTTTATATGAACCCCATCCTTATTCAGAATCAGATTGAGGTACCACATAACTCCTCTTATAGGAAAGCCTCGCCCCCAACTCCTGTGGGGTAGTAGGACCATCCAGGTCACCTAATTTTGGGATGATACCCCCTTAAAGTCTCCCAGTGTATATTCAGCCCCAGGGGAGAGCTGGAAGAGAGACTCACCACATAGACTTTCTCTATCTCCGTTCTTTGAAACATCCATTACTGGCTCTCTTTATTGTTACAGTTTTGATTTCTATTATATCCCTGATCATTTGACTCTCTTCTTCTATTTGATCCCTAGATTTAATCTTTGCTTTTCCATCCCTATAGTGTATTTCCAAGCCCAAGTCTCTTATATCATGGTTTTTATGACTTTTCCCATTGCCACACCCCTTCGGCTTTCCCTTACCTTGTTGTTTCTGTAAAAACAGTGTCCAGAGAGACTCTTTCCAGTGTCAAATGGACCGTGTGACAAAGACCTGGGTGGCCCTTGTAACAGGGACATACATATATAGATCTGGAATGTTCCACTCTATATCTTTAAGGAGACTAGAGTTCCACCTTTGTGAGGAGTAGGAAGATGGCCATGCCTGAGTGATTACTCCTTCATTCTTCTATTTTTGGTATCAGTATCAGATGTGATATTCCATGAGTTCCACATCAATATTTGAAGTCTAGGGAAATGATTATTTTTTTGTTGTTACTGTTCAGGATAAAAATTGCGTTCCCTAGTCATTCCAAGGGAAGGAGGGACATAGTTCCATTTCAGAACTGGAGAATAACAGCTCGTTTATTTCATCCAGTTTGTTTCCATTTCCCATCAAACAATGATGAAACAAATGACAATTATAGATACTGAATGAACATATTTACCAAAGCAAGCAATTAAAGCAGTAATAAGGAAGTCATATAGAATATACAAGAGTTAGGGAGCCTTTGGTACATCAAAGGGAGATGAAATCTTAGCTCAAATAGAGAGAACTGTTGGGTCCACTTTTAGCACTCATTGAGGATGAAGATCCTGGAAATCAAAATAGATGTCAGGGAGTCAGTTTTTCCTAATACGTCTATTGTTATAAGGTCTTCTGTTTACCATTTAAAGTTCATGTCTTCTCTTCTTGCCCCATATTTCTTTCTTTTCTCTCTTTCCCTCTAAGAAGTCTCTAACCCAAAAAGTAGAGACTACATATACGAAACAGTCACATGCCTATCCTTCAGGGGGTAGGGCTATATACACAAATGATACTCAGGGTGCCAGAGCAAAAGGGAGGCAATCCAGAAAGAAATAGGGGGCAGTCAGCAAATACTAGACTTATTTACTGTCATAATAACTAACGTTTATATAGTGTTTAAACTTTTGCAAAGTGTTTGCTGTAAATTATTGCTATCTTAGTCTTACAATAATCCTGTGAGTTAAGTACAATGAGTATTATCTACATTTTAAAGATGAGGAAACCAAGGCATAGAGTATTTAATTTCTTGTCTATGTTCACACATCTAATATGTGGCAGAAGCAGGACTCAATTCTATACACGAAATTTAGTGACCTTTGAATAATGCCATTCTGCCTTAACTAGCATATTATATTTTCTATTATGAATATTTATGTATCTGTCTCCCCTGTTTGATTATAAGTTCCTTGAGGGCAGGGACTGTGTCCTTTTATTTGTATGTCCCTCAGGGCCTAATCCAATATGTACTCTGCATAGAGTAAATGTTTACAGCAGGCCTGGACTACCACAGAATAATGAAGCAAGAAAATGTCTGTCAATATTCTTCTCTATCCTCTCTAAGATACCTAAAGACCATGCAACAACATAAAGACATGCAACTCTCAGATGCTTAGCATCCCCTCAGGAGACCCTACACCTAGGACAATCTTTCCCCAGAAGCATACTGTTCTCTAGAACTCTCCTGCCTTCTTAATGCCTGCTTACATATTCCTTGTCCTCTGGGATCTACTCTTGGCACTCCCAAATGATAATGAGCTAATTTGATAATAAGATAATTTTAAGAAGGTGCTACTTGTTTTCAGGGTTAAGATGGCAGCAGAGTAAAAAGCAGCTGCTTGACCTCTCCTAACTCACACATATAGGACTCCTCAAGAAGACATAAAAACAAATCCAGCTGAACGAAGGGACCCCACAACAGGGTGCAGCATTGAAGGTACGTGGAGTCAGGGCATTTCCATGCTATAAAGGGGTGAAATAGCTCTCACTAAAACGCGAGCTGAGCAACCCCCCCCCCCACCACCACCTACAGTACCAAAGCCAGTGCAAAAGACTTAGAGCAAGTTTGGGGCACCCATTAAGTCCTTGGCAGCTACCTGGCATCACCAGGGCCTGTTCCTGAGAGCAGTAAGACTTAAGACCCCAAGAGGCTAAAGAACATGCAGGACTTTGAACACAGACCCAGAGCGCAGGCACAGTCACGGATCCTGAGAGCAGGAGCAGCCACGGATCCTGAGAGCAGGCGGACAAGGAACCTGAGTGCAGGCGTGGACCTTGAGTGGGGAGCCAGTGCAGAGGCATGCGTGACTGTGGAAGCAGCACCCTGAGACTGTTAAAGGAGCTTTGGGCAGAGGAACAAGCAAGGGGACCACCAGGAGGCTTGACCCTGAGAACAACTAGACCTGAGACCCCAGGAGCCTAAAGAGTGCAGACAGATCCTGGGTGTGAGGATAAAGCTGAGAGGGCGCTAGGCTAAAAATGGCATGTCAGACTCAGAAACCCCAGAAGAGAAAGATCAAGAAGAAACCTTTAACACTCGACAACTTTTACACAGAAAAATCCAGACAACAGAGCAAACAGCAGAGGAGAACAAAAATAATCATATCCAAACCTTCCCAAAAAAATGAAAACAGGTCACAAGGTCTTGCAGAGTTCAAATCTGAGATTATGAGAAAGATGGAAGAGATCTGGCAAGAAAATAACAGTTTAAAAGGCAGAATTTCACAATTGGAAAGTGAAGCAAGTAAATCAAAGACCAGAAATGACCAGATTGAAAAGGAAAACCAAAATATTATAGCTGAAAACCAGTCTCTAAAGGCTAGAATTGGGCAATTTGAAAAAGATGCCCCCAAATCAAAAGAATTAATAAGCAAATTGGAGACCAAAATCAAACAGCTAGAAAACAGGACAGACCAAATCGAAAAGGAAAATCAAAAGCTTATAGCAGAAAACCTGTCTCTAAAGACAAGAATTGGGCAAGTAGAAGCCAATGATCTCTCAAGACAGCAAGAACAAATAAAACAAAGTCAAAAGACTGATAAAATAGAAGGAAACATGAAATATCTCAATGAGAAACTGACGGATCAAGAAAACAGGTCTAGAAGAGACAATTTGAGAATCATTGGTCTTCCTGAAAAAGCAGAAATTAGTAGAAATTTGGACTCCATACTTTTTTCATTATTCAGCAATTATTATTCAGCAAAGAAATTATTCAGCAAAACTGCCCTGAAGTTCTACAACAAGAGGGCAATATAGACATTGAAAGAATCCATAGATCACCCTCTACACTAGACCCTGAAAAGACAACCCCCAGGAATATAATTGCCAAATTCAAGAGCTTACAAGTAAAAGAAAAAATTTTACAAGAAGCCAGAAAGAGACAATTCAGATATCAAGGAGCACCAATGAGGATCACACAGGATCTGGCAGCCTCCACACTAAAAGAAGGTGCTACTTGTTAATGTGTTCATATGGGAGGTCTTTTCTGTAGATAATGCCTTAAAGTAAAGTAATTACTTTTGGTTGGAATTTCAGACAAGGTAGGAGGGGAAGATATTGTGGCAGGGCAAGGAGAGGAGAGAGATGGGCAGAGACAAAATAAAATAATAGAATTAGGACTGGAAGGAACCTTAGAGTTAATTTAGTACAATTCCCTCATTTTAGAAATAAGGAAATAGCAACTCAGAGATTCATTAGAAGTGATTTGAAGGGGGTAGCTAGGTGGTTCAGTGGATTGAGAGCCAGGCCTAGAAACAGGGAGGTCCAGGGTTCAAATTTGGTTTCAGACATTTCCTAGCTGTGTGACCCTGGGCAAGTCACTTAACCCCCATTTACCATTCTTCTGCCTTAGAACCAGTACACAGTATTGATTCTAAAATGGAAGGTAAAGGTTAAAAAAAAGAAGTGATTCATCAGACTTGAAGGAACTGGAGTTGGAATCTAGAAACTCTGACTCCAAATCCATCACTCTTTCCACTCTACTATTCTATGAGCAAAGTAGGTTTCCAGTAATCATAGTGCCCTACGCTAAGCAGAAGGAAATGACTCATCATTTCTCTAATCTGACAAAATAAACTCAGTTCAATGAAACTTTATTAAGCCACTATGAGTTATAATAATAAACAAGAAATAGTCTCAGTCCTTAAGAAGGTTATCTTTAATTCGATATACTTTCCTTTGCTCAGGTTATTTTTGCTGCTTGGAATACCCTTATTCCTTCTCAACTTAAGTTCTACTCATTCATCCTTCAAGGCCCAATTTAGATCCAACCTTGCTCATTAAGCCATCTCTGATTCCTCTCTCCAGGGATCTCTCTTTCCCTCCCATACTAGTTAACCTATCCATCTTGTGTCAGTTACCAGAATCATCTTTTGTATTCTAGGTTATTTGAATATAGCTTTTCACATACTGCTCCCCTATATCCCTCTATGAAGAGTGTGGACTTCTTGAGAACAAGAACACTAAGTGATCCTCATCACTGTACCTTAAATAGTGAAGACTCATTCTTTTCACACAGTAAAGAGCCCGCAAACATTTATTTATTTTTATTTTTCATTGAATTTTTTTTCCGATTACATGTAGAGACAATTTTTGACAATTGTTTTCTGAAATTTTGCAATTCAGATTGTCTCCTTCCTTCCTCTCCCCATTCCCCAAGGTGGTAAATAATCTGATATAGGTTATATCAGCACTTTCGAGCAATATATATTTCCATATTTCCCATTTAAATGACTGGATGAAAGTATAGGTGTCCTGTCTTCTGGTCCCCTTGACCATCTACCACCTACCACCTACCCCAAACACATGGATCTAGTCAGTACGGTAAGTTTATAAGTATACACACACACACACACACACACACACACACACACACACACACACACATATTTATAGTATAAAGGAGCAATTACAGGAAATAAGAGTGCAAGAGGGAACCTGGAAGTTGGTACAAACTATTCTAAAGATCAAAGGAACTTAATTTACAAACTATCATATTTTAAGCAAAATTCACAACCTAGTAATATGTGCTAAATCAGGGGAAATCATCTAGGTGTTGCCTGTCAAGGTCCTACAGTATGTAAATTCCAGATCTTTGAGGCATAACTTTGAAGTTTTATCAATAACTTTGAGATGATTTGGATATGTTAATAAACTCACCCTAAGGTGGCAGAAATAGGAGTTGGCCTGTTTCCCCCCCAAATCCTATAAAAAACCACCTCCCTCCTATTCTTCCATCTCCATCAGCTTAGTGCTCCCATCTCTAATTTGTGGTTGCTTGTGCTTGAGTGATATGCTCTGCCTCACTCCTTCCCCCCCTCTTCCTCAAGATGCCTACCTTCCCCACCCCTACCTCCACTCCCATTTGATGGCTGGCTCTGTACCACTTTTTGCTGCTTGTTTCTGCTTTTCTAAACCTTCCTTGTTAAAGTGTGATTGCTACCCCATTTCTTGTTTTCCAGTTATGGTCTTTCCCAGGGTGTACCTAAAGAACTGGGCATGGGAAGGGAGATAGCATTACCTTGTTCTTTTAAGAGAAGTGTTAACACATCATTGAAAACTACCCTTCCTGGCATAAAAGGAATTCTAGAAGGGTGGGAAAAGAAGTCAGTCAGAGGCAGTGAGTGATCTCATCCTGCTAAGTAGGATCCGAGGCCCATCATGAGTCACTCTCCTGGGATTCATTCTTTGGAAGGATATGTCACTTCTTAGAGGATGAGGAAGTTTCCTGGCTGCTGAATTTCTAGTGATTTCTCCCGGGTTCCTCCTGTAAAGATGGCTTTCAGGCAGAGAAATCATATGGACTAAGAGGTCCAAAACTGGGCAGAAGAAACAGGTCTTCCTTACAGGGGTCAACATTCAACTTAATCATTTGGTAAGCTTGTCTTCATTTACCACTACATATAAAGCACTGTACAAGATTAGAACTATAAAGTGTTCTAGTCCTCAAAGAGCTTACAATCTGGGGATTCAGGGATGGAGAAGGCCGTGTATTTCTGATAAATATAATTTAAATTCCAATAGGATAAGTGCATAGAAAAAAATGAGATCAGATGAACAAAAAAATCACTTTTAGTCATAAAGAGCTTTTTCTCAGGTGCAATGGGAAATTCCATAGAGACCCACAAATGATTGGGGGAGATACAACTCCTACACTGAGAGATACTTGTTTGAAGGAGAAAACCGGATATCTAAGCACATACTAATATTCATATGAAATAGTCTCAAACCACAGACAAAAATGATGAATAAATCTAAGGAAATGAATTCAGATATTAAACTTAGGAGTCAGGGGAAATTCTAGGGTAAGTAGGATATACACAGTGTGTCACTATGCTAAACTTTCCTTCCAAACATTTAGTTTCATTGTAGCAAAAGAGAACTGGATTTCTAATCTAGAAATCTAATTTATCTCTGGAAATCTACAAACAATTAGATGTTGGTAGCCATTTCTAGTCTCCTTCATCTACAAATAGAAAAGACAAAGGAGAGTCAAATTGGCTGGAATTGAAGTCATATTCTAATTCCATCTCCTCGTCCTTGACAAATCATTTTATTTCTCTGGATTTCAATTTCTCCACATGAAAATGGACCAGAGGTGGGATACAAATTTCTGAGGCATGTCCATCTTTACTCACCTGTGAATCGATACGGTAGTGGGTTTCTATTTATCACAGGAATTCAGTAAGGCAGTGCCAGAGAGGGTTTTATTTGTATAAACTGTGCAACCTTCATAAACTCTTAGAATCAGAAGACTTGTGTTGGAATACAGTACCCTAAGAAAGACCTTATCTGAAGAATTAAGATGAGCATTCTAAAAGAGATTAAGTGTTCTTACAATGTCACCAAAGTAAATATCCCCTTGTAAAAATTAGCTTATGTTAAGTGGTTAAATGGAACCAGGGAATTAATTTCTGGCAGCTAACATTTGGGGAAAGAACATATTGGTGGGGCCTTGAGCTGATGCCATTAGAGAAGAATCAACCCCAACCTGTCCATTGAACCTAGAATTCTGCTGGGGCCTGCCTCACTCTGAGAGATAAAGCTCAAAGCAATGCCATATGCGCAATATAACAAATTGTTAATATGGAAAGAATAAAAAAAGGAAACTGAGCATTGCATTATAATGACCAAATTTGTTCAAGAGAAAAATTGTGAAAATGTACTTCCTTCCTTTCTTTGCAGATATGGATATAAAACACTGAATAGACAGTTCAATAAAGATAATGTGTAAATATTTGTTTACTTATGCTCTGCATTTTACTAACTCTAAATCTTAGACAAGATTCCTAGCAATCTGTAGAAAGTTGATAGAGGAATTTCCTCACATAACAAAGAAATCAGAGGTCTAGATCTGCTTACCTTACTGGATTACATGAGGAAAGTAGTTTTGTACCCCTGAAAGCATAAAATGAGTTAATACTTTATAAGGGGGTTCGATCAAACCCCCTTACACTCAGACTACCCAGAGATAGCTCTGTAATCTAATATACTTAGGCATTCCTTCCAACATTCACATTCTCACAAAAATTCTCCATTAGAGTTCTACCTAACATTCTAGGCTCTTTCTTCCAGTTCTTTTGACATATGTTGCATGCCTGTGGATCACATGTGAATTATAGTTATTGTTTAATTTGTTAATTGTACCAGAAAATTGTGTGCATGAAGTATGTACTGATCTTTCATCTCCAGCAGGGGTGGGACTTTGGACCTTGCATAACTGGAATGTTTTCCTTTACTCTTTAACTTGGAGATTCCAAGACCTCTTACATATAGCTTGGAACTAGGAGCTTTCTAGCTAAGGTTTAGAAATTGTAGTTTCCTTCCATCTCTTCCATTAAGAGATTAGGGTTCAATTTAAATTCTATCCTCTATAAGAGTAGTTTATTACCATTTAGAGATAGAGCAATGGAAGCATAACAAGACTATAATTACTTATGTACAGATACAATCACAATTTAATAATATATCATAAATACTGAAATTTTCTTACATTAAAATGTGTATTTGTAAAAAGTGATATGAAGATGTGTCCCTTGTTTTCCATTCTGTATTCTACCTTAGATGATGTGTCATTCTGCTTATAGTTACTCCTGTTTCTACTCTTACCTAATTCATTATCTTAGAACCTTCTGAGTAAGGAAATACAATAAAAAACCAAACCAAAACAACCAAAAAACAAGCCATTCCATTTAGTAGGCAGCTCCTATATGCAAGGCTGGATGCCTGAGATGGAGAGATGGAAAATAATAGCATCCTTGCTATAATGAGCTTGAAGTCTAAAGGGTTAAGGAAATAACATGAACACAAAAATAAAACAAGGTAGATTATACTGGGGAGAAAGAGGAGCCAGGCAAAGTACTATGAGAAATTCCTAGAAGGAAAGATTATTTTCACCCCTGGTGAGGGGTGGGAAGGAGCATATCAGGGGAAAAGTTTTATGGAAGAGGTAGTTTCTGAGTTGGGCCTTGAGACAAAGGAGGAACTTAAATAGAAATAGGGTAAAAGGAGGAGTCTGTTCTAAGCATAGGGGATATCATGAGCAAAAACACTGACACTGGAAGAAGGGTGAGACATTATTGGGTTGGCAATTGGGTTCTACTAAACATTTGAGTAGAGAAGTAACAAGATCAGAGAAACAGTCAGAAAGATTACTCAGACAGCAGAGGTAAGAATGGATTGAAGATCTTGATTCTAGAAGACCAAAGGTGACCTACTTCCTCTCAGCAAAGAAATGTAGACTGTGGGTGTGGATATGTGGAGGCATAAATTATCAGATATGATTAATGTATTGCTTTGTTTTGCTTAAATATCCTTCTTTGTTATATGGGAGGGTTCCTATGGGGTCATGGAGAAGTGACAGAAATAAAAATAAAGCATGTATAAACCTTTTTTTTTTTTTAAGAAAAAAGATGTTGAAAAACATGGGACAGTGCCATCCTCCCTCACCCCCAAAATGATTGTAGATTTAAGTTCAATGAAGAGACTTTAGGGAGCATTGAGTTCAACTATTTCATTGCCCAGAGAAAGAATCTCAGGCACAGGGAGATTAAGTGACTTGTCCAAAGTTTAGGTAATGTCATAAGTAGGATTTGAACCCAAGTCTTCTTGCTCCATAGCCACCTTCTTTCTACCATACCCCACCGCCTTTGACATATTCTTGTACAGGGACAAGTTGCCAAGACTAATATACTTATGCCCAATTTCCATCAGTATTGTCAACCTTGAAAAACACAGAACCACAAAAATAGTTAGAAAGAACAAGTCTTAATTCAGGACAAGGAAGACAATGCTCAGATTCTGCCAATACACAGATCCAAAGCTCTGGGACTCTGGGAGCAACCTCTTAGGGAAAATGTACCTTCAAAGGACATTTTCCAAAGTACTATAGAATTTGGAGTTCTTATATACCTTCAGGAATAAAGGACCTGAAGGTTCAATGAATAGGTTTGACACCAGGGCAGGAGGATTCCAGCCTGGGGCTGGACTACCTGGGAGAGGCTTCTGATACAATGGGAGAAACTTCTAAGACAAAAGGGTACTTAAGATTTGATTATAACTACTAATTCTATCTAAAATGAGCTCATTGGGTACTTTAAGGTTTATTGGTCTAAGACCGGGTCAGCCTGGGACTTCCCTAAAATGATAAAGGTTTAATATATAGTATTGATTCTAAGATGGAAGGTAAGGGTTTTAAAAAAAATATCATTCCAATCAGGTCACTTCTCTTCATTTTACGGTGAGGAATCCGAGGCTCTTAAAAGTAATAATATTAACATTTAATACCCCATGCATTCATTCATTGCCCCATGGCTATTGCCAGAAAAAATCTCTGAACTTAGGTTTCCCAACTTCTAGATGACATGTTTTGGACATGTTGAGTTTGTGGAAATCCAAGTGGAGATATCCTGTATGTAAATACAGAACTGGAGCTCTGAGGAGGGTTGAAGGTGGAAATACAGATTTGGGAAAACAATTCAATCTCACATACAGGTCACCACCAAAGTTAACAAAACAAAATGGGATTCTTCACAAACTCTTAAGCACTTATCACACTGCCTGTTATCACATGACATTTGTACATCTTACTAGACTGTACACTTCTTGAGGGCAGGAGTATTTTTTATTCAATTTTGTTTAATGTTTTAAAATCGAATAGGAGTAATTAACAACCCTCTACAAATCCTAGTCTACCCACAATACCCCAGGCTAGGGAGGAAGAGATTATGTCATCGTCAGCTCCTCCCATTGGTTAGGGGAGGTCCGAGCGCGGCGTGATGACGAAAGACGCCCTAAGGGGAGGGGAGCGAAGGGAGGAGGAGGAGGGAAGGAAGCGCACAATATGGCGGCGGCGGTGGCGGCTGGGCCCGGGGAGGGCAGAGCCGGAGGCGGCGCCGTTCACTCTCCCTAGGGGCTGCTGTAAGCGCTGCTGCGACCGAGCCGGTACAGACGGCCGGTTGGCCGGCGGCGACACCTTTCAAGCCTCAGCGACGGCGGCGGCGCTCGGGTAAGTGGTCATCGGGCTCTGGGGCCTCCCTTTTCCTGAGAGCGAGCTGGGCTAGCTGGGGGCGGGGGGAGGG